>NC_044315.2:33915360-34515360 GCF_007474595.2 Lynx canadensis
AGTTTGAAAACAAGACAAAGATGGGAGTGATGACAGGACAGAAAGAATGAGCAAGATCATTCTGTGAACGTTAGTTCAGCACTCTTACCTCTTATTGGTGTACCACCTGGGTGGATAATATGAATGCAAATAAGATTAGAAAGAAGAAGCATTAGTACGAGAAGGAGGAGGCTAGGGCTGGGGAGAAGAATTAAATTAGATTTACAGAATTAAATAAGGTCTTAAAAGAAACTTGAATTACTATACTGGTAAAACAGGAATATATTAGATAGTATTATTAGATTATAAAAGCAAGTTGCATTATACCACAGAGGGCAAAGACCACAATAGGCAGCATTGCTTTTCTCAGAGAAACAACTGAGTTCATAGGTCTGGGGTCATATAGGATTAGAATTATATCTTATATGCCTCATATTCTTAAAAAAAAAAAAACCAAAAAACTAAACGATACTTTTTAAAGACATAGTTTAGGAAAAATCCTGGCTAATCTGTTTAAGTATATATATAGGTACGCATATATATATACTGTTATAGGAAATACTAATGACTAACTGGAAACAAACACTGTTGATTGAATATCTTATGCTACTCACTATGCTACATTTGTGTGATATAACTTGTGTATTATTTTATTTTTGTACACAGTGTTCTTACAATAACGGATTTGTGGATGTGTGCGTGTGCGCGCCACTACCGAGATCTGGTGTCTACACTGACAGTTAGTAAAATGCATGCCATGCATTTTATTAATAATAAAATAATAATAATAATAATAATAATAATAATAATATTCTGGATATGGAAATTAGTGAGGGTGAAGTGCGCTTCAGAACTAAGCACTTACCAATAGATTCTGGAGATTTAAATACGGAGAGAAGAAAGACAGCATAAAAATATTATTATATTCCTTATAATTTGGTACAAATTTTTCAGAGTTAAAGCTTTATATACTAAATCATCTATGTTACATGTGAATAATTAATTCTTTATTTACAATAACAGAATGCTAATCTACACAATTCTGCTGACAACAAGCAAAAAAGGCAGTTAACAAGACGCTTTAACATCACAGGACAGGTCAAAAGCTGAGAATTCTGGGAAGACAGGCAGTTAAACAACTTAGAATTCTATATCAATATAACTCCCAACGTCAAAGTAAACAGTTTATTACTACATGTCCCGGTGAAATTGCCTAGGGACAGGCTCTAAAACTTAAGAAATTTAGAATTATCTCTATCTTTAATCTAAAGAGAGCAAAGGGATGAACTTGGGATGGGGGTGGGAGAGGGAGAAAAGGGCAGCCAGGGGAAAGAGGAGGAAGCAGCAAAAGCTGGAGTCTACACCAAAAGCAGACTTCTGTAGATCCAGTCACTGGAGGGTTCAAAACTCTTTAGTGTGGGCGCACACTACTGTGGCTTATGTGTAGAAAATGCTCACTCACAAGAATATAATAATAATATTAATAAAAATCCCCTCCTTGCATTGGTATTTGGTAAAGGACTTTCGAAAAAATACATCTGGTTACTCATGAGATAACATTTCTGTCATTTATGTATTAGTGAAAAGAAAGCAGATGTGACCAAACTTAACTAAACTTTGGTACTTTGATGAGTTCAAATGCATAAGAGACAGAGAAAACACACTTTAATAAAATTGAATCATTTTGGTGTTTAATATGAATATTTTGGTTTTTAATGGATACAACCATTGGAGCTCCTTGCAAGTTCTGAATGAAGTCCAATGTTGAAATAAATTTGTTTCAAAAGAAAACAGAGAGAGAAGAAAGAAAGAGGAGAAAATGGATCCATCAAATACTGCAGAAAAGCAGTAAATTAAAAAAAAATCATCAAAAATACAGTCACAGCAGTGAGCAATGTGGATTAAACAGAAGCTGCAAAACACACAGAGAGAAAGACAGACTCTGAAACAGGCTATGACATCACAAACATGGACAACACATTAAATAAAAGAGAAAGAGAAGAGGGAGAAAAATCAATACCTAAAAATTAAAATTAAATCAAATCAAATTAAAATCAAAATAAAGAGAGAGAAAGCTAAAAAAAAAATTCTCTAAGAGTTAGTGGAAACAGTAACAAGACCCTACCTGATCGTAATTGCTTAATACGGCCATTGTTGTTGCTTGTGTCGACGGGCAGGAAATCTTTAAACCAAGTTATTTCTGGATCCGGATTCCCACTGGCTGCACAAAGCATGGTGGCAGTGCGTGTACGCTCAACCACCTTCAACTGTGGGCCCATGTCAATGGTAGGGAAGCCCCTGGGAATTTGATCCTCTGCAAGACAAAAGGTGATACAAACATGTCAATAAGTCAGATGCCCAAAATTCAAGAGCTATTGTCCATTAATCTTTTCCCTTGCCTTATTTGGCATTTGTTGAGAAGCTAACACAAACCAGGCAGCATTGCATTATTAGATTAGGATACAGTCACAATGTTGTTCCTGGCCAGGAGAATGCACAGTCTATGTAAGAGACCAATACTCTAACAAAGAGCTCAGATACATGTGATAAAGAACATGATGAAAAACCACATCTAGTTCTAGGATTGTGGGGGAAGAAGAAATTATAGAATGTGTGCTGGAGGAGGTCAGTGAGGTCAGCTTCAAATGAGACTCTGAAATGGGCATTAAGAACAAGTGGAATTGGCCAGAAAGATGGGAACATCACAAGTATTAAGCACTTAGGGAACTTTCTGTTGAGGGAAAATGATGGGGTCCAGTAGAGCTCTTTTGGAGAGCATCTGGGGAATAAGCAGATTAGCTGGATTAAGTTACCTCATTTCTAATCTGCTGTTTTTCTTGTGATTTTTAAGTAAAACTCTGTATTTTTTCATAAGGGTCAACTTCAACCTGAATGAATTTCTTTTTCTTTCTCTCTCTCTTTTTTTTTTTGAATGAATTTCTTTGTAGGGAGTTTCCATTAATCTGAAAATTGTCTGAAAAAGACTCCCTTACAAAAGAAGAAAAGAAACTCAGAAAAAGCAACACAGAAGTGTATATTCCTCAGAGTAAGAAAATATTTTCCTCCATTCCAAAGGCCTATACCATTTTCAGTCATTAAGAGTTCAAATTCCTAAATTTTGAATCCTCAACTCATCACTTCTCCCTATCCTATATCAAAATTGTCCCAGATATTGGATCTTGAGAAGTTAAATTCCTCTTAAATCCCCCAAGCATGATGATCCACATTAATAACTTACATTACCAGTTCTTCCAGCCAGCATTAGAAAGGTATATTCTATCTTGAAGAAATTTTTAATTTGAAGGAATTTTAGTTATATATGTGATTATTATCCAAATTAGAACTTAGCAGTTTGTTTGAAAACCACTATAAAATAGTTTGAGTTCTCACTGGGTCTGGGATTAATTTAATCAACTGTCCCTCATGATCTTTGATTAATTTTCATGAGCCATCAATTCCAAAATTACTCAAAAGCACAAACACCAGTGAGAAAAAAAAGTTAGAAATCATCAAATAGGGCATCTCACTTCTCCTAGGATGTCACCTGCAATTTATGGTATGATCCTATGAGTATTGCTGAAGTCTGCATTATAATTTCTAGGAAAAAGGCTCTATTTTGATGCTTCTGCTGTGTTGTCAGTCAAATATATGTGTCTTCTACTGCCTCCCCTCTATCATTACATGATAAATTCAGTCTCCTAAATTTAGCTAGCAAAATCCTTTTAAATCAGGCCCCATTTTTCTCAGTCTCTCATGGATGATATCCCCCATAGCAAAGTTTCTTCTGTTCACACTGTAACTCTTACCATTTTCTAGACAAATCATGTACAGTAAGTACTCTGGGTCTCTGGAAAGCCATGCAGCCAAAATCACCTTCTTTATAATAAAAACCCTCTCAAATATATATATATAATATTTTCCTCCTCAGAGCTATTGTAGCAGTGAATAACTAAAATCCATTTTCTTGTATTTATTATTATGAGTTTATCTCCCTACACTGTGAGTTCCTCCAGATCTCATTTATATCCAAATCCTTTGTCATCAAACTAGTCTGTATTATCAGACTTTTCAGAGAACCTCCAATGATTCCCAAGCCTAAATAAGAATATAACCTAATGGTTAAAAAAAGAAAAGAAAAGGAAAGGTTAAAGAAAAGAAAAGAAAAAAGAAAAGAAAAGAAAAGAAAAGAAAAGAAAGAAATATGTTTTTCTACTATATATAGTAGGAAACTACTTCTGGTAGAGACTTGATCAGAGAAATAGTTCAGGACTACAGAGAGAGATTTTGAATGAGATTAGTGAACAAATGTCAAACTATTATCAAAGAATAAAGCACCCAATAAGGGGAAGGTTTCTCTCAACAAGTCCAGATTGTTATAAGAGAAACTGGGGAGGCAAACAGAACAGGCAGGTATGGACCCTAGCTCTTCTGCAGGAAGATTATGAAAGACCAATAGACGTTGCTAAGGCAAGTTGGGCTTGACATCTAAATTCACTAGAGAATATTTACCTGTCCCACCAGCTAGTTACAGCTGGAGACAAAAAAAGTTATAAAAACAATTCACTACCATGAGTTACATTTTACTTAGGTTGAAAGATTCTTTCGAGGAAGCAGGAATACATCCTGTTTATGTGAATGCTCACACATCATCAGCCAAGCAGAAGGCCTTTAGAGGACAAAAGTCAGAAACAATAGTTAAGGATGAAATTTCAAGATGGTTTTTCAGAGCTCCAAGGAAAAGTTAAAAATTACAAATGGAATAGAGCATTTTGCAAATTAGGCTAATTTTGATAATGTACTCCAAATGAATTTCATCAGTCTGTTCTTTGTGACTTTAAGTTTGTCAATATGATATATTTCTACCTATAGCATTGTTCTAATATTACTTGAAAAAAAAGCAGATAGATCAATAGCCATTGTATTACACACATCATATTAAACATCTCGCTTGGTGTCTAGTGACCCAAAATGCTTCAAAGCATTTTACCTGGAGTGCTCCAAAGTCAACTACACTGGCTTAGTTACCTAGAAATGAGTTTCTTAAAAAGCTCTTAGATTTTGTTATCTTTTCCATATTTAACACTACGAATTTAGGTTCATAAAAACTCACCTTGAGATTCCTGAGCTGTTTCTCTATTTCTCAGGGCATTGTATCTACCCCCAGGCATTTAAATACTAGTTACATTAGCATGCATTAACATTGACCCACTAGCCATTACTTTTCTTCTAGACGTTCATCTCTGAAGAACCACACCACTATTCAGTATCAAGTGGCAAGTGTCAAAGACTTAAGATTGTTGAGCCACTTACTGAAGGCTCTTACTAAAGAAATCTAGAATTAATAACCATTTATAAGAAATGAAATCCTCACCTTAGGGAGAGCTGACAAAATTGACTTGTGCCCTATCAAAAGCAGTCTAATACATTTGCATGACCTTTCTTTTCCTTCTTGGCTCATAAAGAACACTCCAGAGCCTCCTTTTCATATACACAAGTGCACAACAAAGATAATCTTTCTTGCATACTAATCGGACAGAGGATGTAAAGTGTTCCTTTCCTATTTTTAATAAGGGTAATTAAATTCTATCCATCCCCCACCTTTGCACAGAATCTCTTTTGAATGTACTTTCTTCATTAATTTTTCATGAGAAACATCACAATGTAACAGATTCAAATAGCCAGAGCTCTTATATGTTGACAGTTGTGGCTTGTTTCCAATTTGACTGTCAGGTATTTGGCAATAAAACTCAGTATTCAACATAAAACGAACTGTAGAAATAATGAAATTTCTAATTGGAATGCTTATCTCAGTGGGTGTAGTTTAGAAGATGTTAATTGCTTTCTTTTTACCTTCTACATTTATTAGTGATTTATATAAAATTGCTTTGGCCATTTGATAACATCAACTTTGACAGCTCATCAAATGTGTAGTACCAGGAACTTGGGGGAAAATCAATATCTTTTATATCTTAACCACATAAACTTTTACAGAAAAAAAAAGCAGCTATCAAAAATTAACAAATCGTCAATATGTTAGCAGCTTTAAACTTTTACATGAGGTGAAAAGAAAAACATTTTGTCCTATTCATTAATGTGTTCATTAAGCTTTAAAGTGCCTTACTTATCACTGTTCCATATTAATATTCAATCATGCAGAATTAGCTACTAATTCATCAACAATTTAAATCAGACTTGACCTTCACAAAGCCATTTGGTCTGTCATTTTGAGAGGCCATTAAAGGGCAGATTACTACATACTTGTGCTTAGTGAATCATAGAAGTTAGACATATTTTGTTTGGAATGGCAGCTATAATAGACCTGGAAATATAGCATATTCGTTGAATCCGTTTGGTATCATAATGAAATATGCGGATATGAAACTTACAGTTCCATTAAGGAAAGGGAAACATGAACATCTGCGCTGTTTAGAGTTAACTTCCCATTTCTCCAGAACTTGTGTTAATAACCCCTGACATACCCAGGACTTGAAAGGAATGTGTAGGGAAATAGTCTGACATGGTTTTGTAAGGAGTCATGCTTTAGGTATCTGTGAACGATCAGATACAAGCTTTTGCATAATTTGCTCAGTTAAACTACTTTCATTGTTCATCCATAAATAATTTTAATGATTTTTTTAGTTGTGCTCTAATTCCACAAACACTGAACCTCTTGTATTTGTTAGGAAACCACACAATTAAATTGCCTGCTAAAGCCATAGCCTCCATCCAAGGTGGCCAAAGCAGTTCTTCTTGCCTATTCTTGCTGGGACATGAATGAATGCAAACATACAGGTGTTCTGACTCTGGTCCCAATTGATTAAAGAAGTTTTCAGTGAAAGACTATTTGCCGCGGTGCTACATTTCCAATTTATCACATCAATTACATCAACAATATGCCTTTACAAAAGCAGTATTAAGAGATTTGGCAAGTATACTCAATCATTTAAATATTATGGATGATGTAGAGGTTTTGATGAGAAAGGTAGTGTAATAAAGCAAAATCAGAAACTTTGGTAAGAGATAAGTAGATTATTATTATTTTTTTTCTTAGAGAACTCAACCTCCTGAATCAGTTTTCTGAGTACCAAACAATTCGTAGTGGCTCCTTTTAAAAAATCTCTCAACTGGTGTTATCAATCAATCACTTAATAAGTCAATGAGTAAGCTTGAACTCATAAGCTCATGGAGGGCAGGGCTTTGTGATATTTCCTTTGTAACCAAGACAGTGTACAAGAAATATTTGCAAGTACATACGTTTAGGGAATCTCAACAAACATCTCAGCACTCACTCATGTGGCATCTCTGAATTCCTATCGGGTTTATTTCATATCATTCATTTAAACAGTAAATCATTCTTTGTTTTGTGGCTATATGCTTGGCCTCTGCAATTTGGTTCTACATCTAAGAGACATACAACTTTCTTAAAACTTCTATTTTTTACGGTGTCTTAAGTAGTATGAGGCTTCCAGACTCACAAAAATAGTCTTTAAGGGCTATTTTTATAGTCATAAATTTTATTTCATTAGCAAACAATCTTCGTTGGTTAAGATGCACAAGTCATGCTTGGTTCCTTTTATAATTTGGTGCAGTTACTGCACTGGGAACACACATTTCAGTTCCTGCTATCTAATTCTATAGAAAGGCTCTCTTCATACACTACTTGTAAGTTCCTACAAGTCAAAATACCAATCACATAACAAAAAAAAAATACATGTAAACACAATGAAACTCAAAAGAACCCACAGAATATGGTACCAAAACTCTGTTATGTCATCTTTAGAAAAATGAAATTATTGATGTTCAAGCAAATGGTAAAACCCAAGTGAATCACTCAGTTGTATGTTGGGGCAATCACTCAGGTCATGGTTCACTCACAAGAGCAAAGATTTCTCAATGGCTATGTATCTTAAATTTTAAGTGTGCTCACAGTGTAATCTTCTACAAGCTCTAAAGTTTTGTTTTTGTTTTGAAGTATGAAGGGATTAAGGAAAGATTTCATTAACAAAAGAAAGGCCAAATGTTAGATGGATCATATTTGGAATATTTTCTTAGTGGTAGACCCTTTAAATATATTGCAAGGCATCTCCACCTGTTAAAGAAACAGTACTAATCTGTGCCACACAAATTATGTTTTTATACTTAAGAAAACGTGAAAATTCTCTTGAAAAGTTGAAATATGGTGGTGGTCCCGTGGTCACATAACAAAATATTTTCCTATTTATGAAAACTGCATTAAATTAAAAGAAAAAAGAGCTTTTGAACTATCAGTTTGAAGAATCTACTGAGCAGGCAATAGATGGTATAATTCATTCTATAGATATTTATTAAATGCCTCTGTTGTGCCAATTGTGGGCCAGGCACTGGGTATGAAGTAATCTAGAGAACCTTTATATTGTTGTGATTTAATTAAATCTGTGGAATAATTAGGTTTTTTGGGAGTGAGAATAGTACCCAGCTCACAGATGGGAGGACTGAATGAGATAATGCAATAAATGTGGCTAGCACTGCCTGGCACTGGTGTCTGGCATTTTGTAAAATATTAGCATATCTACACTTACTCAATCCCAAGATCCTATGATAGATTTACAGAACAGAGGCATGTGACTCCAAGTCTTGATATAACAAAAGCTGAAGCAATAAATTATAAATGGGGAATATTCTATGCAAATCATAACAAAAAAACCCACAAGGATTATCTAAACATGCAAGTGACTTTATTTATTTTTTATGTTTATTTTATTTTTGAGAGAGAGAGACAGAGTGAGAGCGGGGCAGGGGCAGAGAGAGAGGAAGACACAGACTCCAGGCTCTGAGTTGTCAGCACTGACCCCAACACAGGGCTCAAACCCACAAACCACAAGATCATGACCTGCACCCAAGGCAGAGGCTTAACCGACTGAGCCACAGAGGCACCCTGACATGCAGGTGAATTTAGAAAGCAATATCTGCAATCAAGTAACTTTTTCAAAGCTCATAAAAGCCCTCATTTCTCCCTTTGAACAAGGCTTTACGTTCTTTGATTAATCAACAGCAGAAATAAAACAAATCTATATTGTCATATGATGTTCCCAAAAATGAACTAAAACAATAGCTCTAAATATTTGAGACAGAAAAGCTTTGCTGTGAATGACAGAAAACACTGAAACCATCCGAGCCTTATTAAGGTTCCCTGAGATAGGCAAAGGTGGTATCATAATTACAATCTTCTGTAGACACAAAACAAAGACTCAGCAAAATTACTTGTTCCAGATCACACATAGAGCAAAAATAAAAGAAAAGCTTTTAACTCTAGATTTGGCATATTTGTACTTCAGCATGCTTCCTCTATGCCAATAGGTGTTCATTGAATATTCATCAAAAACAGTGATAGAGGGGCGCCTGGGTGGCGCAGTCGGTTAAGCGTCCGACTTCAGCCAGGTCACGATCTCGCGGTCCGTGAGTTCGAGCCCCGCGTCGGGCTCTGTGCTGACTGCTCAGAGCCTGGAGCCTGTTTCCGATTCTGTGTCTCCCTCTCTCTCTGCCCCTCCCCCGTTCATGCTCTGTCTCTCTCTGTCCCAAAAAATAAATAAACGTTGAAAAAAAAAATTAAAAAAAAAAAACAGTGATAGAACTCTTTATCAAAGTCAACCTATAATGGAAGGCACAACAAAAATGATTTGAATAGTTGCTTATTTTTATTTTTTTTTCAAGCAGAAAGGACTAAAGTTCCATGGAATGTAATGATAATTTTAAAAACAGTTCTACATTTAAAAAATCTTTTGATATATATTAATTGGCTTCTAATTGGTTTAGCATTGCTTCCAGATAGAGTCAAATATTTGCCATGTATGCTAGCCAATCAAATGTGCAGGAGAAATGGAAGAGTGTGAAAAGGATGATAAATATCAAATAATTTTCTCTAGAGAGCTCAAATTCAGCACTGTGCCCATGTCGTTAACCCTTCTGTAATTTCTATTTAATTATCTAAGAAGGGTTATAAATGTTAGAACTTTGGTTCCGAGCAGATGCCAAAAGACAGGACACTAGACATCAGTAGACCCAACATATCAACTCTATGACCTTAGGCCACACACCGGTCTCCCTGTAAGACGGGAGCCAATAATGACCACCCCAAATATCTTTGTCTGGGAGAGGAGACAGATCAGGGTCTCTGGCTAGCACCTGGAGGGTTACTGGTTAGAGTATTTGCTACTTTGTTGAACAGCAAATGAGTTTTCAAGTCATTATCTTTCAGAATAAACCATGCTATCAGGCTACAAACAAGAACTATTTCTTTCCAGAATACAGTCCCTGAAAACGGAGAAAAAACATTTATTATTCTTTTCTTAAAGAAAACAGTGTAAATAAAGCTTTTATTTTCACCATTCCAGATGCAGCAGGGTATAATTTGTACTGTTTTGACATCATGACTGTATTATTCAAAATCAATCTTCCTGCAAGTGTATTGAATAAGGGACTGAAAACAGAAAACTCCAAAGAAAAGAAGTAAAAGCTAAATCAACGTTTTCCAGCAAAGTTGGACTCCTGGGCCATTATCAAAATGATATTCATATGAATGAAATTGAAAAAAATTATATAAATAAAGTAGTTTCTAATTATAAGTTAAAGGCTACTCTAAGAAAGAAGTTATCTAAAGTAGGACAAAACTGCCAGTTAATAAATGATAACCAAATGGAATATTTAATAAATATAAGATCTGGCCTCCAAAAGTAATTATGAACAAGATATGATGAATATTTAGTCCAAGATCCTCTCTGAGAGTTATTATGTACAGATGGTATGCTTGTCTTAATAAAGCTATTAAATCAATCAGAGAAGCTTTTATTTCAGAGTGGATTTAGGTATCTCTTAAGGGCGCTTACGGGGCACTAGAATCTCCAAAGATTTCTCATAGAATGATGCCATGAAAGAATAGAAAATTGGACACTGATCAGCTGACAGGAGCTTTATTAGCAGCTACTAAATATTCAGCATACTAACCAACTACCCACACAGCATCTCAGAGCAAAGCTCCATTTTCTGAAATATTCTTCACATGTTGAGGATGTTGTAAGGCATTCTTGGCAGAGATAAAGCAAACTTATTTAGAAGTAGTGTATGCAATTATCCTACAAATCACAAAGCAATAGTCTACATAGCAGAACACAAACCCAGTTGGTTTATATTATTTGTATAAATGTGGTAGCTGCAATGTCACGTGGCTTTAAGTCAGTTATTAGTTATTTGTGTTTGGGTTTAGCAAATGATCACACTTTTTGTGACCCAAAATTAGAGGCATTCATGGGGATATAGAAGTATCCTCTCCTACTTAAAAACATTATTAATTCTTGGATGTTTAAACAAATATTTAGGAATCAGGATGATGCTTTTATTCCCTTCCCTGGAGTGCAAGTCTCATCAAAATAACAAAATCTAATGCCCATCTACTTTCACAAATCTCACTGCTTTCTATTATTTTTAATAATAAGCTGGTGTCATGATCAAAAGTTTTTGCCATACTTTGAATGATAAAATAAATAACATTTTTACATAAATTTCTATATAAGTCATAATATCAGTTTTTTTAAGAAAAGAAAGGCAAAAATGCACAATGAAGCTGAAGTATAATATTTTAATTACTGTGTTTTTAGAAAGAGAGACACAAAGACAGAAATAATAAACATGGAAAGGGATCTGGGTTTGGCTCCTGCCTCCATTAATTGCCAGCTTTGTAAAAGTCAAAAATTCTAATGAGCTCAAATCAAACAATGCCCAAAAAAAGATTAACCCTGGCTGTTCCACTGTACTGTGGTGAATGTAACTGTAAATAAAAATTTTAAGCTATCAATTGTTGTATAAAAAGGAAAACGAGAATAAGCTATGTGTGGACTGGCAGTGAAGGCATTGGTGTGAACTCATGTTTTTAAAAACATACACACCGATATAAAAATGAATACAATTGTAAATGAGTGTGCATGCACACCTACATTCACTCCTTATATACACTTACTAAACACATCTTCCCTATCTGTGTGAGTCCAGAGAGGCGAGAAGCAGCAATACCTCATAGCAATGGCCACACATAGCATCTAGAGTTTGCATCAGATTCTCTAAATATGACTGTCTAGTAAAAGGAAGCAGAGCTCCTTGAAGAAATCACTGATTACATTCAGTACTGGGAGAAGAAAAAAGTACAAGCCATACTTAAAATATCTGTTATGTATGCAAGTGCTCGAAGAATGACAAAGACATGTTGAAAGGGCAAAGATGCCAGCTTGATGGGGCTCTCACTAGACCAATGTGGGACAATTTGAACATCAAAGTACATATACAAATTATAATATATTGAATAAAATAAAAAGACATGAGTCCATACTGATATAAATGAATAAATAGAAAAGTTTCAGGAGGAATTACATATTTGCATACTCCCAAGGTAACCCCTCACTGGCATTTATTGAATAGAAAGGAGAATAACTTTAAAATTGAGAAGACTCACAAAAACAACCTTAAGAGAATGAAGTTGACACAGATAATGAAACAGATCAAAATCATGTGTTGAGAAAAACATAATATCACTTCCATGATATTTGTTATAGATTAAATGTTTGTATCCCCTGCCCTGCCCCCCCCCCCCCAATTCATTTTTAATCCTAACGCCCAATGTGATGGTATTTGCAGGTGTGACTTTTGGGAAGTGATTAGCTCATGAGGATGGAACCCTTATGAATGGGATTAGTGGCCTCGTGAAAGAGATGCCAGTGAGAGCCCTTGCCACTTCCACCTGAGGACACATATTCAAAAGATGGCCCTCTGTGAACCAGAAAGTGGGCTCCAACAAGACACCAAACTTCCAGCAACTTGATCTTGGACTTCCCAGCCTCTAGAACTATGAGAAATAAATTTCTGATTATATGCCACCCAGTTTATGGCATTTGGTTATAGCAGCTTGAACTGAGTAAGACAGTATTATTGCCAAAGATTCATAATCTAAATATGATCAAAGCAAGCATCAGCAAACCCCAAATGAGAACATTTTATGAGATAACAAATTTGTTATCTTCAAAGCTATCAAGATCAGGAATGTCACAGGAAAACTTGAGTAACTCTTTCAGACTGACGATTAAGGGCAAAGTGTAATTCTGAACCGGAGTCTTTGACGACAATCAGAGCAATTTGCAGAGGACACGTGGTAACTCCCAGATGGGAGAACTGCCAAAATGTAATGTGAAGGCTGCATGGGCATGCTGCATCAATATTTACCTCCTGGTTCTGATGGTTGCATTGTAGTCAAGTAGGAAAATGCCCTTGTTTGGAGACATACAGATATTTGAGGGTGATAAGGATGCTATCATTAATTTAATCTCAAATATAGGAAAAGCTCTTTGTATTGTAATATCCAGTTGTTTTTGTTTTTGTTTTTGTTTTTTACTAAGACTGGGATTGTTTCAAAATTCTAAAATTATATAAAAGTAAATTATTATATTATCATAAATAAATGAAATATTACAAATATTTAAATTATCTCATTAACATCTCAGTTGTACTAGAGTTACTCCCAGGGCTTCTGAATAGCTGCATGTGCTCAAACACTTTTGTCCCAACTCTGAAGAATCTTCCTAAATACACATTCATTTGAGGTCTTCTTGAACACGAAAACTAGGTAACTGACATTCCAGCTGTTACCAATTTTATACCAATGATGATAATACCAGAAAATCATTAGGACTGGAAATACATAAATTCCTATAAAATTAAGGCTTACAAAATTCAATTATCAATGCTGAACAGTGAACAAATTTGAGTGATAATTCCAGAGCAAGGCAAGTTCATGACAAGAAAATGCAGAGATATCAATACTGTAAAACATTTGTCAGATTTTCTTTACAGAAGTAAAAATGTGAAGTGGATAGGCCTTTATTAATTTTCTCTGAAATCATCTGAGAAAGGTTAAGATAGAAGGTGAACTCTGCTTCCTTCTAACCAATAGAGCATCCACTTAACATCCCGGTGTCTCAGAACTCCAAGTGTCGTTTCTCAAGCCAGACTTTTGAAATATTTTCAGAGAAATTTACCTCCCCTCAGCTCTTCACAGTTCTTCCCCTCGATCTACAACACAGTAAAAAAACAAACAAACAAACAAACAAAAAACAAACAACAACAACAAAAAAAACAAAAAAAACAAAACAAAAAAAACCTTGCCATTCTGGGGTCTTTAATCATTGAGAGAAGTGGGCAATGGCACCAAACACAGAAATAAAGTGATTCAGATATGTCTAAGTTTTTTGGAAGAGAACATTTCACTATTTTACTCCTCAGTAGCATTGCTCATAGTTTTAAAGGCAAACTGTGGAAGGTATTTGTTCTATTTGAAGGGAGAAGATAGATTGAGAAAACTGGTAAAGGCAGTTTTCTTCAGGGAATACCTTGGAAAATAAAAAGATCAAATCTTAAATCAAATATTATATATAAAAGCTTTCACTGCAAAGAATGAAAACTACATGACCACACAAAGAAACCTTTAAAGGTAACCTATGTTTTAAGAATGTATTATATATCTATGGAGGATAATTTCCCCTATATGCAAATAATTTTCTGTTTATATGCGAAAAGTGAGCTTCAATTTAACACCAAAGAATTACCAAATGGGACTAGTTTATATTTGTCAGTTTATGAGACTTTTTCTTAAGTCTTTGGAATCACAAGTTACCGATGTATAGAAACTACCCAAATCAATTTATAAGTATAATTTTTTTAAATTTTTGAATATTCCTCCCTCTTTACATAAACTTACTAAGTAAAACAATACCACATTTAAATGTAAACATAGGATAGAAATTTATTCAGTACCTTTTGATATATTAATAATATTAATGTGCTACTTAACAGGAAGTCAGACATTTAGAAAATAACAGATAGAAGAAAAACTACCAACAATGACCAAAATCGTCACCAAAAATTAGATGAATAAAACCCATATCCTCTGCTTCCAGAAGAGGTACCAATCCTCCATATATAAAATTCAAAGGCTCTTCTTCAGTACTAGGTTAAGCTCAGCAAATGACAAAAAGTGTTTTAGGCAACCTCGAGGGGATTACATGAAGAACTGTGGTCTTTTTTCTAAAAACATATAGAAGGTAAAGGAAAGTTTTAGTGATAGAGGTAAGTGTGTGGGCACTTAAGTGACTACGTACTTGTGTGTTAGGAGGGTAAGCTGCGTATCCAATTTCCATATGAAAAATATCCTTTGAACTACAGTGTAAAAAATGCACTGGACAGGGAAAAAGAAGAAAGTATGTAGGAAGGCCAGTTAGGTGAGATAAGGGCAAACTTATACCAAGTAAGTGGTGGGGGAGATGGGAAGTGAAGAGATTTGAGATTTTTTTTTTTCAGCTTTATTGACAATACCTAACTGATGCGTTTATTTGTCATGTAATGGGCAAATAAAATTGTAGGATATTTAAAGTGTACATTGTGGTGACTTGATATGTGCAGATATTGTGATAGTTGAGAATAATTGGAAGGTCAATTTTACATGGCTCAGTGGTATTTTGAAGATGGGGAATCAGGGAGAATTATCAGGAATGCTTGTCTACAAACGTGATGGATTCAATAATATATTGCTAGGATGCCCTCCCGTTAGGGAATAAAGTCACCTATCTGAGGCACCTATGTAATAGATGATGTGTACCCCTGCAGGCTGGAGTCTGTCTTTTCCTCACCAGCATAGCTGCCCCAGAATGGAGCACAGCACCAAGCACAAATTATCTGCAAATGAATACTGATCCATATTTACTTTCAGGAACTGGCAGAGGGGGCTGGTAAATATACCCTTTGCTTCCTTTTATGCTTTGTCTCAGAGTGAAGGCAGAACAGACTGGCTCTACCTATACCAAACCAGCTCAGTATTCTCACTGCGGATGTGTCAGGTAATTCCTGGGCACCGGTCTAGAATGGTATGGAGACACCCACGGATTTGCATCAATTCTCCCCACCAACAGCTAATTCCTTCAATCTGAAGACAGCTGGGTATGTCAGGGTATTTTCTCTCTAGCCAGAGAAGAAATTCAGTAAATATCAAAGTATCACAGTGAGTGGCCTCCTGAATAAGAGAGAAAATAATCTGAGTTACACTCCTATGAAGACAAGCCATTTCGAATTTCCTTAAAGATAAGTCATGGCTGTTACATTTTAATATGCTACATGCCAATTAAATAGGTACAAGTTTCCAATGACAAGATACTCAGTAGCAATACAATAAACCTTTTCCTTAACATCCTGAAAACAACCCAGAGTTGTTCATTTGCATTTAGTTACAATAGAGTGACATATTGTTACAAATTTAGAAAACATACAATCTCTAATTCTTAACAAAGTGACAGCAACTTGACAAGTGAAAAAGTCATCTCAGCCTTGAATTCACTGGCATAGAAAGCCCACATATACCTCTGTTCTTCCCACAGCACAAGTGGATGGTTGTTATGTTTACAGCAAGATTAATGCTGCTTCAATTGCTCAATGATGATGGCTATGAGACTGCTGAGTAAATAATCTGCATTCACTAAAGGAAGTAAGAACTTGTATTTCAGTCACTGATCCCTAAAATAACTAAAGCTATTTAAGCGTTTATTGTTATAAAGATAAAATAATATGCCATACAGCTTTGTAAAATATACATGACAGGTTTCATGGGCCAATTATAATCAAATGGGCACATTCTATAGTTTCTGAGGAATTAACTCAGAAAAACATAAAATATAATCAAGAATGTTTACCCAGTGGGAAAAAGACACTTCCAACTTAGTTTTTTTTAATGGCTATCATATCCCCCCAACCCCCAGCCCCCCACCACCATGACCATCTTCTCCTCCCCAGTGCTGATGAACTGGATATGAAGGCCCATAGACTTCCATTGACTGAAAAGCTATTGGGTACATCATATGAATTCAGTTGTTTGAATCATGACAGATCTGCTTCTTGGCTAATGCAGCTAAGTCACACAATAAAGCCAATCTCTCCAGCCTCATCCCCATTCTCCCCCTCGTTTCCCCCCTCCCTCCCTCCCTTCTTCCCTGGTAATTTTCAAGTGACTCTTAGGTATATGTCCTCCTCCTAAAGCCTAAGCTACTTTCCTAAAACATGGCAAGTAGGGTTCTAGGAAAACAAAATAAAACAAAACCTTCCTAGGATGTCAGTTTTCCTGGTGTGTTTTAATATGATAGAGATTTTAATAATAATAATAATAATAATAATAATAATATAGAGATTTAGGAATATTCTAGCTATAATATATTAGTTTTGAAATACTTATCTCCTCAGCTGTAAGTAAAAAAGTTGTAGAAGGTGTAAGGCTAAATTGGTTCACCCTTTCTCCTCTTTCATTCCTAGACATAATTTCTTTCTTCATATTTTGAATGCATTTCCTGGCAGGGAGGACAATATTTATCTTAATACTTATATTCCACCCCATGTCAAGGAGACTACTGTTTGTTCAGACACACAGTGACACATTTCTGATCATTTAACTTTTAGTTATTCTGTTCAACCCACGGTGGATTTCATCAGGGGTACCAGCTACTCCAGGACCCCACTACGGTAATGAGAAGAACTATTTCCTTTTGGGTTACTCATCAAAAGGTAGGTATTAAATAGAAAATGTCTCACTAAAATTATTTATAAATTATAGAACATGAGATAATTCTGAGAGGAACTAGGCCACTCCGATAAAATATATAATACTAGATCCTAGAACAGAGTCAACTATAATAGATTTTATCACTGATTTTCAGAAAATAGCTATGCAGATCAACTAAAGTCAAAGCCATGCTTTTTGGTAGATGGTCTGAAGTGTTTAACTGTTTTCAATGACAGAATCTATAAAGACGTTACCTCATTCTGTTACCAAAGTTCATGTATTACAACTGATCAATCACAGTTAAATGTTCTCACTGTGTTTTCCAGAAGCCTTTTGTTTTAAATGTAATGAATGAGATGGATTCTTACTTTTAACCTCTTAATAGTTTTTCAGGTTCTCATTATTATATTCATACTTGATGGCATACATTGGTAGTTCCTTAATTTCTTAACAATCCTGTTTGAGAGGAGATCTGACCTATTTCATGCAAACTCAAGCTGAAATTATGGATGCTCACCTGGCCCTCCTCCATGCAGAGGGTGCTGCTCTATCCAAGCACACAGATCTATGCTCCTTTTTTTAAAATTTTATTTCTTTAATTTTATTTCTTTAATGTTTATTTTGTTTATTTTTTATTTTTTAATGTTTATTTAGTTTTGAGAGAGAGACGGTGTGAGCGGGGAAGGGAAAGAGAGAGAAGGAGACACAGAACATGAAGCAGAATCCAGGCTCTGTGAGCTATCAACACAGAGCCCGATGTGGGGCTCGAACACACGAACTGTGAGATCATGACTTGAGCCAGAGTTGGACACCCAACCGACTGAGCCACCCAGGTGACCCAATGTTTATTTTTGAGAGAAAGACAGAGCACAAGCAGGGGAGGGGCAGAGAGACAGGGAGACTCAGAACGTGAAGCAGGCTCCAGGCTCCGAGCTGTCACCACAGAGCTTGATGCAGGGCTCAAATTCATGAACTGTGAGATCATGACTTGAGCCAAACTCAGAGGCTTAATGAACTGGGCCACTCAGGAGCCCCTATGGTCCTTAGTTTTCTTAAGGAAATGTGCAAACTTGCCCTTAACACAGATCGTTGTTGAAATTTAAAACTCTCCTTAACCAAACACCCGGTTTTGCTTTAATCTATACTTACCAGGGATCTCAACTTCAAACTGATGGATAAAACCTATCACAACTTGGCTAGTGAAGCAGTAAGTATGGATAATTAGCTGAAATAATGCAAGCTCACCCATTCCTTCACATAACATAAAAATGATCCTTTGATTAGCTAGAGGATCAGAGACTGGAATACCAAGACTATTTTCTGTTGTTTGCTAGTAAACAAGTTTTACTGGCTTGTCTTTAGGTGTAATTCCCCAGGTTACACTGAGGAACCTGAAGAAGCAGTAGGTCCTATGAAGGTGGAGAGAGTTAAACATGTATAGATGCAGAGGATGTTCTTTACAACATGACAGTGTCTTTTTTCTGAAGAACTGTGGGAGAAATATTTTCCCCCTGGATTCAGTCTCAGGACTAGTTGTGATTTTTCTGAAGAACTGAATTATTTCTATTAGAGATACTGTGCATAGGGCTGTACTTTATCACAACAGAGCTCTTCAGGGACTTAGAGCTAAACTATTGTTTACTTCCAGCACAGACACAGAAGCCCCCTAGTGTGGGCTGTGTGTTCCAAACGTACTGCTCCAAAACCACCACATTTTATCTCATTACAGGGAACATTCTTCTGTAAATTAAACTTATATCCCTTTGAAGCAAGGTTATAATAGATGGAAACAAACACTATAAATCCAATATTTCAAAAAATATGACCAAAAGAGATGATGTCCAACATGTCAAAAGACATCCAAACAAATGAGTCGATATTGTCCACAACAGTCTATGAGAAATATTCAAGTTACCTGCAGTTACCATAAACCAAATCCAAACTCATCAAAGTGAGCTTATGAGAGTATGGCGTAAAACCTTTGACTTGATGAACACTAACTCAAAGAAAGAAATTAAGAAAGAAAGAGATGTTAGGAAGGGATAAAGTGACTTTAGTATTTTATTTTTATTAAAGGTAAATCACTTCAATTAAAATATTCATTCCACAAGAAAGTTGAATGAATATAGCTACTGAAGACATGCAATACACTCACATGGTTTTTATATAAAGCACATTCTTAAATTATCTGCAGAAAATTATACTCACATTTAGCAAACATTAGGTGGCAGGCACCTTTTGTTCAATGTAGCAAATATGTGTGGAACACCTCTCAGATTCACCACATGAAACAGTGTTTGACACTTGAGGGCTCCAAGAGCAGTTTCTTAAAAATCTTAAAATATAATGGTGAAAACATGCATGTAAATGGAAGGGAATATGTGAAAGAATAAATTGTTAAGGGAGCACAAATAGGTGAGTAATGGATTTTGCTGGGGATCACAGAAGCCAGCCTAACAGCATGAATAGAATTTTGATAAACAGGAATGTACTCAGAGCCTTTGAGGGACAGGAAAATGATCAATGTACAGAGATTAAATAGGTGGTAGATTCAGGGTGAGCGTGGCTACTGCTTGGGTGCATTTGTTTGGGGATAGATTTAGGAATATCATGTGGCAAAGCATGTTGAAGCATGATGCAGGGATGGTCAGCTGGTTCCAACAGTGAGAACCTGGGAGGGTTGTAGACTTCACTTGGCAGGTAGCACAGAGCTGAGTCATTTTTAACAGAGAAAGTAAGAGGAAACAGTTCACATTCCAAAACACAACCTTTGTCAAGGGAGTTTAGTGGTGGGGGACAAAGAGCAAGAACAGTTAGAAAGTTGCCATATTCCCTTTAATGCAAGTTGTTTGGATGCAACTCCTGGAAAGAGAAAGGAACAGATGAATTAGCTACACAATGAAAGAATGTTCCACAGGTTTAGGAGTATTCATTTTATTTAAGGGGAACTGTGGTAAAAGTATGTCTCAAGTCTAGTTTCTTAGTTCTTTGGTGAACAGCAGGTGGCTGAGCAGGGATGGATGCTACCAAATATAAGAGGCGCAGGAAGATATAGGAAAGCTCAAAATTTGAAATACACTTTTGAATGTCAGTCATATGCAAGTAAAAGTTGGAATCATATGAATGGGTGAGATGACCCAGGGAAGAAGTTACAGTGAGAGGAGTATGGAAATTACCATATTTAAGGGGCTCTGCATGATGAAATAACTTCCTTTAGAAACTCTGATGTGTTGGGGCGCCTGGGTGGCTCAGTCGGTGGGGCAGCCGACTTCGGCTCAGGTCATGATCTCACGGTCTGTGAGTTCGAGCCCCGCGTCAGGCTCTGTGCTGACGGCTCAGAGCCTGGAGCCTGTTTCAGATTCTGTGTCTCCCTCTCTCTCTGACCTTCCCCCATTCATGCTCTGTCTCTCTCTGTCTCAAAAATGAATAAACATTAAAAAAAATTAAAAAAAAAAAGAAACTCTGATGTGTTGTATATGTATTTTACTCACTATATCTTGTGGAATACTTTTCTATGCTGCGTCTGTATATCAAGTACTCTCTTGACAAATTCTTTAGGTTACTTTTCTCATAGAGTAGTATCTTTGTTTATCCTATTACATAACAACAAATGTGATGGGTATGTACACTTTTCAAGAGTCATAGGCTTTAGATCTATGTAGACATAAGTAAAAACATATGTGAATATTTACCTTGTAAGAAGGGGCATATGAGAAAACAATACAAACTTTGAGAGAAAAGATGAAGTAAAACAAAATAAATGAGAAATAGCCCCCCCAAAGAAAATTATTTAAATAGAGTATAAAATTACTCAAATTGTATATTAATTTAAAAAAACAAAACAAAACAACAACAACAAAAAACAACACTCTAATGTTAACTTAGGATATCAAGCCAACTTTTTTTAATCATTCCAAAAGAAGGAAGATGCTATTATTAACTCTTGAGTCAAGCCATGTAATCATCTAAAGTAGATGCCAATGTTTCTTTTTCTTTTAAATTTTTTTAACGTTTATTTATTTTTGAGACAGAGAGAGACAGAGCATGAACGGGGGTGGGTCAGAGAGAGGGAGACAGAGAATCTGAAACAGACTCCAGGCTCCTAGCTGACAGCACAGAGCCCGACGCGGGGCTCGAACTCACAGACCCTGAGATCATGACCTGAGCCGAAGTCGGCCGCCCAACCAACTGAGCCACCCAGGAGCCCCGAAGATGCCAATGTTTCAAGCACTTCTATTTAGTTTATCTATATTCTGATCTCCATTCATGTACTAATCCGAAACATCTGAAAGGAGAGTAAAAAGGGCCAGTCAAGTGAATGCAGGACTGCACTACCAATACAAACCTCATTGGTCAACTTGAAGGGACCAAGCTCAGAGCAAAAAACCATAACAGGGAGACATTTAGAGTTGAGGGAAACAAACAGAAGGCCTGTCCACTTTTTCTTGTATTTCTAGGAATTTGAAAATTAAAGGTTCAATGTATGTCATGTTATTTAAAAAATTCACAATAGTTTTTTTTTTGTTGTTGTTCAACCAGATTCTCAAATCTATTTATTTATTTATTTATTTATTTATTTATTTATTTATTTATTTATTTTTAATGTCTGGTTGTTTTATTTTTAGTTTTTATTTTTTTCAATATATGAAGTTTATTGTCAAATTGGTTTCCATACAACACCCAGTGCTCATCCCAAAAGGTGCCCTCCTCAATACCCATCATCCACCCTCCCATCCCTCCCACCCCCCATCAACCCTCAGTTTGTTCTCAGTTTTTAAGAGTGTCTTGTGATTTGGCTCTCTTCCACTCTAACCTCTTTTTTTGTTTCCCTTCCCCTCCCCCATGGGTTTCTGTTAAGTTTCTCAGGATCCACATAAGAGTGAAACCATATGGTATCTGTCTTTCTCTGTATGGCTTATATCACTTAGCATCACACTCTCCAGTTCCATCCCTGTTGCCACAAAGGGCCATATTTCATTCTTTATCATTGCCACGTAGTACTCCATTGTGTATATAAACCACAATTTCTTTATCCATTCATCAGTTGATGGACATTTAGGCTTTATGCACAATTTGGCTATTGTTGAGAGTGCTGCTATAAACATTGGGGTACAAGTGCCCCTATGCATCAGTACTCCTGTACCCCCTGGGTAAATTCCTAGCAGTGCTATTGCTGGGTCATAGGGTAGGTATATTTTTAATTTTCTGAGGAACCTCCACACTGCTTTCCAGAGCGGCTGCACCAATTTGCATTCCCACCAACAGTGCAAGAGGGTTCCTGTTTCTCCATATCCTCTCCAGCATCTATAGTCTCCTGATTTGTTCATTTTGGCCACTCTGACTGGCGTGAGGTGATATCCTGAGTGTGGTTTTGATTTGTATTTCCCTGATGAGGAGCGATGTTGAGCATGTTTTCATGTGCCTGGTGGCCATCTGGATGTCTTCTTTAGAGAAGTGTCTCTTCATGTTATCTGCCCATTTCTTCACTGGGTTATTTGTTTTTTGGGTGTGGAGTTTGGTGAGCTCTTTATAGATTTTCGATACTAGCCCTTTGTCCGATATGTCATTTGCAAATATCTTTTCCCATTCCATTGGTTGCCTTTTAGTTTTGTTGGTTGCTTCCTTTGCTGTGCAGAAGGTTTTTATCTTCATGAGGTCCCAGTAGTTCATTTTTACTTTTAATTCCTTTGACTTTGGGGATGTGTCAAGTAAGAAATTGCTATGACTGAGGTCAGAGAGGTCTTTTCCTGCTTTCTCCTCTAAGGTTTTGATGGTTTCCTGTCTCACATTCAGGTCCTTTATCCATTTTGAGTTTATTTTGGTGAATGGTGTGAGAAAGTGGTCTAGTTTCAACCTTCTACATGTTGCTGTCCAGTTCTCCCAGCACCATTTGTTAAAGAGGCTGTCTTTTTTCCATTGGATGTTCTTTCCTGCTTGTCAAAGATGAGTTGGCCATACGTTTGTGGGTCTAGTTCTGGGGTTTCTATTCTATTCCATTGGTCTCTGTGTCTGTTTTTGTGCCAATACCATGTTGTCTTGATGATGACAGCTTTGTAGTAGAGGCTAAAGTCTGGGACTGTGATGCCTCCTGCTTTGGTCTTCTTCTTCAAAATTCCTTTGGCTATTCTGGGCCTTTTGTGGTTCCATATGAATTTTAGGACTGCTTGTTCTAGTTTTGAGAAGAATGCTGGTGCAATTTTGATTGGGATTGCATTGAATGTGTAGATAGCTTTGGGTAGTATTGACATTTTGACAATATTTATTCTTCCAATCTATGAGCACGGAATGTTTTTCCATGTCTTTATATGTTCTTCAATTTCCTTCATAAGCTTTCTATAGTTTTCAGCATACAGATCTTTTATATCTTTGGTTAGACTTATTCCTAGGTATTTTATGCTTCCTGGTGCAATTGTGAATGGGATCAGTTTCTTTATTTGTCTTTCTGTTGCTTCATTATTAGTGTATAAGAATGCAACTGACTTCTATACATTGATTTTATATCCTGCAACTTTGCAAAATTCATGTATCAGTTCTAGCAGACTTCTGGTGGAGTCTATCGGATTTTCCATGTATAATATCATGTCATCTGCAAAAAGTGAAAGCTTAACATCATCTTTGCCAATTTTGATGCCTTTGATTTCCTTCTGTTTTCTGATTGCTAATACTAGAAATTCCAACACTATGTCAAACAACAGCAGTGAGAGTGGACATCCTTGTCATGTTCCTGATCTCAGGGAAAAAGCTCTCAGTTTTTCCCCATTGAGGATGATGTTAGCTGTGGGCTTTTCATAAATGGCTTTTATGATGTTGAAGTATGTTTCTTCTATCCCTACTTTCTCGAGGGTTTTTATTAAGAAAGGTTGCTGAATTTTGTCAAAGGCCTTTTCTTCATCGATTGACAGGATCATATCGTTCTTATCTTTTCTTTTATTAATGTGATGTATCATATTGATTGATTTGCAAATTGGTGAACTAGCCCTGCATCCCAGGAATGAATCCCACTTGATCATGGTGAATAATTCTTTTTATATGCTGTTGAATTCGATTTGCTGGTATCTTATTGAGAATTTTGCATCCATATTCATCAGGGATATTGGCCTGTGGTTCTCTTTTTTTACTGGGTCTCTGTCTGGTTTAGGAATCAAAGTAATACTGGCTTCAAAGAATGAGTCTGGAAGGTTTCCTTCCCTTTCTATTTTTTGGAATAGCTTGAGAAGGATAGGTATTATCTCTGCTTAAAACGTCTGGTTGGGGCGCCTGGGTGGCGCAGTCGGTTAAGCGTCCGACTTCAGCCAGGTCACGATCTCGCGGTCCGTGAGTTCGAGCCCTGCGTCAGGCTCTGGGCTGATGGCTCGGAGCCTGGAGCCTGTTTCCGATTCTGTGTCTCCCTCTCTCTCTGCCCCTCCCCCGTTCATGCTCTGTCTCTCTCTGTCCCAAAAATAAATAAACATTGAAAAAAAAAATTAAAAAAAAAAAATCTGGTAGAACTCCCCTGGGAAGCCATCTGGTCTTGGACTCTTATTTGTTGGGAGATTTTTGATGACTGATTCAATTTCTTCACTGGTTATGGGTCTGTTCAAGCTTTCTATTTCCTCATAATTGAGTTTTGGAAGAGTGTGGGTGTTTAGGAATTTGTCCATTTCTTCCAGGTTGTCCAGTTTGTTGACATAAATTTTCATAGTATTCCCTGATAATTGCTTGTATCTCTGAGGGATTGGTTGTAATAATTCCATTTTCATTCATGGTTTTATCTATTTGGGTCATCTCCCTTTTCTTTTTGAGAAGCCTGGCTAGAGGTTTGTCAATTTTGTTTATTTTTTCAAAACACCAACTCTTGGTTTCATTGATCTGCTTTACAGTTTTTTTCGATTCTATATTGTTTACTTCTGCTCTGATCTTTATTATTTCTCTTCTTCTGCTGGATTTAGGCTGTCTTTGCTGTTCTCCTATTTCCCTTAGGTGTGCTGTTAGATTTTGTATTTGGGATTTTTCTTGTTTCTTGAGATAGGCCTGGATTGCAATGTATTTTCCTCTCAGGACTGCCTTCGCTGCATCCCAAAGTGTTTGGCTTGTTGTCTTTTCATTTTTGTTTGTTTCCATATATTTTTTAATGTCTTCTCTAATTGCCTGGTTGACCCATTCATTCTTTAGTAGGGTGTTCTTTAACCTCCATGCTTTTGGAGGTTTTCCAGACTTTTTCCTGGGGTTAATTTCAAGCTTCAATTCAAGCATTGTGGTCTGAAAGTATACATGGTATGATTTCAATTCTTGTATACTTATGAAGGGCTGTTTTGGTGACCCATTATGTGATCTATCTTGGAGAATGTTCCATGTGCACTCGAGAAAAAAGTATATTCTGTTGCTTTGGATGCAGAGTTCTAAATATATCTGTCAAGTCCATCTGATCCAATGTCTCATTCAGGGCCCTTGTTTCTTTACTGACCGTGTGTCTAGATGATCTATCCATTTCTGTAAGTGGAGTGTTAAAGTCCCCTGCAATTACCACATTCTTATCAATAAGGTTGCTTATGTTTGTGAGTAATTGTTTTATATATTTGGGGGCTCCGGTATTCGGCACATAGACATTTATAATTGTTAGCTCTTCCTGATGGATAGACCCTGTAATTATTATATAATGCCCTTCTTCATCTCTTGTTACAGCCTTTAATTTAAAGTCTAGTTTGTCTGATATAAGTATGGCTACTCCAGCTTTCTTTTGACTTCCAGTGGCATGATAAATAGTTCTCCATCCCCTCACTCTCAATCTGAAGGTGTCCTCAGGTCTAAAATGAGTCTCTTGTAGACAGCAAATAGATGGGTCTTGTTTTTTTATCCATTCTGATACCCTATGTCTTTTGGTTTGCGCATTTAGTCCATTTATATTCAGTGTTATTATAGAAAGATATGGGTTTAGAGTCATTGTGATGTTTGTAGGTTTTATGCTTGTAGTGATGTCTCTGGCGCTTTGTCTCACAGGATCCCCCTTAGGATCTCTTGTAGGGCTGGTTTAGTGGTGACGAATTCCTTCAGTTTTTGTTTGTTTGGGAAGACCTTTATCTCTACTTCTATTCTAAATGACAGACTTGCTGGATAAAGGATTCTCGGCTGCATGTTTTTTCTGTTCATCACATTGAAGTTCTCCTGCCATTCCTTTCTGGCCTGCCAAGTTTCAGTAGAGAGATCAGTCACGAGTCTTAAAGGTCTCCCTTTATATGTTAGAACACGTTTATCTCTAGCTGCTTTCAGAATTTTCTCTTTATCCTTGTATTTTGCCAGTTTCACTATGATATGTCATGCAGAAGATCGATTCAACTTATGTCTGAGGGGAGTTCTCTGTGCCTCTTGGATTTCAATGCCTTTTTCCTTCCCCAGATCAGGGAAGTTCTCAGCTATTATTTCTTCAAGTACCCCTTCAGCACCTTTCCCTCTCTCTTCCTCCTCTGGAATACCAATTATGCGTATATTATTTCTCTTTAGTGCATCACTTAGTTCTCTAATTCCCGCTCATACTCCTGGATTTTTTTATCTCTCTTTTTCTCAGCTTCTTCTTTTTCCATAATTTTATCTTCTAGTTCACCTATTCTCTCCTCTGTCTCTTCAATCCAAGCCGTAGTTGTCTCCATTTTATTTTGCAGTTAATTGGTAGCATTTTTTAGCTCCTCCTGGCTGTTCCTTAGTCCCTTGATCTCTGTAGCAAGAGATTCTCTGCTGTCCTTTATACTGTTTTCAAGCCCAGCGATTAATTTTATGATTATTATTCTAAATTCACTTTCTGTTATATTGTTTAAACCGGTTTTTATCAGTTCATTAGCTGTTGTTATTTCCTGGACGTTTTTCTGAGGGGAATTCTTCCGCTTGGTCATTTTGGATAGTCCCTGGAGTGGTGCGGGACTGCCGGCACTTCCCCTGTGCTGTCTTGAATAACTTGTGTTGGTGGGCGGGGCCGCAGTCAGACCTGATGTCTGCCCCCAGCCCACTGCTGGGGCCACAGTCAGACTGGTGTGTGCCTTCTCTTCCCCTCTCCTAGGGGCGGGATTCACTGTGGGGTGGCGTGGCCCATCTGGGCTACTTGCACACTGCCAGGCTTGTGGTGCTAGGGATCTGGTGTATTAGCTGGGGTGGATCGGTAAGGTGCACAGGGCCTGGAGGGGCAGGCTCAGCTCACTTTTCCTTCGGAGATCCACTTCGGAGGGGCCCATCTTCCATGGGCCTCTCGTCTGCGCTTGGCTCCGGAGACTCCGTTCTGCTAGTCTTCTGGCCGTTTTCTCAGTTATTTAGGCAGGGGTAGGTGGAAAATAAGTGATCAGCAGGACGCGCGGTGAGTCCAGTGTCCTCCTACGCTGCCATCTTCCCAGGATCAAAAAAATCACAATAGTTTTCTATTTATAACAATGTGTTCTTAATTTCTGTGGACTTGTATATTACTCGAATACCTAAAATAAGAGCCCTACATTTCAATTTATACATATTCAAGTCTCTAATGTTAGTACATGTAATTTATGTGCATATGGTACCTTCCATATCTGGAGTGTTGTGTATATTATATGATTTAATATGTATATGATGCTTAAAGTAGATTTGTCATATAGAGGATACTGAATATCACCACTACTACAACATTGCATCAGGTAAAAAGCAAATCAAAAATATATTCTGCATTCTTTATTACAACTAGTGGTTCTCAAATATTTTAAGTCCAACTAATATTTCAGTTTGGTAAATGACCTACTTGACAACACATCCACTATACACACACAAACATACACGTGCTTACATGCGTACTTATCCTCCAACATAATTTATGTAAGAATGGCACCCTGTTTAAGAAGAAATTGTATTTTCAACATCTTAACTAAATCTTTATCAAAGAGAAAACCAGAAATAAGGCCTTATATAAATGGTAATGTAAAATCTCAGTACTACAATTTCTTGAAGGATACATTGGGCACCATGGTCTATAGAGCTGACTGTGAGAGTTGTTGACAAAAACACCTAAGATGTCCAGAATCAGTGTTCAACTCTTCAGTTAATTCAGACATGGGTCAAGTCATTTAAACTAGAGAATTGAGAAAACAGGATCACCAGAGAAGAGTACAAAAAGAATACTCCTTCCACAGGACTGTCTTTGATAGTGAGACTAAGGCCTGCCATACTCTATGGCTGGCTGTCATAATACTTGTTCACCACTACCAATAGCACATCTCAATTCTGCCTTAAAAGAAGATTGAATAAACTTCATTCTTGGCATTCCTTTTTTTTTTTTTAATTTTTTTTCAACGTTTTTTATTTATTTTTGGGACAGAGAGAGACAGAGCATGAACGGGGGAGGGGCAGAGAGAGAGGGAGACACAGAATCGGAAACAGGCTCCAGGCTCTGAGCCATCAGCCCAGAGCCCGACGCGGGGCTCGAACTCACGGACCGCGAGATCGTGACCTGGCTGAAGTCGGACGCTTAACCGACTGCGCCACCCAGGCGCCCCAGCATTCCCTTGACACATCAAGGGTGAAGTTTCTATAAAAGTATAATCAGTAAGACTTGTAACTTGGGGGTATTTTTTGTTCAACAGATATCTTATATCCTTTGAGCATTTCTTCTTTCTTTGTGAATTCTTTCAAAAGGTACTTTATATAATCACTGGTAATCTCTTTCTTAAGTTATCTTAACTCATGTTGCCCTTGAGCCTTATGACTCCTAGAACATATTTTGTCATTAATTGTTTCAAATTCCATAAGCCATGTAATAAATTTTCTGCTTTATATGCTTGTTCTGCATCAAGAGACATTCAATTTGAGAGTTGTTATCATCTAAACCCATTTGATTAAATCCCTATATGCTCCATACTGCATCATTTTGTTTCCATCAATAAAAACTCTCATTATTATAGGTAAGAACATGAATTGCAGATTTTTTCCCCATTATTTTCCTTTGGAGGGAGGGAGGAAAGGGTAATCTTCTTAAAAGATTTATAAGGACATAAGATTGACATAACTCTCTAGCAGTCTGAAGAACAAGTGATCATAAATGGCTTCAGATACCAACCTGTGTGGGTGATGATGTGATCATTTTCAAGCACCCCATTATGAAAAAAAAATATTAACTAAATTTCCCTAGAAATTGCTAACATTTCTGCAAAATTCATAAATATAATAATTCAATTTTCCAAACATAGACGAAGATGATCCACATAAGTTGACTTTGAACGTCACTCAAAGTAATCTCTCTCTGCTTGAAATAAACATGCACAGACTTTATTGATACACAATCAGTAGACTCAAGCTCTGGAACAGATCAAACCAGAATGGGATCCAGCCAGCCTGCTCCAAATAAAAGGAAAAGTATTTTTAAAGTAAGCAAAGATTAAAGTATAGATTAAAGTACAGATTAAAAAATCCACATTGGGATTTGGGCAGAACTTTCCTGATTATATTTCAGTTGTAGAGAAGACCTAAGTTGAAAACAACTGGTAGTGAAACCCTAACCCTACCATTAATTTTAAAGGAAGCAATCATTGACCTAAACCATCAGATGATGGCAACAGATATCTCTCTGCAAGCCTTCTAAGAGATAACAGCACTGATTTACCTATTCGCAAGAACCAAAACTCCAGTAGTACTTAAAATCCAATCCCTAACTAGATGAATGAACGGTAGAGAAAGGAAACTAATTTAGATATCTGAAAAGCACAGGGTTCTTTTTCTCTTGGCAAATCACAATGTAGTTTGGGATGCCTGCCAAAGACAGAATGGTAGCAGGTCGCTCTTGTTGCTGTGCCTGAGTTGACCAGGGTGAGATAGCTTTTAAGAGAATATGATGTGTGTTCCTCAGATTTGGTATCTACTTTTCTCCCAGAGGGTTGAGAAAAGAAATTTCACTGAAGTAATCAGATGGAGGCATTTCCATTAATCCACATCATTGCACTTTGCAGAGGATGGAGAAGGAATCTTGAGAAGTCCTTGCAACTTTATGAAAAGATTCATGATGATAAAGGGAGGGCCAAGCAACAGGAAAACAACTAAAAATGGTTTAAGCAGCATGCATAATGGCAGTGAATGAATACATAGAACTGTCCTTCTCCAAGAAGGACAATGAACAATATTGGAGGCAAGAGAAGCCAAACATGACCCCAAGAATACTGACTCCAGCCTCTGTCCTTTATCTTAGACTGTTAACTCTGAGTTGACTGTATCACTTGCTTTAGACAGCGGGACATTAGTAAACTGACACAAGCTATTTACTGGGCGTATCACTGAGCACCGGGGCTGCTCTTTTGAACCCTACAAACAAGGTGAAAAATACTTGCCAGAGACATATGGTCCAATTGTCTCTGTTGCTAAAGCTGATAGCCTGCCAAACCCCAGATGTGTGGATGAGTATATTCCACATTATTTAGCTATAAGCTACCCTGCCACATGACCACAGATGCATGGGAGAGTCAGAGTAAATCAGTTAAGCTGGCCTAGACTACAATAACTGCCCAACTGAAACACTAAATTCAGAGGATCGTTAGAATAGCTTCCATGCTAATCTTCTTGGAGCCAAAAATTGGGCAAAACATAAATGGCCTTCTTTACAAGGTTTATTATATCACCCCACAGATGTCAACTGAAATCTGATCATGAATCAATTTAAAAATGTTAAAACACATTAAAAAAAAACCACAACTCATTTACAGATATATTTGAAAAAAAAAAAGAAAAATCTAAATACCAGAAAAATTTGGGAAGCAAAAATAGTCACTGAAGAGTCGCTGTGACCTTAAACAGTTTGAAAAAACCTAAACAGTGGGATCGACTCACATGGTGTGGCATAAAAACAAACAATTTGCTTTGCTTTTAATGTATCTTCTGTTGAGTTGCAAAAGTGGGATGAACTAATTCCATCTTAAATTAATTATCTCAATCCTTCATTTATCAATCATTTCTAGACACATACCATATGCAAACTGCTGTGCCACCTACAAAGAGAGTACCACGATGAAACATTTAAAAACAAATGGGAGAAGAGAGCTGAGGTGTAATTATATGACAGGTACAAGGCTGGGCATTATAAAATGTATGATCTCTTAATAACCACAAAACCCTGTAAAAACACTTGTTCTTAAAGATGTATTAATGGGCTTAGAGCAGCTTCATGACTTTTTTGGTAAGATGTGACCTTGCTGTTAGCCTGAAAATTCTATCCTCACATAAGGAGGTGGGCATGCACGGTATAATATAAAAAAGCAGGAGACAGGGCTACTAAGGGATTCAGAAAGAAATAAGATAACACATTAGTCAAGAGGGGGAGGATGACAAAAGTAAAACTTTATCAACAGGAAGGATTTTTAATTGTTTTGAGACACAAATCTAATGTTGGAAATGAGGGGAAAAATCACTTTTTTGTGGTCTCATATTATAGAAATCTATTTTAACATGGATAGTTTTCAGATACAGAAAATAGAAAGTAGGGAAAATAAACTAACCTTTGATCAACATACTTTACTTGGGAGTGTACTATGTGTAGGGTACTCAGAGAGATATGTGAACAGTCTAGAAGAGCAGCAGACAGTTTTGTTTGACAAAAAAGCCATCCAAAGAGCAGTGGTGATACCTAGTCTTTAACAGGTTCAAATATGGACAGTAAGTGCCAGGCTACCAAATGGTACACAGATGGAGGTGGATTATAGATGGTTGGATATTCATTGACATATAATTTGATAAAGACTCTGAGAAATAAAGTTAATCCTGGGTTAGAAATTTTATTCATTGTCCAGCAAACATGCTTATTTTTCCCTTTTGGAACAAGTGCTGTAAAGGTTTCAGAGAAATATATGAAGGACACTTAAGGGTCCTTAAGTTTAAGTTAAACATAACACACCAGCATTGGTATTACTTTTTCTATCATTTCTGCAGGCTTTGGTGTATGAAGAGTAAGCTGACTCAGAATCAGTCTACTGCCTTAAAACTAAAGTCTCTTGTTTCCTATGAGTACATGACTTATCAACTAAAAAATCCAATTGCTTGGCAATTATGAACACACATCCACACATACACACACATTTCCATTAAAACAGTAGCTTTCAATTTGCTAAATCCTATTTTATCAAAAGAATACCATTTTATCCTATTACAATATATTAAACTCCCCAAATAAAGACAGATGTTCTTCTAAATTTAAGTCTCAAAGAGGAAATAGCAAACAAAAATCTTATTTGGTAATCACCCATAATTTAGTTTTAGTAAGCTGAGGGTTAATGCAGAAGATGTTACTATGCCTATCTTCAGGATGATTTTTTATTTCATTCCACATAGAGTTCCCCCTAGAGAATTTGATATGAAATCTTAAATCTAAATTTCTTAGAGAAAACACTGGTTTTGAATGGCAGCAGTATCATAAGCCTTACTGCCATCTGGTTTCACATCCTCTCCCTTTGGACACATCCCAAAAATGGGACTTTATTTATATTCCAGATGCAAACTAGAATGTGGCTTTTGAGGCTCAGGCAGGGTAGTGAGGTAGCCAATGATATCTGAAGTTCAGGGAAATAATAACCCATTGACTTCCAAGAGGGGGAGTCTATACTTGCAGGGGAAGCACATGAACAAAGAACACAGATGGATAAAAAGTGGGCAATAAATACAAACACTGAAGGAAGAGAAAAAAAAGTTCTACTTGACACAGGTCAAGGTCCATCCCTAGACTTTTTATTGCCACCTTCAGGATAGAATTGAGATACAGAAATGGGACAGGACATATTCAGATCTGTGAAGACATCTTCATCTCTCATGTGGAACAGGGACAGATGGATGTAAAGAATGTGTCTTGGCTGATCTGGAAAGAGCACAGTACCCTTTGGGAAAACATCTGGGCTGTTGCATTGTTTTGGAAAATAGAAGGCAAGAATTCCAGGCTCTCTCACCCTGCTTAAGACTTCTGTCATTCTTACACTACTCTGTCACTGAGAAAGCTATAAATGTATTTGAGAGTGTCAACAAAATAAAGGAATTTGAGTATATATATATGTCTAATTTCTTACGCTGCATTCAACTTTACTATGTGTGGAACATATGTCACAACTAAGTTGGGCCTTGTTTGGTTACTCACTATGGGTCAAAATTGAAATTCTGTTGCAAAACAACCAAAATAAATATGAGCATAAACGTTTTCCTAACAATCTGTGGCAGAATGAGTGACTAACAACAACAACAACAGCAAAAAGACAAAAAACAAAAAACAAACAAAAAAAACCCCACAAAATTATGGGTGGCCAACCAACAGTTTCTAATCCTTAGAAATTAGACAATATAAAAAGGCATTTCAAGGCCACCATAATAAACTATATTGAAGTCAGAGATTAGCCAGAAAATGTTAATTATGTCTGTATATAATCATGTATATTTCATGTTTCTATTAGGATAAAGATGCATCTAATTATTAACATCATCATGCATTTCCTTCCTGTATAAGAAATCCCACTTTCATATATACAAGAGTCTGCTATATTGGACACTACTTTCGTTATGCACTTAGTTACATGTTCTGCTTCTGGTTTAGAATATAGGAATTCAGCTTTGATAGTTCAAATATGGAAGGGTTCATGCTTGAAAATTTTGAAATTAAAGCATTTAGATGGTAAGCAGGCTGAAGGAGACAGTGTAGGTCACAGAACTGAACCCGCATCTGTCACTGACCATACAAAGGTAATCAGCCAAATGGATTAGGAAGACAGGCCAACCTGACCTTTACCATCTCTCTTAAGTTGACCTTTACCATCTCTCTGTGCTTGTATACTTTTAAATTCTCACATTAAAGAAAATAACATGTTGGCAGTTTTGTACCAGCAAAGCCTAGAGCAGAAGTTGATGATTATCAGGAAGTAGTTTGTGGTGCAGAAAATGATGGGCAGCAAAAGGAAGGGGCATCACAAGGGAGAGAGAAAGTGGTGGACAGGAAGTGAACAGAGCCATGCAGTTTGGTTGTGTCAACTGAGGTGCAAGGCTATTTAATGATTTAATAATAATAATATTCATGAAAAGTACAGCTGCTTTCAAAAGCAGAAAGAGAGGCTTGGGGTTATGAACAACCTGATAATTAACTAAAGCATTTCCATTTTCTCTTAGCTTTAGCCAAATTGATTTTATTATTATTTATGTGATAGAATTAATCCCTAATAAATTTTCTTAAAACAGGAAAAAAATGAGGAAAACATACAATAAATTCAAATGTTCATACTGTATCATTTAGAAATCCAATTTGATTAACACTCGGTTTGTCTCTTTAAGACTTGTTTAGTGGCTTGGGGCGCCTGGGTGGCGCAGTCGGTTAAGCGTCCGACTTCAGCCAGGTCACGATCTCGCGGTCCGTGAGTTCGAGCCCCGCGTCGGGCTCTGGCCTGATGGCTCAGAGCCTGGAGCCTGGTTCCGATTCTGTGTCTCCCTCTCTCTCTGCCCCTCCCCCGTTCATGCTCTGTCTCTCTCTGTCCCAAAAATAAATAAACGTTGAAAAAAAAAAAAAAAAACTTGTTTAGTGGCTAAATTTAAGCTTATTTTAATTTGAATAGGGAAAAGAAGTTATCATCCTTAAGTACCATATTTTGTGGATATCCTTGTGATGAGGTCAGTGTAAGCCTTGCCAGTTATCAAGGACAAGAAGCCTGACAGATTCACTCTTCTCTTTCCACACACAAAACCAGGCTGAGGTGGTCCCCATACCTGTTTCAGGCACAACTTTCAGAAATGTGTTATAGGGGTGCCTGGGTGACTCAGTGGGTTAAGTGTCTGACTCTTGATTTTGGGTCAGGTCATTATCTCACAGTTTGTGAGATGAAGCCTCAAGTTGGGCTATGCGCTGACAGCATGGAGCCTGCTTGGGATTCTCTCCCTCTCTCTCTCTCTGCCCCTCCCCTGATCCTGCTCTCTTTCTCAAAATAAACAAACATTAAAAAAAAAAAAAAAAGAAATGTGCTATGATGTCAGACTGCAAAGAAATGTGTCCACCGCATTTCAAACTAGCACCTCTACTAGACTGCTTTGCCCATCAACCCAGCTCCCACAGCTGTAATTTACAAGCTCCATGAGAAGTCAGCTTAAAAAAAATACCATTTTGACTTTCAAAGTACATTTCCAATGTAAATGAAAAGCTTCATAAGGTGTTTACCTACCTAGAGCAATTAACATGAATTTGTAGAATAGTATTTATTGACAACCTTCCTGTATCTCCAACAAAATAATAGTGCATTGATTGCATCTCTTTAACATCATTAGCTGGAAACTCTTAGGAAAAGTCCATGTGCAGTAAGCAAGCAAGACAGCTGAATGTCAAGGGAGACGTAAACTCCAACCTTATGCTGCCTCTCTTTTCGATGGTGGAAGGATTAGGTTTTAAGCATGCGTCACTTTGCATGACCTTAAAAAGAGGCATCCTGCTTTCTGAGGATTTATTATAGATTGTACTGATTTTATAATCTCTCAACTCAACAAGCTATCATCTGTACATGTAGATAAACCAAGTTAAAAAGATGAGATGGATTTTTAAAATCCAAGTTAATCATATATTTGTTTACAACAAAGTTTAAAACTTTGTTGATGGGGCACCTGCATACCTCAGTTCATTAAGCATCTGACTCTTGATATTGTCTCAGGTCATGATTTCACGGTCGTGAGATTGAGCCCCATGTCAGGCTCCACACTGGAGGTGGAGCCTGCTTAAGATTCTTTGTCTCCACCCGCTCTGCCTCTCTCCTGCTTGCATGCTCACATGTGTTCTATACATAAATGCATACCTACCTACCTACCTACCTACATACATACATACATAAGACTTTGTTGATAAAACCAAATGCAAAATGGGTAAAACCGAAAACAAACTGGGTAATTTATGTAGGAGCAGTTTAGATGGATAGTGGTCAACTTCAATATAAATATACACATACACTCACGTATACATACATACCAAACACACACTCATTACCACAGAAGCTCCTTCATATTGAGAGCAATGAACATAATTAAATTGAACAAATATATGTATGGGTAGATGAGTATCCAACACTGGGAAATGGCTGAATAAAATTATTGAATCAATTGTAGTTAGATGAGGAGGCAATGCTAAGAATGAATAAACTTTTGAGTTACTCCTCCCCTTAAGCCATCAAACGAGCAATACCCTTCAAAGACTTTAAGATAAGCATTGGTTTCTCAAAGTGATGTACTTTTTATGCTATGTCCATAAAAAGAGCATAAAATATTATTCAAAACAAGGTTATCCAGTGCTTAAGAAGGAGATCTCTAATGGTAAATGGATCTGTCCTTTCTGTTTACCGTTGACAGACTGAATTCAGATGAAAAAATTTTTAAGGCTCCTTTGCCCAAGTGCAAATAAAGATGCAAAAGTTCTTATACTCTACAGTCATGGTGATACATCAATTCAAATTTCAAGAGTTTATTACTTTTATGAAGTCTTTAGGAAGGAATCCTTAGTCTTTTTCAGCCCAGGACTAGAAAGCAGTGTCAGCACTGCTGTAAATGGTAAGGGTAGTAGTTGAAATGTCTAAGTATATATATATATATATATATATATATATATATATATATATATATTAATGATCAAATGCTTCCCATGACCAACTTGGATGGTTGGCCAAAATAAAACTACTTTAAAAGCTGTGCATTCTGAAAAACTGCACAAGTCAGGGCACTAGAAGGCTGATACACTCAGCAGAGTTTTAAAAGTTAGCACATTTTCCCAAAGGATCCACCACTGAATTCCAAAATCATGAATAACCTATACCAAAGAGAACTGAGGCCAGGTGGAGACAAGGGTAATTTATATATTTGAAGCAAGAGGAAATTCAAGGTGGAGTTATATACCTGAACTGGTGACCGTGACAGAGAGCTCTGGATTTCCCCATTTTAGGTAAGTACTAATAGAGTTTCCCATAGGTGTCCATCAATTACAGGATGATAAAATTGTTTCACAGTGAAAAGTACTGGGGCCTATTATCCGGACTATCAATTCTCATTCCCCAATTTACTAAGTTTATCCAAACATTAAAATAAATCTATACTCTAAACCTTTTCCATAATGGTATTACCTGTATTATTCCTTATACTTTTTTTTGTAAGTTTTAAATTTTAAGAGTCTCTTATGTTTTGGGGTGGGAGGGAGGGGTGGGTGATGGGTATTGAGGAGGGCACTTGTTGGGATGAGCACTGGGTGTTGTATGGAAACCAATTTGGCAATAAATTTCATATTAAAAAATATAAATAAATAAATAAATAAATAAATAAATAAATAAATTTTAAATGTTTTTGAAACCTTATCCCAAGGCTGTGTCTTGATTTTTCTTTTTTCTTTCATTCAATTCATAATGTTTTTTGAAGAGAAGTTTTTAATTTGTTCAAATTACCAATGTTTTCTTTGACAGATTGTAGTTTTACGGTTGCACTTAAGCAGTATTTCTTAATCCAAATCAGAGATTTCCTCCTATTATTTCCTACAGAAGTTGTATGGTTTTATACCTTTTAATATTTGGGTATACAAGCTAATTTTTCTATCTGACATAATAAGGTATGAGTCAAAGTTCATGTTGTTGTTGTTGTTGTTGTTACTTATTTATTCTCAAGTTAGTTAACATACAGTGTATTCTTGGCTTCAGGACTAGGGTCCAGTGATTCATCACTTACATATAACACCCAGTACTCATCCCAAAAAGTGCCTCCTTAATGCTCATCACCCATTTACCCCACCCCTATCAACCTTCAGCTTATTCTCTGTATTTAAAAGTCTCTTATGATTTACCTCCTTCTCTGATTTTTTCTTAATTTTCATTTCCTTCCCCTATGACCATCTGTTAAGTTTCTCAAATTCCACATATGAGTGAAATTATATGATATCTGTCTTTCTCTGACCAACTTATATCGCTTAGCATAATACCCTCAGTTCTATCCATGTCTTGTTTTTAATACTAATACTCACCTTTTCTAACACCATTTGTTGAAAAGAGAGATGCGTGGATAAACCATGATGTATCCGTGCCATGAAGTACTATTTGACTATAAAAGGAATGAACTATTGATACACATAACAACATGGATAAATATTAGACTAATTATGCTTAATGGACACCAGGCAAAAAGTGTACATATTGTATGATCCCATGCCTATAAAATTCTAGAAAGTAATAACTGATCTATGGTGGACAGAAAGATCAGTGTTCGCCTGAGGAATGTTGAGGGCCAAGCTGGGGGAGTGAGGGCCAAGATGGAGGGATTATAAATGTGGCAAAGGTTTCACAGGTATATACATGTCAAAACTTAGTAAAGTGAAGGTTTTAAATATGTGCAGCTTATACACAATTCTACATTAACTCTATCTCAAAGATACATGTGCACTTATGTAGGTGTATACACAAACATATATGAAACATGAATGCTTCAACAGAGTCTTCTTTAACAGTTAATATTCAAAATCAAGTCCTTTCACATTGTTCTTGACAAGTTAAGACTCTCCAGAAAATTGTGTTTATGCAAATGAGTGGTGAGATACGGCCAGCTGGATTGCATGTTTGTGTATTTGGGAAAGAACCTAAAGGGAGTATTAAAAAAAAATATCTGAACAATCTAAGCAATATAAGTATTTTTTAGCAATATAAGTATTTATTATCCAATTATATACATGCTCATTTTCCTCATACTCTAGTTAGACTGTAAGTGTTTAAGGTTCAGAGAAATCATGAGATTAGCAAAATACAGCAACTAGCTAAATGAAAACCTTTGGCAAAACTGGTCTCTAAAAGTATAATAGATTCTTCACTGAAAAATGGCCTCCAACAAAGATAATTATGAAGCGAGCTGCAAAGACAGAAATAAAAAGTTGATATAAGGGGGAAAGATCACAATACGGCTGTAAGGTCTGCTCCCCACTAGTGGAGCTTTGAGCTAATCACAGTGACTTGCAGAACAAGAAACCACAGTGATAGGAGCATGGAGGAATCTAGGGGAGAATAGGGGCCAGGGGAATGAGAGAGCTTGCATTGGGAGATAGGGTAGCTCTTCACACAATGGATATTCATCCTGAGGTTATAGGGCTTTCTATGATCACTCAACTACTTTTTTAACATGACTATTTCCTAGAATAGAAATTTCATATACCACAATTGCTGTGTGAGAAGCACATTCAGTTGCCTAAGTAATAAGCTATTAATTCACTACCCATAAAAAGAATGAGATTCATTTTCTCATCAAATATTAAGTGCAGCACATTGCATTAGACTTGAATTTGAAATGTAATTCCTAAGCATGGGTACTGTTCCAGGAAGCACTTTTCGCTCATATTTTTCTCCCCTTGACATGCTATATTTTAAATCTACATTGCCACCACATAGGAAATACAAATAATTTTTTAAACACACTGGGGATACTATGACTGACCTCAGAAAAATTCTATAAATAAGAGTACATGAAACTATTTAGTCACCAAGAGTAAGGAGAAAAGAAAACATATAGAATATCTAGTTTCTACATTCTATGTTTTGTTTTCTTTCTCTCCTTCCTTTTAAACTGCTGAAATCATCCTAAAACATTTTCTGGCTAAATGCTGTACTTGGTTTCTAAAATGTTTAGCATAAAAGATTGTGGAAAGTTAAAAATTGAAGTTTTATCACTAATAAAAATGAAAGTATAACTCTCGAAACCATAGTATATTACAAAAATAGAAAGTCTGTTCGTGTTGTTTGTATACAGAGAAAAAACAAGAAGACAAACTTTATGAGACTTCAGGTACCTTAGCACTAGTTTTGAAAGATTATAGATCATATATGTGAAGGTTATAAACCAGGGCTCCCAGAAAAGCTGGATATAGAATAAAATCACCAGTGTATCAGAAACTGAAAATACCTCCTCTGAAAAGAAATACACTGAATGTAAAACATATATAGCAAGTTCCATTTATAGACCGATGCATTCTCTTTGGCAGAGGCATTTTTTAAAACTACTGTTACAAACATATGAAATAGGGTATAGGTGGGAGAATTGCTTGCTCTAGGGTTTAGGTGTATTTCTACTTCAGGAAGTGAGCCAGCCAAAGAATCATTGTTTAGGAATCTGTAGCAATAGAAGAGCCTCCCTGTTTTCTTCAGTCATGTTCCTAAAGAACAGAGACTCACCTGTTTGAGAGTTACATTCCTTATCTTGCTGTTTGACACTAAGAATAACAGCATATCAAACCTGATCCTCAAACCCTATGATTTTGATAATACCCTCAGTGCAAAAAAAAAAAACAAAAAAAAACAAAAAAAACAAAAAAACAAAAAAAACCAACAACAACAACAAAAAAATAAAAAACAAACAAACAAAAACTCATATGGGACAGAAGTTGACCCTAGGGTAAGCTCGTTATAACCACACTTTCATGTGTAAGACATGATTTGAAGGTACAGATGTGAGCACATCACAGCACCTCTCCGCCTCAGCACTGATTGAAGCTCCTTGAAGGCAGGGGCTGTCCAATTAATCTTTGGATCCTCAGTGCCTAACACAGAGCCTAAAATATGGTAGGCACTCAGAATGTATTGAGCAAGTTAAAGGAGGATTTAGAAAAAAAAAACAAAAACAATGTGAACTGTCTACAAACTATAATTTTAAGAGGGAAAGTTATGAAATATAGTTCCAACCCCCAATCCTTGAAAATTCCAAAGAAAGGACATGATGGCTAAATGTTAAGGTTGTAGTTCTCAAAAACTCTCCAGCCTCAATAATTCCTTGTGTAGATGGTTCTAGTTATCTTAGTTCCAAGTTGCTGCTTGTGGTAAAAACTTCATCCTGCCTCGGGGACTTCTCATCACCTGGAATGCTCTTTCTTAAAATGTGTGTCCCAAGCTTCTCCTCATATAAACCATGTATAACCATCTCTTTCAAATATTTTCTTCTTCATTAAATCCTTCTTGTATATCCTAAATGGAAGTAATTTCCCCCTCTTCCAAAGGAAATCAGTAGTTTTCTAATAGTTTGTAAGAGTGTTTTATATTGATGCAATGAAAAACTACTAGGAAAAAAAATCACAGAACAATGCATATGTTTTTCATGATAGATTCATGATGTATTATTTGGCTTCTATGCTGCTCTTATTTTTCATTCATTAACATTCCTTCTGCGCCAATTATCACCACTAGCTTACAACTCTGTCCCCTGTCTTCACGGAAATATTCTTTAGGGCCCACCTAGGGAGACCCTTCCTCAAAAAATATATGTATTTTTTTTTCAAACACATACACATACAATACACAAAAACTGATTTCCTCCTTATCTCCAGTATCAACTGAGTTAGGAACTCATGTTTCCACAGTACCATGTTTACATCTCCTTCTTCACTAAGGATGGTACAAATTATCTGGGAAAATTATGTCTCCTACTGCACTATGATAGTGTCTTAGTCATCACAATATTTCTAGCACCTTGCTAGGTATTTGTTTTATAGTGGTTGTTCAACATTTTATGGATAAATGAACTTACTGTATTTATGTGCTATCTCCTGTATCGGTCTCTGACTCTCTAAAACCAAGAAATGCCTTGCTCCTCCCCTGCTCACACTCTGTCTCTCTCTCTCTCAAAAATAAATAAACATTAAAACAAAATTTTAAAAAGGTTGGGGGGGCACCTGGGTGGCTCAGTTGGTTAAGCGTCCAACTTCAGCTCAGGTCATGATCTCACAATCCGTGGCTTCAAGCCCTGCGTTGGGCTCTGTGCTGATGGCTCGGAGCCTGGAGCCTGCTTTGGATACTGTGTCTCCCTCTCTCTGTTTCTCCCCTGCTCACTCTCTCTATCTCTCTCTCAAAAATAAATAAAAATTTAAAAACTTTAAATCAAGAAATGCCTAATTCGAGTTGTCTGGTACATGGTAGGTATTCAAATGCTTGACCAATGCATGAATGACTCATACAACTTTAGCCTGGAAGTAATTACCAATATTTTGAATTCAATTGTCCTCTTTTACAAAAGGGATATAATGACCATGGTAAGTTACAGAGCTTGGTGTCCTCTCTCAGACCAAAACACCGATCTTCAACTTAGAGGATTCATTTTAACCCACCTAAATGATACTGTGAGCGTCTTCCAACAAGGACTTGACATTTCCTCCTACCTCAAGGATTCAAAACTTAAAACTATTCAAAACTTAAAACTCCAGAAGAAAGAGCCATGATGGGTGAATTTACTATTCATGCCATCAGGATTCTGGCAAGATCATGTCTTCAGATTCCAAACACAGCGTTCTGTGTTGTTTACTATGACATTTTTGAATGAATGACTGACTTAATGAACAATTATATTATGCACATGTTAAGATTAAAATACTCTGAAGTTATCAATGTGACTAGATATTTAGAAATCAAATCTTTGTTTCATGGAAATTTGACAAAACTTGCTGCTGACCATTTTCATAAATCCTCCTAGGACATATGAGGGGCTGATAGTCACACACTATCCATTAAAATAGAAACAGGAAGATGTTATTTTCATAATACTGCCAACTGAACCATTAATAATAATTTTAAAATCCTATAGGTTTTGTTTGATCAGCAACTTTGATCAGCAAAATTTTTTATGTATGAGTGTTCTGGTATATTTTAGTGGGGCTAAGTTACAATACAGAACATTTATCAACATAACAGGCAGTTAGTATTTGGGTCTGGAAATCTCAAAGGTATTAAACCAGGGCTAGGAATTTCAGGAATAAAATGAAGATTCCCCCTTCTTCCCTGATGGCAGTGACTTCAAGGCAATGTGACAGCAGCTTGCACATTACCTGTCAATAGCAAACACACTGCCTCCGTCTCTCTGGAGCCTTTCATTCCTATCACTCCTAAATCACCTAGGAAGAAACTGGTAATTAGGCTGCTAGAGGCATCTGGGCTAAACGGATTCCTAACCAAGTCATTTTGAAAGGATGATTATTAACCTTTGGTAAAATACAAATAAGAGAACACAGCAGACTGATTCTCAGCTTGAGTATAGAGACAGAAAGGTCAGAGCTATATGTCTCAGGTACATTTGATTTTTTATACTGTATTAGACAGCGCCTAATATTTTCAACCGGATCATAATCACTAATTCTAATGAGTTTTGAATCAAATGCCAAATGAATACCTCCAGTATAAACCTGAGTTTTCCACAAGTATTTTTCTTTTAGAGGTATATAAGGGGTTCTATTTTCCAATTAATTCAGAAGAAATATTGGCATGTTAGGAAACTTCCATAAATGTTAATACTTTAAATTCTAAGTGCCACACGAAGTAAATATGGTAATAGTTGCATCCTGTTGAGCTTTAATGGATCTTTAGCACAAATCTAATACTTTGAATGCAGCTGTACAAACGCTGACAGCAATTCCATTATATGGAAATATGCTTCCCAAGCTTAAATCCAAAATCCTATGTGACCTTAAGCAAAATATGATGGCGAAAATTTAACTTCTCCATCAGAAACCCTTCTTCCTACTTCCAAAACACCTCTTTTCAATCTAGAGGGCTCATTTTAACCCACCTAAATGATACTGTGGGTGTCCTCAAACAGGGACTTGACATTTCCTCCCATCCCAAGGATTGCTATCCCTTCAAGCCTTAAAACTTCCAGAAGAAAGAGCTATGAGAGCAGAATTACAGGGAGCATGATAAATAGTTGGCAGAAGACAGCCCACCCCCACCCAACGTTCCCAAATTCTATCAGGCAGTCAGTTACTCTCCAACCTATTTGAAATTATAAACCTATGGGAATTAATGGCAAAATGAAAATCCCTCTAGTCCTCTGTTATAGACAGGCAAAGAGAAGATTTTAACCTCTCCTTCAGAAAAGCTCTTTCTCTTTAAGGAACATGATCTCTAACTTCCTATAAAAACTGAAGAAAAAAAGGGAGTGCTCCAATTATCACACATTCCCCTTCCCAACCACCACTGGTATGTCTGTAGTTCCCTTCATCTGGTGGAGATCTATTTTCAAAGGATAAAAATTAAAGAATCACACTTTGCATTTTGGCGTGTTCATTCTTTTTGATTCATCAAAAACTGAGCGGTCACATAATATCCTTAAGAAGAGATTTTAAAGTTCTCAATCCTTAAAAAAAACTCCCTAAAGAGATCGTATGAATCTTCTCCATCCTTGTGTATTATTTTTACTTAAGGATGATACTGGTTTTAAGACATAAAGGAAAACACCAAATGCTACTAATTAGACTATTATAAAATTCTTACTTGAATTATAAATTCAAGATAAAAACTGACAAGACAGCATATTAGGGCATTTTATTATATATAATTCAGGTTCCATGTTTGGGAAGCTTTTATATAGATAGCAGATACTGCTAATTTGATCGTGATTTATAATTTTTTAAAAGATTTTATCAAATATGCTTTTCAAGAAAAAAACAAAAACAAAAATGAAACTAAACAACTGACACTTTTGTTCTTCCTCTATCCTCCTTTCCCTGCCCAAACTGCTAATTTTCTTTCTGCTTATGTCTTGATATGGATCAGTTTCAAAAATGAAAGGAGGGCTATCACAACCAAACAGCTTTACGATAAATGTTACTTGCTGTTGTTAAACCAGCAAATAAAAACACAAAGAAATTGCTCTCAAAGTCTACAACCCACCACCTTGTTTTCTCACGTCCACATCATGTCTCTCACATTAATTTGTATAGGTCAGTAAGTTTGCTAACATGATCACATAAAAATAATCTCATCTTTAGAAGTTGTTAGTTTCTAATTCTCCACTGATAACTAATGATGTTTCATCCTAAACATACTTCTTTAAACAGAAGGCTTTTTAAAAATCAACCCAGAAAAAAGTAAAAGAAAATAAAATATGTTCAATGACAGAGGCTCCAGAAGCAAGCATTTGCTTATTCTTCATGACAAGTTATGATGGTTTGTACATGTGCTTGAGGATATTTTGAAGCTTCATCCAGTATAGATCTTACATGGCTTTAGAACAAGAGAAACAGCCCAAGCAAATCAGGGGTTTTCAGGAAGTGGCTCTAGGGAGCTCTGGAGCAAACAGCCACACCTAAGAGCTGCTACTGTGGGGTATGCAAGGTAAACTCAGGGGAAAAACTCCCAGCTCTCCTGCCCCCCTTCAATCAGAGCAACCTTATTTTCACGTGTTTCACATATTGAGCTTTTACGGATGACTTGGCCCACCAATCAGTGGTTTGTACTATAGTCAGCATTTCCCCTACATAATATCAACCATTATACACACACCTTTCTTTGTACCACAAAGGGTTTCCTTACGTGTAACTATAACCACTAATTATAACACTGCCTGCAGGCCAGTTCTTCGTACAATATGTGTGTGAAATCATCTGAGCCTTCTTATTATACATTTTGTCATTATTTTATAAAGATAAGCAAAAACAGTGAAATCGAAATACAGATACCAATGATCAAAAACATATGTCAATATATAAAATTAACATGAAGATGGAAAAAATCAGGCCTGCTATTAAGAGTGAATCATTATCTCTGAATGATTAATAAATAGAATTAAAAGAATATATAAAATATGGTATAAATGCATTTTAGAGATTATTTGTTTTGACAGAGAGTGAACAAGCAGAGGAGGGGCAGGCAGAGAGAGAGAGGGGGAGAGAGAATCCGAAGCAGGCTCTGCACTGTCAGTGGAGCTCGAACTCACAAACCATTGAGATCATGACCTGAGCCAAAACCAAGAGTAAGACGCTTAAGTGATTGAGCCACCCAGGTGCCCCACGATTTTATAATATTTTTAATGCACTCAACAGGGTTCAACATTCACACATACAACCTGAGATAATAGACAGTAACAGTTTTCCCATCTTGCTTTTTGGCTTTTTGTTTTTATTGTACTTCTGACAAACTATAAAGCCATGGCTTAAGAAAAAGATGGCCTGCCAGGTAACCTTTTAATAAAATACCATCCCTGTGTCTGCATATAGTTATTTCTGAAAGAGATCCCATACAATCAGAGAACCACTATGAGGTCGAAGCCTTGCACGGTGTTAAATGTTCACTCTAGGGAAGGAAAAGGAACAGAACAGAATGTCCACATGTCTCTGCTCAAGGATCTGGAACTGCTTCCTGTGTAGCATGGTTCAGGAATTTTAAACTTGCCTCAGAACAAATAACTTATTTCCTAGACTCTCCATACCTTAAGTACTTCCTTGATTGTGGAGCTCTGATGGCTGGTGCTGGCTGGTAGACTATTATTCATATCTCAACAACAGTTACATGTAGTTCACTTTTGTGAGGTCCCATGAATGGGGCTTAGACACTTGCCATCTCACATTAAAATCAAACAAGCATACAAAACTTAAAATTTTGTTACTAGTGTATATTTTTTTTTCAAAAATCTTGTTAAATCTTCATTATTTTTATTCTAAAAAATACCAAAAAACTAGTTAAGAGAGGAACTTGATTTAAAATGTATTTGGGTTGATGGAGGGAGGTGGGTAGGAGATGGGCTAGATGGGTGATTGGTATTAAGGAGGGCACTTGTGGGGCGCCTGGGTGGCTCAGTCCGTTAAGCATCCGACTTCAGCTCAGGTCACGATCTCGAGGTCCATCAGTTCAAGCCCCGCCTCCGGCTCTGTACTGACAGCTCAGAGCCTGGGGCCTACTTCGGATTCTGTGTCTCCCTCTCCCTCTCCCTCTCTCTCTGCCTCTTCCCCACTTGTGCTCTGTCTCTCTCTGTCTCTCAAAAATGAATAAATGTAAAAACAAAAATTTTAAAAAGGGAGGGCACTTGTGATGAGCACTGGATGTTATATGCAATAAGTGATAAATCACGGAGTCCTACTCCTGAAAAAAATATTGCACTGTATGTTAACTAAATAAAATATAAATTAAAAAAAGAAAATGTATTTGGATTTTTTTCTTTCCTTAGTAGATGTTTGAAAAATAAATGTTAACACTACCATCATAGAAGAAACTTTCTGCTTATTAATTAGAACTACTTGAAGATTTGTTTAATCCATCATTGCAACTGACCTAATTTTGAAATGAGTGAGATTTAAGCAAACAACCAACTAAAATGAGTTCATTTTGTCAACACTGAGTCCTGTGAACAAAATTTAAGTGTGTATACAAAATTTACCAGTATTACATAAAATGATTTATGGTTAACTTTTGGACCTACAATAATATAGTCTAATTACAAGAAAATTAATCTTAAACAGTTAACTTGTATACAGTAAGTTTTTTTTTTCCCTTTCTAGAATATGAATACTTTGAGGACAAGTCCTAAAAATGACTCCTTATACACCTGACCTTGTGCTTTGCACATTCAGCCCCACAAGCATGGGAGTGTTGGTTGGCGTACATGTAGCCAGGTGTGGAGAAGAGAAAGAAGAAAGGGGATAGTGACTATAATTTATTGAGTAGCTGTTACATTCCCAATACTGCACAAGGCCCTTTTCACACATTACTGCTTGCATCTCAGAAAATTCAGAGTGGCAGTTATCATTTTATACACAAGGTAAGGAGGGAGAAAAGAAGACAGAGAAGAGGAAGAAAGGAATGAAGGAAGAATTGATTTGGATCAACTCTATGTATTAGGAGTGAGGAAACTAAAATCTGAAAGAATGACCTGTCTGTGATTAATGACAGATGAGTCCCAGAAGTAAATCATCTGACTTATGACCCAGCATTCTTCATTACTGATTCAGTTTTCATTATGGATCTTGATGGTGGTAAATGTATTACAAGAAACCTGGAGAAGTATGAAAGGCAACTTACTGCTTAGAACCTTTATAACAATCTGATACTGAAGATAAGAGTGACAGTGTGGGCTTCTAAAAGTCAACCAGAGTCCAGAGAATCATTATTATAAGACTCAGATTCAATATTGCATTGGAAAGTGCCCTACCAGATAAAATATAATCGCACACTGGAAGTTACATTATACATACAAACGGAACAAAATCTGGTATGCAAGTGTTTTCCACCATAATTCTGACAGGTGTGAGTAATAATATTAGGTTAAAATTATTAAAATATATCGTTAATGCTTAAGCAACAATCCATTTAAGTAAGTGATAAAATATTCCATAAGGCCATATTTCGGTGTTAGGAAGACAAACTTTACATTTTGGACTTTTCCACCTTTCAGAAAAATAGATTTCCTTGTCCTTCCAGCATTTTCTTTTTTTTTTAATTTTTTTTAACGTTTATTTATTTTTGAGACAGGAAGAGACAGCATGAATGGGGGAGGGTCAGAGAGAGAGGGAGACACAGAATGTGAAGCAGGCTCCAGGCTCTGAGCTGTCAGCACAGATCATGACCTGAGCCGAAGTCGGATGCTTAACCGACTGAGCCACCCAGGCGCCCCTCCTTCCAGCATTTTCAAAAATCTACTTGATGCCTGATAGTTTTTTTTTTTCCTTTCAGCATGTATTCTCAATCTATCTACTGTCATTTCAGATATAAGAACAACATTTGGGTATAAGAAACAGTAAATTGTTAGGGAGAAAACATTGTTCATGTCATGGAGTTACAGCATTATCGTGATAACGTGCATGGACATTATCCTCAGGTGTGCACTTTCTGGAAAGAACCAGGATAATTGTCCCTATAGCAAAGACCTAGTCCATGAGAATCTCAGCAATGGGGAAGTAGAAGACCTCCTAACTTGATAACATATATGACTATTACATGAAATGGCAGGTCTTTTTTTCTGTGTGTGGATTAAGATTATTAACAGTAATGGTGAAAATAAATATACTAATCATAATTTATTTTGCTTCAGTAACATGCTATTTGCCATGATACAAACACTTGCAAAATCTTAAAAAGATATGCTCAAAACCAAATTGCAAAACCAATAAGCCACCACCTACTGTTAAGGGTAGTTTAAATATTTCAAAAGCAACAAGTTAATAAATATTAAGGAATCTAATAAGCGTTCGTGTTTCTTTTAACAAAAAAGCTTTCAAGAGTTGAACAGAGACATGGAAAAAGAGAAGAGTGTTGTGCTCAAATGTGCCATGTAAAGTATGGTAATAAATACATTTAAGGGAGGTGTATTTTAATAATAATAACAAATTTTGTTTTCTTACCAATGACTGCCTGTGAGGCACACTCTCAAGTCGTCTCGCATGGCTGTGGCTATTTGTCAAAACTTGCTTCATCATTTATAGTCTCAGAGTTCTTTTCCTTTTAGCTCAATGTTGTGATGGAATCAATACAAATCTACTCTTAAAATATCTGTCTCCGACCTGTGTTTGTTTTAAGCTGTATCATTCATAATGGTGATGGATAGGTAATGCTATTCCTCTTTGTCTGCACAAAGCGCCACAGCATAAAAAGCGCATATATTTTATGCCCAAGGTCAGGAGAAAATTAATGGATAAAGAGCTAGATAAAATGGAGTTCAAGCTGAATGGGCTGAGTGCGCTCTACAGGGTACAGACCAGGCAGGCAGTACAAAGCCCATTATACTTAAACAATCTTGAAGCATTTCAGAAGTGGGATCGTTTCCACAGGCTAACACATAAAAGCACCAAGCTGTCACAGAGCACTCCTGCTCACAGCTTCCCATAGCATATTCCACCTATAAATGTTTACCTTGAGCAATAAGCCCACTTGGTGTTTATCAGTAGAGTAGGACAAGTTATGCTTCCTTGTCATTAGGAAACTTCTCTTTTAAGACTTTCCTACTACTGTTCTCTACCACTGACTTTCTAACTCTGCCTGGTAAATACCCAAGAGTTTCAAGGCTCAGTGCAGAGGCAAGGTTAGTGGATTACAACAACAACAACAACAAAAAGCTTTAGAGTGAACAGTTACACTCTACTTTCTGTAACGTTCAACTTCAGATATCTAAATAGCAGCAAACTGGGGTGACTGTGTGGTTCAGTCGGTTAAGTGTCCGTCTCTTGGTTTCGGCTCAGGTCATGATCTCACAGTCTGTGAGTTTGAGCCCTGCATCAGGCTGTACACAGACAGTGAGGGGCCTGCTTAGGATTCTCTCTTTCCCTCTCTCTCTGCTCCTCCCCTGCTCCTGCTTGCTCACTCTCTCTCTCTCAAAATAAATAAATATACTTTAAAAATGGCAACAAACTAAGCAGAAATTAAGAAAAACGATAACAGAATTCTAAACTCTGGAAAGCACCACACTATAAAATCATGCATGAGGTTTTCCCTTATAGAATCTACACACAAACATATATGCAAGATAAACATTTTGCAGAGTTAAGCAACTCAAAACCAGTGGTCTCCTTCCTACACCTGGCTGAGGAGAAGGGAATGAAAATTAAGCTATTGGAAATTATTCTAAAAGTATCTCTTTTTTAGATTTAGAAAACCATTATTAGATGAATAGTACAGTTTTTCTTTGCTTTGTTCTGTTTTAAGGGAAACTCATAGTAACAGCTGTGACTTGTTGCTATAGTAAAGCATTCAATCCCGTGAATCTGTATAAATAAACAGCTTTTGGAAGCTGAAGAAATTCTCATTTCTTCAGGAGCATGCTCTGATAAAAGGCTATAAACATGAAGTCAAAACTCATCCAGAATACCAAGAGAGGAAAGTTTCTGGTGACAGTTCTTAGTCATGGTCTCCTTCAGGCTGATTCCAAGGCACAGGAAAATTATGCGAAAGAAGTAAAGTTGGTGGAAACAAAAATAAAGTCTACAGCGGTGATCAGAAATTAAACCTCAAGGTGGAAAACTCAAAGCTTGACTGCAGTGCAAAATGCTCTCTTCAAATAATTTATCAACAGATGGCTGTAGTATTTAATGAACTCTTTTCTTAAATATAATAGGCAAGTTCTGGATATTGGCAAAATTGGACTGATATCTTCAGTTAGTCACAAATTGGGTATAGCTTTGACCGAGAACCTAATTTTACAGATAAAGAAACTGAAACAGAATGGTTATGAGCCAGGAGAGAATCCCAAAGGGCTCTTCAAGATAACAGAAAGCAATACCAAACCGTTCTCAAAAGCTTCTATAATATTCTTCTAACATAAGAAGTCCTAGCTTTATGATGTGGGACTAGATGTCCTTACTTTTTAATAGAATCAGAGAAATAAAACTTTTTGCCCTGCATCCACAGGCCATTACATATAAGAAATGACTTCAGGAAAGAACCCAGTTAGGGGGAAAAAAAAAAAAAAAGCAATTATGAGGAATTTGTAAGAACTATACAAGTGTATTATTAAATGGTAATAAAAGACTGACGTGAAAAAATGATAGTCTAATGCTAAAAAGGGGAGAAATTAAGACTAACGATAACAAAACATTCTACAAGGGGAATTAGGTAATCGAATAACCGCTCAGAGAGGTACTTGAGTCCTCTTCATTAGAGACATTCAAAACAGATTAGATAAAAACCTAGTAGGAAGTCTTGAGAAGACCCTTCTGAATTACATGTATACTGCTTGGCTTGAAAAACAATTAAAGAACAATTAGCAACATTCCCACCATGTAACATAAGTTTTTATCTTTTGCATATTTCCACATTTTATATATATTTTATATTACATAGTTATTCAACATAGTACTATGCCCATACTGGTTTGTATGATGCTATTTTTACATGTCATAAATATTTCCAAAACTTCAACATATTGGAAGGTTAACATTTTAAAAGATGGCTAATGTTCAAAGTCGTTGATATATTATCATTTATTATTCTGTCTGAATACATTTAGATCGATTGTAATTTCTTACCATTACAGCAATTCCTATACTAGATATTTTTTGTCCATGGATCTTTTGAATTACCTCTGTTTTCATTGAATTACCTCTGTAAAATAAACTCCTAGGGCTAGAAAACAAAGTTAAAGTATAGGAGTGTTTTATGCCTCCTACTATGTGTTGCTACTTCTAGGCCTATCATTAGGCATGAACAGATAGCAAGTGGGGGTTGTCCTTTTAACATGTTGATATTAAGTGTTAAAATTAAATACTAAAATGTAATTCAGTGCTAACTTAATGGTATGATTCCTTTGTAAATATATAGCAATGCTTCCATAATTTGCATTTCTATTTTTCTAATGTTTTATTTATTTATTTTCAGAGACAGAGAGAGTGAACAAAAGAGGGAGTGACAGAGAGGGAGACAGAATACAAAGTAGCCTCCAGGCTCTGAGCCATCAGCACAGAGCCTGATGCAGGGCTTGAACCCACAGAATGTTAGGATCTGACCTTGGCTGAGGTCGGATGCTCAAAGGACTGAGCCACCCAGGTGCTCCAATAATTTGCATTTCTTTGGCCACTGAGTAAAGATAACATTTTTCCATGAGTTGGTTTATTCAGGATTGCTGCATGGGTGCACACCCTGCGCAGTCACAGAGGGCCCATACCTGGTTTAATGCCCTCCTGTTTCCATCCTTAAATTTTTAAGAAATCATGAACAAGGGGCTCCATATTTTCATTTTGGACTGTGCGTCAAAAAGAGATAGCTTGTCCTGGCTTTATTATTTGTTTTGTTCTGTTGTGCTGCTGTTGCTACTGGCGTTAATACCTTGGGATTTTCTTGTTAGGTTAAACTACGTTTCAAAATTCTAGAGCATCATGTGTAAATATTTTTCATTCTCATGCAACTTAAGAAAACTATTGCTGCTACTAAAGATATTCTTTTTTATCCTATTATATATTTAATCTACTTATGCCAGAAATGAAGTAGGCAAACAGCCTCAAAATAATCTAGAAATACTAGATTATTTCAACAGAATGAAGACAAAGTTCAGTTTCTGGAGTATTACAAGATTATTCCTCTATATCATCTAATACAGAGCTGCAAACAGTCTTCAAAAGTCAGTTCAGTTCACTGTGGGTCCACGGCAATCAGCCAGGTAAGTCTTGGCAATTTTAAAACTGATTTAACACATTTTTTCCCCTATTCAAAATAGATGGAGCTATCTTTCTAGATTATTAACCATATTTCTAATCTTCATGAAAATTGCCTTTGTTTCACTTCCCCTATCTGTAACATGGAAATATCTCCCCTAACAATACTGCATAATTTGTACAACCTAAGTAAAAAGCATTGGGAGTATTTATAGGACATTATTATTAGTTCTGTATTTTTCATCTATGCAGAACATTTTGTATGTACTGTTTAATATTATGATTAAAATATGAATGAGGGTAATATTTACATTTTGTTTATATTTTAATTCTAATAGAATAATTTTAGAATTCATGTGTACATGAACTTGGCAGACAATAACTGCTCTAATGAATATTTTAACTTTCATTTAGGAGCGAGGATGGTAATACTAATCACTCATTCTTATCTTTGCCAATACTTTGCAGAAATGGCAGCTCCAGAGTCATTCCCCAACCTTCCTCAGTACAAGACCATTTATTACATACTCTAATAACGCTTCAGATTCCATCTCAAGTCCTGTGAAAACTTACCAACACCTACAGATACTGCCAAGGACATGCTCTACTGTGCAGTTTTAGTCTTTCTGACTGAAACCTGCCTCAAATGATCTTAAGAGAAGATCTAATGAAAATGGCAGCTGCTTCTTAAAATTTCTGAAATAATCAATAAAACATTAATAACTTACAATAAGCTATAATAAATATTCTATTGGTAGCATCAAAGAGACAAACTTCCCAAAAAATGTCACTATAAAGTATTCAACTTGGACCTTATCTACTACTATAGCTGTTATAACATTGTTTCCCCTCCCTTAATATATTTATTTGACCATCTTAATTCATGATGACAATATTTAAGAGACCCTAAAAATTGTTGAGCATTATTCAATAATGAATAATAAATTAAATAATTCTAAATCGCATTAAATAATAAAATGTCCATTAAAGCCTCATAATCTCAGCAGTCTGAAAGCACCTAGGGAATATTCAATGTATTAGGGGTTTTCACACAGCAAAAGGAAAACTTATGAGACAAGTATTATCCTTAAACTTGCAAATATTTTGTTATTACTTTTATAGCTCAAGGCACAGATTCCTGTGGGTTCTTTACATTTTCCTCCATTCAGTGAAATAAACATCCATTTTCACTATACTTTCATTCTTCCCCTGGAGCTATTAAGACTCAATTAATTGCTCAATTAATTGTCAATCTCATTTACATCACTCACTACTGAACTCCAAACAATCTTATAAAATAGAGTCATATGCTGACTTTCATAAATAGTCAAAAATTTTAAAAAAAATTTAAAATAGAAGAATATGCATGTCCAAAGGAGGAAGTGCTTTCATTAATTAGAAATCAATATTATATAAAGACAAGTGAAAGCACATTAATCCAACTTTAGCAATAAAGTCACAGGGATAATCTGGTCATTTACTTTATTACAGCAATACAATTAGACCACTCCTCATCAGAAGGCTTATAGAACTATTGTTATACTCTGAGAATACTTGTTCCATAACTTAGATTCTAAACGGGTAGATCTCAAACTCTGAATTTGTAGAATGACATTTTTAAAGTTAGTATGTATACTACAGGTCTCATTTAGCATGAGTGTGCTAGATTCTTCCAGTTGGTAACTCAGACTGCATGTGAAGAGAGAGAGAGAGAGAGAGAGAGAGAGAGAAGGATCATATATTGGTATATGCCAAGCAACACCTGACTGAATTTAGTTCACAGAACCAACACCCTCAAGTTTTGAGATGCTCCTTCACTTTCTCCTCATTCCTTAACCCCTCCCCTGGAGTTCTGATAGAAAAAGCAGTGATTCAGTTCTAAGAGTAGACCAAATTCATTACACAGCTCTATGTAGACTGGCCGACACACACATGCACATGTACTGTTCAGCTACTTTTGTCTGGTTTCAGTGAATTCTTCAAAATAAGTTACAGATTAGTAAGCATACTTTGCTACTCTGTCCTTCCCCTCATCCTATCTGCCTCTATCAGATGATAATGTTAACCTGGACTGCTCTTTCTAAAGTTGTGGCTACAGAGGAGACATATGTATTTAGGTTGTGAGCAGTAATAAAGTGATTAGGTCCACAAAACTTCCATTAAAATGCAAGGAAAAAAAGTAAGCATACCTTTTGCTCAAGAGTAATTCAGAAAGGGAAAAAAAGTGCCTTTTCAGTGTTTCTAAATGAGTTCAAGTTTCAAAAACAAACAGAAAATGGTTGCAACAAATGCGATTCTGAGCAGTAAGCACATTAACCAGAATTTATTTTACTAAAGTATCTATTAAGCTAAAACACTACCATGTGCTAAACATTTTGCTAGGTTAAGGACGCAAAGCCTAGCTAGGGATGGTTGCTCACAGGGCTGAGGTCTGGGCGCAGTTCTGCTAGACAGGAAAGGAGCTGCAGAGAAGTCAGCAAAGAAATCACCTGGGTCAGTTTACATTCAGAAATGAGACATCTCTAACGGCCTTAGAATCCCCAAATGTTGTAACGGGTAGTATTTAGCATTCATGCAGCCTGGAAAAGGATAATGTTTGCACAAATTATTTATCCTTCTAACACCAAATCCCGAAATGTTGGAAGATTACTGAAGGCTGTTTTTTTCCTTCCTCTTAAATATTAATGTGCACACTTTTCAACCAATTGTTGGCACGTAATACCTGCAGCAATTCTTGATTCTATCATGTTTGTGAAAAGTAATGTCAATATCTATAATAACTATAAACACATGATATTAAGTTTTGTTATAGTGCCATTTCCAACTTACTGGAATTATTCTGCATTTCAGGCAGGCTTCCAAGATAGACTGATATTTGCAGGGGGAAATGATGGTCGCTTTAGGCTCATGATCTGAATTTTTAATGATTACCTATTATGCTTTACATCCTTTCTGATGTTTTCTAAAATTTCAGATTTTAGTTATTTTCTAAGTAATATTGTAAAGCTAAAATAAACAGAATTTCTGAATATTGAGGCCATATAATTAAATTAGGGTTATGTGTAGTTCTTTTTGTGTCTAGGCAGATAGATACAAGTATATCCATATTTTTGTGTTACATTAGTATATGTAGCAAGGCTAATACAGCAACAAAATAATCCCTATTTTTATAGTCATGTCCCTTTCCCGAACATTTCTAAATGCAAGTTTCACAGAGTGAAACTCAAATTATTCACCACCACCAAACCCCCACAAATATATGTTCTTCTCTGCAGGCCTAATCTCAGAACATGCCAACGGCTATCAAACCAGCAGGCTAACCCAGAAAGTATCTTCAGTGACTTTATCTCTTAGTGGCCATATTCAATTAATATAGATGCTATTTTTTGAGTCACCACATGTCTTTCCCCTGTTCATCCCTACCATCATTAGAGCAGTCTGGATCCTCATCACTGACTGTGTATTTTAACTTCAGCACTGAACTCACTAATCCATTCTCCCTCCACACTGCAGCCAGAGCCTTCTTTCAAAATTGGAAATATTTCACTAGGATTTTCCTGATTCAAATATTTTTCCTTCAGAAGCTGCCCCAACCTCTCCCGTTTCCCTTTTTCCATGTGCCTCAGCATGACTTGCATTCCAGAATATGAGCTACTTTAGAGGTCTGAGAATATACCACCTTGTTTTAGCATATACCATTCTCTGCCTGGAATACCTTGAACTCTTCTTACCTGCTTAGAAAAGTCTAAGAGGTACTAAAGTCTTAACTCAAGTGTTAGTTCCTTTCAAAAGTCTCCTTAACTTCTCAAATAGATTGAGGATATCACGTTTCTACTCTGGAAGCACCTTCAATACATCTTTATCATTCTACTTACACTCATCTGAAGTGGTTGTAAAAGAGGGTCTCAGAGCAGCAGCCTCAGCAGCATGGAGAGCTTATTAGAGATATAAATTATTGGGTCCCATCCCAGACCTACTGATTCAGAAACTATAGGGATAGAACCCAGCAATCTTTGTTTTAGAAAGACTTCCAGGTGACTCTCATGTATACTGATGTTTGAGAATGCCAGTTCTATTGAAATCCTATTTTTCCATATCAATCTCTGCACCTAATTGAGATTACTCTCATGGTTTCATCTTCCTTTCCTCTGAATATACAATACACATTTGATGAATACAGGAGCAGATATAATGATAATTAAGATTGGGATTTTATAATTAATTTAGTTGTACTTTAGAGTCCTAACTCATCAAGGTTTGTACATACGGTATTCACTTGAAATCTGCCGATGATCATGTTAAAACAATGGCATATATAAAGCACTGCCAGAAGTTATCCCATGACACACATTTACCCTGAAACATGCATAAGATCATATGAAATTCCATGCAAAACCACAGGGTCATTTATGATATTTTACTAGGAGTTAGAGGACATTTACAAATTATTTCCTTAAATAATCAATTGAAGATGCTGTTGCTCAGAGGCCTGTCAATTCCTATATATACTGTGTCTATTAAACATAGCTAATATTTGTACTTCATATAACTTTATTGTGTATATATCTTATATGAAAAGCTATAATTATAACTTGATTAATAATTCAAGCTAATGGTTGCAAGCCCTCCAAACAAAACTCTCTCAGAAAAATCTCTCTAGGCTGACAACACAACAAATATTCTAATTATTTATTAAGAGATTGTAGGGGCACCTGGGTGGTTCAGGCGATTGAATGTCCGACTTCGGCTCAGGTCATGATCCCATGGCTGGTGAGTTCGAGCCCTGTGTGGGGCTCTGTGCTGACAGCTCAGAGCCTGGAGCCTGCTTGAGATTCTGTGTCTCCTTTTCTCTCTGCCCTTCTCCCACTCACACTCTGTCTCTCTCTCTCAAAATATAAATAAACATAACAAAATAAAAATAAAGAGAGATTGTAGAGACTTGGCTATCTGAAGCTATAGTGTACATATGGGCTAATAAGTAGAAAGGTAGCAGTATTGTACTTATGCAGTGTTAATTGGAATATTATCACAACAGCTAAAACATTTCAACATTTATTTCTAAATGTTGAATTCTTTGAAACCAGGACTAATTGTGCTCTACTCTCCATCCCTAAATGCCATTTACAGTATCTTTGCACATGGCAATTGTTCAACAAAATACTGACTTCAACAGCATTAGCACATAATTCTAATCTACTAAATATCTTGAGTAAAAGCAAAAGCAAAAGAATAACTTTCAAATTACATAGAATTAGTCTTTTAGACATTAGTATATTTCAGGCATGATCTTCTGCTCCTACTGTTTTATAGTACTCTTGTTGTGGATCTTGACCGATAAATGTAATAAGCTGGGTTTATACATATTTTAGAATGCTTTAGGATACAGATGAGTTGTCATCTCTACATTTTCAGCACTGACACAGTTTTTATAAGATTCACAGTAAATTTTTGTGAAAAGAAGGGAAGAAATAAGACTCTTAATTAGAACAATCAATGAATTGGCACTTAATTGCAGAGAGTATTTTATACAGTGTATGCATGATTTCAAAGGACAATGCCATGCTATGTGAACCAATGATCCATTTCACTGACTAGCTGAGGTTGATTACATGACCCTTTTTACTTTTAAATTCCAGGGTAGTTAACATATAGTGTTATATTAGTTTCAAGCATATAATACAGTGGTTCAACAATTCTGTACATAACTCAGTGCTCATCATGATAAATGTACTATTAAATCCCTTCACCCATTTGGCCTATCCCGCCACCAACATGGTAAACATCAGATTGTTCTCTACAGTTAAGAGTCTACTTTTTGGGATGACTTCCATAATTTGGCTATTGTAAATAATGCGGCAGTAAACATAGAGGTGCAAATATCCTTCAAAATTAGTGTTTTTGTATTCTTTGGGTAAATACCCAGTAATGGAATTACTGGCTCATATGGTAATTCTATTTTAAATTTTATTGAGGAAGCTCCATAGTGCTTTCTACAGTGGCTACACCAGTTTGTATTCCCACCAACAGTACTCAAGTGTTCCTTTTTTTCCATGTCGTTGCCAACATTTGCTTCTTGTGTTTTTGTTTTTAGCCATTCTGACAGTTGTGAGGTTACATTTCTTTGTTGTTTTGATTTGTGTTTCCCTGATGATGAGTGATGTTGAACATCTTTCACATGTAGGCCCTCTGTATATCTTCTTTGAAGAAATGTCTGTTCATGTCTTCAGCCCATTTTTTAGTTGGATTGTTTCAGGGGTGTTGCGTTGTATCAGTTCTTTATATATTTTAGATACTTAACCCTTTATCGGATATGTCATTTGCAAATATTCTTCTCCCATTCAGTAGGTTGTCTCCTAGTTTTGTTAATTATTTCTCACAGTATGCAGTAGCTTTTTATTCCGATGTAATCCCAGCAGTTTACTTGTATTTCCATTGTTTCAGGATGCATATCCAGAAAAATGTTGCTCTGGGTGATATCAGAAAAATTACTGCCTGTGGTCTAAGATTTTTATGGTTTCACGTCTCACATTTAAGTCCTCAATTCTTTTTGAGGTTTTTTTAGTGTATGGTGTAACAAAGTGGTCCAGTTTTCCCAACACCGTTAGTAGAAGAGAATTTTCCCATTGCATAGTCTTGAGTTTATGTCTAAGATTAATTGACCATATAATTGTGGGTTCATTTCTAGACCCCCTATTCTGTTCTATTGATCTATGTGTCTATTTTTGTGCCGGTACCATATTGTTTTGATTACTACATCTTTATAACATATCTCAAATCTGGGATTGTTATACCTCCAATTTTGTTCTTCTCTTTCAAGACTGCATTGGCTACTAGGGGTCTCTTGTGTATCCATACAAATTTTAGGATTATTCTATTTCTGTGAAAACTGATGTTGGTATATGAATAAGGATTGCACTAAATCTGTAGGTTGCTTTGAGTAATATGGGCATTTTAATATTTGTTGTTCCAATTCATGAGCATGGAATATTTTTTCCATTTGTTTGTGTCATCTTTAATTTCTTTCATCAATGTTTTATAGTTTTCAGGGTACAGACCTTTCACCATCTTGGTTAAGTTTATTCCCGGAAATTTTATTATTTCTGGTGCAATTGTAAATGGGACTGTATTCTTCATTCTCTTTCTGCTACATGTTAGTGTATAGAAATGCAATGAATTTCTGTGTATTGATTTTATATCCTGCAACTTTACTGATTTATTTTTTTTTTATTTCTAGTAGTTTTTTGGTGACATCTTTAGGGTTTTCTATATATAGTATGTTATATGCAAACAGTGAAAGTTTCACTTCTTCTTAACCAATTTGGATGCCATTTATTTCTTTTTCTTGTCTGATTACTCTTGCTAAGACTTCCGATATGTTGTATATGTTCCAGTATATGTTGAATAAAAGTGGTGAGAGTTGATACCCTTGTCTTGTTCTGATCTTAGGGGGAAAGCTCTTTTTTTTTTCATCATGGAATATGATGCTAGCTATGGGTTTCTCATATATGGCCTTTATTATGTTGAGGTAGATTTCCTCTAGACATACTTTATTGAGGGCTTAAACATAATTTGTACCTTGTCAATTTTTTTTCTCTGCATCTATTGACATGATATGTTGCTTTATACCCTTTCTCTTGGTGATGTGATGGATTACAGTGATTTATATGCAAATACTGAACCACCTTTGCATCTCAGGAATAAATCCCACTTGATCATGGTGAATGATTTTTTAAATGTATTATTGGATTTTGTTTGCTGATATTTTGTTGAGGATTTTGTATTTATGATCATCAGAGATACTGGCTTTTTTATTTTAGTCTTTATGTGTTTTTGTCTTTGTTTTTGTTTTTTGTATCAGGAAAATGCTTGCCTCACAAACCTTTTTTTTTTTTTTTTTTTTTGGACAGTTTGAGAAGAATGGGTATTCATTCTTCTTTAAATGTTTGCGAGAATTCACCTGTTTAGCAGTCTGGTCCTGGAATTCTGTTTGTTAGGAGTTTTTTGGTTTTGTTTTCATTTTTTTTTATTACTGATTAAATTTCATTGCTGGTAACCAATCTATTCAAATTTTCTATTTCTTCCTGATTCTGTTTTGGGAGAAACATATATATGTTTTTAGAAATTTTTCCATTTATTCTAAGTTGTTCAATTTTTTGGTATAAATTTTTATAATATCCTCTATAATTCTTTGTATTTCTGTGGTGTTGGTTGTTAATTCTCCTCTTTCTGCTTTTGCTTATTGATACCTCTTTTTTATAAGTCTGGATGATGGTTTATCAATTTTGTTGATCTTTTCAGAGAACTTCAGAGCAGTGATCCATTCATCTGCTTCTTCTGGTCTACTAATTAATCTGCCTAGTGTATTTTTATTTTTTAGTTACTGAGTTCTTCATCTCTGACTCTTTCCTTTTTTTTTTTTTTTTTTTTTTTTTTATTTAAAATCTTTTTTTTTTTTTTTTCAACGTTTATTTATTTTTGGGACAGAGAGAGACAGAGCATGAACGGGGGAGGGGCAGAGAGAGAGGGAGACACAGAATCAGAAACAGGCTCCAGGCTCTGAGCCATCAGCCCAGAGCCCGACGCGGGGCTCGAACTCCCAGACCGCGAGATCGTGACCTGGCTGAAGTCGGACGCTTAACCGACTGCGCCACCCAGGCGCCCCTGACTCTTTCCTTTTTAAGTCTCAGTAAGATCCTCTATTCTCTTCACAAACCAGTAGGTATCTTTATGACCATTACTTTAAATACTCTATCAGACATATTACTTATCTCCATTTTGTTGATCTCTTTTTCTGTGACCTTATCCTCGTCTTTTATTTGGGCCATATTCCTCTGTCTCCTCATTTTGTCTAACTCTCTGTGTCTACTCCTATGTAACAGCTGTACCTCCTGCAATTGAAAGTAGTGTCCTCGTGAAGAAGAGGTTCTTCATTGCAATGTACCTTGTTCATCAGATCCTGGCACTTCAGAGGTATCTTCTGTATGTGTTATATGTGTCCTATTATTGTAGCTGAGCTTCTTTTGACTTCAGTACAGTTATCTGCAATGGCTCTGTTTGACTACGGTGGGCACTGTTTGGTCTTTGTGTTGCTAGTGGGCCAGTCTGGTGCCTCATTGGGCTTGAGTTGACTCAGACCAGGTGTTTGCCACAGATACAGTAGCACCAAACTTCAGGGTGCTTTCCCTGTGTTGTCCCCTGAGAAGCTTTCGTTGTCATGTAGAAACTGCAGTCAGACCCCCTGCCTGCCCCCAGCCCACTGGCAGGGCCACTGTAAGACTGGTGTGTGTGGTTATCTACTCCTTTCCCCACATCAGGAGTTACCTTGGAGTGGTACGAACCCTTTTGGGGGCTGTTTGCTGTCAGTTTATGGCATCACTTTGGATCAATACAGCCAAGAGTGCACTGGAGGAGACAAATCTGCAGGAGAATGTGGGGGTGCATTGAGTGGTGCCAGCAAGGTCCATGCTGATTCATGGGAGGGGGGCAAAGTTGGTGGGGACAGATACACAGAAGTATGCAGGAGCTGGCTCATGGTGTTAGCAAGGTTTGTGTAGATTGGCTGTGGAAGAAGACCTGAAACCAACGTCAGGCTGGAGTTAACATGTCCACAGGAGAACACAGAGGCCGGATGCACCATTAGCAAGTTAGGTTGAGTGTAAGCACTGGAATGGTTCCTGCAGGTGTCTGTGTGTCTGGGTTAGAGGATGAGTAGAGGAATGGTGCCACCAGAACCTTTGTTCCTAAAGAAGTCTCCCAATAATCCTTGCCTCTCCAGCATATGCTCTGAGATTAATAAACAAATCTCCCTCCCATATATCCCAGTCATTTTAAAACTACTGCTTCTGTGGTTTATCTCCAAGTGGCCGTTTGTTGTACTGTCTCTTTAAGGGAGGGAACTCAGTTTCCTCTCACCTTCCTGCTTCTAGAGTTAAGCCCATTGATTTTTAAAGTTCCAGATGTTAAGCCCTGTTGATAGTAAGAACTCACAAAATTATTCCCCTCTGGCTTTCATGCAGGTTCCTCATGCCTCAGGGGCTTGGAATGAGGGTCTGGTCTTCTTCCCTTTCTGAGCCCCTGGCCTCCCTCCTGTCTGTGGACAGTCTTGTGGGTCTAATTAGCTCCCACCAGGTCTCCATCTTTTCTACCCTCTTGTATGTGACCTCTTTTCTAAATTTAGCTGTGGATAGTCTGTTCTGATAATCTTCATGTTGTTTTCTGGGTTATTGCACCAACGTCAGTGTTATCCAATAGTATAGTCTGTGTGATGAGATGAACTTTGGGTCCTCCTACTCAGTCATCTCCGGAAGACTAGATGGCACTTTTAAAAGGGATTAATGAATGGATAAAGAACATACACAATGGAATATTACTCAGCCATTAAAAAGAATGACATCTTGCCATTTGCAAAGACATGAATGGAGCTAGACAGTACTATCCTAAGCAAAATAAGTCAGAGAAAGACAAATACCATATGATTTCATTCATATGTGGAATTTAAGAAATAAAACAGGAACACAGGTGAAAAAAATAAAGGCGAACAAAAACAGACTCAACTACAGAGAACTGAGAATGGCTGGGGGGAAGGTGGGTGGGGGGATGGATTAAACAGGTGATGGTATTAAGGAGGTCACCTGTAGTGAATCACTAAATTCACACTTGAAACTAATATTACACTGTACATTAACTAACTGGAATTCAAATAAAAACTGGAAAAAAATTTAAAAAAAAGAAAAGAAAAGGGATTAAACTAAAGGAAGATATTACAGGGAAGTATCATTTTTTTTCCTTTGTTTGTGCACTATAATATTAAAAATGAAGTTGGGGCAACTGGGTAGCTCAGTCGGTTCAGCATCTGACTTCGGCTCAGGTCATGATCTCACGGTTTGTGGGTCTGAGACCCACATAGGGCTCTGTGCTGACAGCTCAGAGACTGGAGCCTGCTTCAGATTCTGCGTTTCCCTTTCTCTCTGCCCCTCCCTGTTCACACTCTGTCTTTCTCTCTCTCTCAAAAATAAATAAACATTATTTTTTTTAAATGGAGTCAATTTGCAAGAAAAAACATCTATTCATTGTAGATAATAAATAATTGTTTTGTGAATTTATTTATGTAAACAATGAGTAACATTTTTAACAACACACACAACACGATCTCTGTTGAATTTTATATTGACACATACATTCTCTCATAACAAGGAAATAAAGTATATCACACTTTTAAATGAAATGTAATAATTCATTCTTTTTTTTTCTTTTTTTTTATTTAAAAAAATTTTTTTCAACGTTTATTTATTTTTGGGACAGAGAGAGACAGAGCATGAACGGGGGAGGGGCAGAGAGAGAGGGAGACACAGAATCGGAAACAGGCTCCAGGCTATGAGCCATCAGCCCAGAGCCTGACGCGGGGCTCGAACTCACGGACCGCGAGATCATGACCTGGCTGAAGTCTGACGCTTAACCAACTGCGGCACCCAGGCGCCCCTATTCATTCTTAAAACATTAATGTATTATTTAAAATTAAAGGTTTACATTGAGAAATCTAATTGCTGAAATCATGTTTTACTTAGAGCTACTGAAGTAGATTTCTCATATCTCCTTGTTAATTGACAGAATTCAGTTCATAAATGAATTTATTTACTTATTTTTAAATGTTTATTTTAAGAGAGAGATCATGCACACACACAAGCAGGGGAGAGGCAGAAAGAGAAGGAGATAGTGAGAATCCTGAGCCAGCCGAGTGCAGAGCCCAACATGGCGCTCTTTCATGGCCTCAGCCAAAATCAAGAGTCAGACACTTACCTAACTGAGCCACCCAGGTGCCCTTCCTAGATGGTTTTAGTAAACACAATAGAACAAGTATCATTCAAGAGTTAATTTACTTTAAAAATGGTCAGTTTAGCTCTTTTTCAAGAGCTTCTGAAAGTGGCCACACTAAAAACTTTCAACATAATTGTGGAATTACAGTTTACCACTTTTATGCAATTAAGAATTTTAAGAGAACATACACTTACATAATTTGCACTATGAAGAACAAAGTCAAACCTTTACAAAATGTGATAGTTTGCCACCTACTTTTGTCTTTGGAAATATACAGCAGTCTTATGTTGCAAGAGAGTTTTAAAGTATTAAAGAAATGAGCTAGTACTGATGACAGGACAGGACGTTGTGTACCTCATAACATGGGATATTAGAAACAAAAACTGTTCTACAGAAACTGTGTTTTCATCCCCAAGAGGTCACTTTGTATACGTATATCAGAGTTTATGTGTCCTATCTCTTAAAATCTGTGAGAGAATGGATCTCAAAATTTAATAATAAATTGATTAATAAACCATGGCAAAGAAATAAGAGTAAAAGGAATATTGCTACAATATAATATCTTATATAATCATTTGATACAGACAGAACAGCATTTCTTTTAAAATGTGGAAGTGTTGCTTAACAAAACCTTCTGAACAATTGTCTATTATATCTTTCCCATGGACTATTTTTTATAACACAAATTTTTCATCTTAGGTATGTGCTAACACTATGCTTAGGACACAATAGAGATTTAAAAAAGGTTTTCTAAGACAAATAATAAAAGTAATAGAAAACATGAAATTTCAAATCTGGAAATTTGCTAAATTGTGTCCCATATCAGCCACAGATTCGTTGTGTCAAGATATGCCTAACAAAAAGGGACACTAAGTATTATTCATTTTTTTGATCACGTGTTCATGCCAACCATTTTAGTAAGTCCTGGTCAACAAAATGACAAGAAACCCACAGACCCTACTGTAAAAGAACTCATTGTACAGAGCAAAGGAAAACATATATAGTTGCAAACCAAAGTACTAATGGGATGTTGATATTTTCATAAAGGTATTATCAACTCAAAATAAGGTATTAACCATATCTGCTAAACGAACTGGGAACAGTTTCACAAAGGGACCTCAGAGAGTTGGATGGTGATAGAGAAGAATGACTTACCAGTGAAAAGAAGGCCAGAAAATTAAGCAGAAGGAATATCATGCAGACATGCAGTTGGGAGGAATATATGATATATAGTGGGAATGGACAGTGTTCATGATGGGAAAATCTGTTGGTGAGGTGGGTGGGAACCCAGAGGTTATGCTAAAAAGTTTGCTCTGTCTTCCACTGGCCCATCATCAAACAGTATGAAAACAAGGCAGCGGTATGTTCAGATTTCACTCCTGTGTGGTAGTCATGGACATTTATCAGTGTTCAGAGGAACTACAACAGAGCTCATGAGCCATTCTACAAATATGCAACAAGAAAGTCAGAGTAAAGGGGGAAATGCATTTCTATTAACAATAAATGTGTCCTGATAATGTCAGGTATTAAGACAGATGTAATAAAATTTGCTAAATGTTTAAGGTAAAACTGTTATCAGTAGCAGTAGACATGAGAAAAGATAACACAGGTTTGCCTTTGGAAAAATAAAGGAACAAGATAATATGCTAAGAAAGCCATAAGCTTTGGAGTTGAGAGAACTGGCAAATGAAGATAGATTCCAAAGGAAACATGACTCTAAAACATTGAAGCAATAAAAAAATAGCTTAGGACATAGCACAATCACCTGACAAAACAGCCCTAAAAAGGGGAATGGTTATAGCAATTAAGTTTGTCTTGTGCAATACTGACCCAAGATATTTTAGTTCTTTGGTTTTAAGTAGAAACTGCAGTGTGCAGTCCCTGCTGCACTTCTTATACTAGCAAATGAAAATAAGCACCCAATGTAAATATATCATGGTACATGATGACTTGAACCACACAATCAGGGATGTCTTTGACAAGTTAATTAAAAAATCTTACATTTAAGTTGTCCATTATAACATCATCTTCAGCCCTATTCTAAGTAGTGAGTTATGATTCAGAAAATGTTCTAATTACAGAAAATAGCTAAATGGTCACGGAGCCACTTGTGACTATAACAAAATGTGTTTCATACAATCAACTGTACAAAAACAGCTATAGTTTTATATACATATACGTGTGTTTATATGTATCTGTGCATATATACACATATGAGATGCTTTTATGAGTCATAAATAGGGGTAAATTTTTGTGTAGCAGTAAAAGTAGAGACAACTGTTTTTTTGGGTTTTTTTTTTTTTGGTGATTATACGGAAGTAGGAGGCTAAATGTGGTCAGTCATATACTCACTGACATCCTGTTTCCCTATAGGTTTGGTGAACAACAATGAAAGGAAATCTGTGGTTGGTAACTGCTAATATTCTAATTTTAATAGATTTAACAATAAAGAAATTGTATTGCACATACTCATTTATCATGGCACACAGTCTGCAGGAAAGGTATGTGTGTATGTGTGTGTGTGTGTGCGTGTGTGTGCGTGTGTGTGCGTGTGTGTATGTGTGTCTATTTAGTTCAATCAACCGGGTGGTACTACAAATGTTTCTAAGAATCAGCTCTAATACAATGTGGAACTTGATACAGACAGTCAACTTAAAATGACTGGAAGTTAAGGTGCTGTAGCTGTCATAGAAATATATTAAAGAAAAAAAAGAAATGAATTTATCTTTCAAATCAATAAACTAAAAAAAGAGACTCAGTAAATCTGAAGAAAGCAGAAAGTAGTAAAAGGTTCAACATTAGTGAAACACAAAAACAAATACAGTAGAAAGAACCAACAGAACACAATTCATGTTTACGCATAGTAAATGAAAAACTAAACTTTCCATGAGTGTGATTAAGATAAAAAGAATTGGCACACATAAACCTCCTGAAGGATAAAAGGGAGGGGCAGAGCTATAGACTTTTAAATGTTAAAATAAAAAAAAAATACATATATGTGTGTCCATTAACTTCAGGAATTAAATGAAACTGAATTTCTAGAGAGGTAAATTATTGAAAGTGACAAGGAATTTAAAAATAGTCAACATAAACCAGAAAAAGTTTCACAGACAAAAGTGGATACTGGCTGTTAGACAGAGGCAGCATTCCAAATCGGAGGAGAGAGAATGGACAAGCCAGTAATGGTATTGGGACAACTAAGTATCATGTAGAAAAACAATTAGATCCCCACTTCATACCAAACAGAGAAATCAACTTTGGGTGAATTAAAGAGGTAAATGTGAAAAAGTACATCTTGTTGAATATATTTATAACCTTGTGACTGAGAAGAACTTCCCAAACATGACTCAAAAAGCAATAATCTTAAAGAAAGCTTGTTATATTTGACTATACCGAAATTGAAAACTCTTGTTCAGTTAAAACAAAAAACAAAAAACAAACAATGGTGTGCCTGGGTGGCTCAGTCTGTTAAGTGTCTGACTTCAACTCAGGTTATGATCTCACAGTCCATGAGTTCGAGCCCTGTGTCAGGCTCTGTGCTGACAGCTCAGAGCCTGGAGCCTACTTCAGGTTCTGTGTCTCCCTTTCTCTCTGCCCCTCCCCTGCTAGCTCTCTCTCTCTCTCTCTCTCTCTCTCTCTCAAAAATAAAATAAAAACATTAAAAGAATTAAAAAAAAACAAGCACAATAAGGTGATAGGTTAGACTCAGACTGAGAGACTATTTGCAATGCATTTAGATGACAAACAATTAGTAAAGGAACTCTCTAATTAATGAAAACAATGATACAAAAGGAGAGAAAAGGATGTTAACTAGCAATTTATAGAAGATGGAATACAAATTAAGAATAAGCATATGGGGGAACCTGGGGATTAGCTGGTTACGCGTCTGACTCTTGATTTTGGCTCAGGTCACCATATTGTGGTCACGAGATCGAGCCCTGCATGCTGGGCATGGAGCCTGCTTAAGGTCCTCTCTCTCTCCTTCCTCTGCACCCTCTCCAGCTTGCTCTCTCATTTTCTCTCAAAAAAATGTTTTAAAAAAAGACTTAGCATATGAAGAATATTCAGTGTTACTAGGAACCAAGAAAAAAAATGAGGTATCATTTCACACCCATCTGATTAGAAAATTTTAAATTCTGAAAAACCAAATTTTGTCAAGGGTGTGTAGAAAAGGTATATCTTATTTATTGCTGGTGGACAAAAATCAAGATAGCCATTAGAGACAAATTTGGCAATATCTACTAAAATTGAGGGGTTCTTGTTTTGATTTATTTTTGTCTTTTGCTATTCAATTCTGCAAACTGAACAGGCAATTCTATGGAGGATATCTCCCTTATGTGAATAAAGAGACATACAAGCATATCACCTGCAGCACTGTTTGGAATTGGAAACAATTAAAAACTACCCACATGTTTATTAACTTAAAAGTGATTTATAAACTAGGGTTTATTAATTCAATGGAATATTTAAGGCAATGAAAAAAATCAATCATCTGACTATCGGTTTCAACATGTATTTCTTTAAAAAAAACATATTTGATATTTACCTTTCCATATAACAGTTCTTTAAATCCTGTGTATATTTTATGGATTTTTTTTAAAGAAAACATAGTATTGAACAAACAAATGATATCATTTTCCAACTTGATTTATGTATATTATGATACCAATTTATGTAAAGTTTGCAAACATGCAAAATTATGCTGTATACTATGCTATATAAGACACATGCATATGTTTAAGGTATACAAACGTTCACCGATACTATATACCAATGTTAGGATACTTTTGTTCTCTGGTGAGAAAAGTGGAAGAAGGAAAAAAAAACAAATAGACTAACTATAATGTTTTATTTTCTTTAAATCTGAAGTCTGACACAATAGTAGAATTTAACAGACATTTGTCCACTAAGTTATTTACTTTCTGTACTTTCTTAATTTCATATTTAGAAAGCAAAGTTCATGTCTACCATTGCCTCCATGGCAAATATATTTTCTAGACATGATTGGAGGAATCATTTAACTATTTATGTAGTCATATTAGTGAGATCAGTTACATTCTGCAACCATGTCAGGGACCACTGTGTTAAATATTAGAAAGCGCTCCAGATCCTGGCCTCTTTTGATTGCTGCTGTGTTTCTAGCACGTGTTGGTTTTGGTACTCCTTGATTATTTTGTTATTGAAAAAACAAAACACCTAGATTAACAATTTTGTTGTAACTAATTATGTCATTCTTTCAAAACGTGGGCATTCTGGAATGTGGTAAAAACAGCATCTTTTATTACTGCTAAGATGGAAAATACTCCTATCATTCATGCACTTGGGCTTTTTAACTGACTATATTTTTTTCTAATATTTTAAAGTAGAGACTGTGTTTCAAGGATCTACTTTCAGGATTTACTAGTAAGTTTTGTGCAAAAACAGCATCATACTCTTAAAAATAACAGAAAATAATTCATTGCTTTGGCACTCAAATGAATGTTCACCATGTGAAATTTTCACCGATCTTAAATGTGAAATTGAGTTCCTCAACTCTAGAGTACTCAATTTTATTTTGTAAGTTTAACTGCAGAGTTGCAAAAGGGTCGAACTAAAGGAAAAGTGTAAAGATGCTTAAACACTTTATACATATAAAGTGATTGTTGCTTTGGCACTCTGGCAAGGTTTAATCACTGTACTATGCTAAACAATAGTTGCTTTTAAGCCACTTAGAGAAGTTTTTCTCCAGAAACTAGAAAGTCTTAGGCATGATCACAGAGGTTGGACACCAGTAGGATGTTTAGGGTTTTGGAGGGATTAATTTCATTTTGAGTTATGTCAATGGCCATGTGCATGGTTACTCTTCACCATACCAAACATTCCACACTGAGCCACATAGGTCAATTTTCCTGGTAGTCTCTACTTGCTTGAATAAAATACATATATTCTGATAAAGCTACATTACTTTTTGACATTTTATCTTCTAAATTTTTTTAATGTTTATTTATATTTGAGGGGGGGAGGGGCAGAGAGAGACAGAAACAGAATTGAAACCAGTCTCCAGGCTGTGAGCTGTCAGCACAGAGCCTAACACAAGGCTTGAACCCACCAGCCTGCTAGATCATGACCTGAGCTGAAGTCAGATGTTGACTCAACTGAGCCACCCAGGCCCTCCTATTGGTTCACATTTAAAAAGTTATTTTAATAAGTAACAATTGTAATCCCATTAATTAAATTATTGAAATATCCAGGCACTCCTGCATTCATTGTCTGCATCATTTCATTACCCATTTCAACAGCTTATCTTCATTTTATAGATGAAAAACTGTTTGGGTTCCAGTTATCTCACGAATCCACTGGTCCTCTGTGTGTCATGGTTTCTCCATCAAACAAGGACTAAATTTTATTGTAACCAATTATACTCATAAACAATCTGTGGATATCCTATTAAAAGGCACTAATTAAAAAAAATTATCATGTTGTATGCATCATAAAGAAATAGATTTTATAAACAAAACTGATTGTTCCTTCACTCCCCTCAAGCCCACATTTACTCCCTTCCCCACTCATGTTCCACAGCTCATTAGTGCACTACCTATTTCACCCTGAGTCTTATGTTGTTCTCTATGGGGTCCTTGCTTTATCCATCTCTTCTGAAAAGAAATCAAAGACACTTGATCCAATAAAGCAAGGACATTGGACAGGTTGTCTTGGTTAATCATTCTCTTTTAAGTATTCAGAAAGTGAGATCCCAAAACATCATACGATTTTATATAGCTAGTTAAGTGGGTAAATCAGAAGAAGAATCCACCTCTCCAACTCCTACTCACTACAACAAATACTGTCTATCCTTTTGGTTTCTATTGCTCTCCATAGATTTCCCCATGGTAGTGCTAGATCCAATGTGTACTTCAATATATGAATACAGGATTTTAAAATATAAAGTTATAGACACAGAGGTAAAAGAGATCCTCTTGTCCAAATGCTTCACTACACCCATAAAGAAACTGAGACTAAGAGATATTAAGAGAAGAGGGTCACACTTAACCGCTTACAAATAATACCAGTCAGCACAGGCACCAGCTACCGATTAGGACACTTCTTTTGATTGTTTAGATTTTAGATTTGATTCCTTAGGTTTCTAGTAATTCTGTTCGCCTCTAACCTTTTTTTATTTAATCAGACTATATTAATGCCAGGTTGTTTTTGTTGTTGTTGTTGTTATTATTTTTGTTTGTTTTTTTCTAATTTCACTGACTTCTCAATATTCCAGGAAAATAATTAATTTATATTGGCTTTTGCTACTATTGTAGTTAAATACACTTGTAAATTTTGAAAATATGTAACTAAAAAATAATTTGAGTCAAACTAGTAAAATATAGCCATTCTATTTTCATATTCCTCAAAGTTCCCTAATTATATAAAGTTTAATGGAAAAACTGAACAAGGAGGAGAAATAAAATTAACTTCAACAGACTAAAAGTTCTCTTATATCCCAAAAGGAAAATAAAGACATAGTTGGTTTTGAAATAGCTTGACTTCAATGGTCCTGAAAAGGTGAATGTGATGTTTATAGCCAGGTAGCCAAGATATCTGAAACATATTACAATAAAGTAACAAACTATTTAGTACAAAGGGATAAAAGTTAGACAAAAAATCCATTAATTCTAGATCTCCCCTGTGGCAAATATTTTTTTTTTTCAATATAGGTTTCCATTGATTAGATGAAAACCATAAATCCTTGAAAATGTCGACAGACACTTGAAATAATCAAGTCATTAAAATTAAGCAGCAAATAGCTTTTTGCATCCCAGGCAGGGTCAAGTGCCAGCAATCTACCAGTGACTGGGCTATTTTCCCTAGAATGCATGCAGCTCCCCAGTGACAATTTTAGGTAAACCTGATCTTTGACTATGTGGTGTAATTGGATTTAATTTAAGGGTTTTCTTTTACTATGTCTTCTACCCATGAGAATGAAAGCCAGCAAAGCTGGGCTAATTTGCATTCTGAAATTTCATTCTGTGTTTTTATTTTCCTTTAGAGGGTTCTTGTTACAGAAGAGCTTCATTAACTCAATTAGGCATGATCCAGTGGGCCCGTACAAATTAGGCTATCCACAGTATCTTTAGAATGGACAAAAATAAGAAGCCAGCTGTAGTTTTTATATTTTGAAGGAAATTGTACCAGCTGACATTTCTATCACAGTCATATTAAGCTCATGGCAACTGCAATAACCAAAATGTGTTTTGGAAGACCTATTCTCCAACACTACAAGATATATAAAAGATGTATCAGTGGAAAGGGGAATAAACATTCTTTTTTATCACCATGAATTTTTCATACCACCTAGGTTTTTTGCTTTATGATAGGGATAATGATTCTTTGGCAAAAGTATATTCATATATAAATCTATAACAACTAGTGCTATGACTTTGATTCCATACATATTATAATTGAAAGAACCAGTTGTAACTAGGATGAAAGATATTCTCATCTTCCTATATCTCACACATTCTCTCTCTCTCTGTCACACACACACACACACACACACACACACAGCAAATAATATCAACCAATGAAGAGAACATATGTAAACAGATTCTACCTGCCCTATAACCATAAATGTTATTGAATTTGCCTCAGTTTCTTCATCAACCAGTAGAAATAATAACTAGTATTTTGAAGAAGAGTTTTTAGGAAAATTACTTTCATAAGAATCACCTGGGCAATTATTAAAGTGAGTCTTGGGCCACATTTCAGACCTACTGAATCAGAATTTGCACTGAGGAGCCTAGGGACTGTTATTTTTAAACAAGCAATTCTTTTTTTTTTTTTAATTTATTTTTAAAGTGTATTTATTTTGAGAGAGAAAAGAAAGAGCACAAGACAGCATAACAGGAGGGGCAGAGAAAGAGGTAGAGAAAGAATTCCTAGTGGGTTCCACTCTGTCAGCACAGAACCTGACGCAGGGCTCAATCCCTTGCATGAAATGTGAGATCATGACCTGAGGTGAAATCACGAGTGAACGCTTAACCAAGGTGTCCCTATACAAGCAACTCTTACTGAGTTGCTATGCACTAAAATATAAACAATGTGAAGCTCTATAGAAAATTCTGAATGATACAGAAGTGCATAAAATCAACATTCAGAGTAAGAATTTCTACTGCAAAGTAATATTTTGAGAAAAATCGTACTGACAATTTTATTGTGAGGAACAGCTGTGCTAAGTGAACTAACCAACCCAACAACCAAAAGGTGCTTTCAAGAAACTAAATCGATGCAATTCCGCCTTTGTGTAAGTACAACTTTTAACTAATAAACTTTGGAAGTCCACATCTTGTACAGTAACATTTAACATAAAATCCTACTCTCTAGAGTAGAGAGAATTCTTCTAAATCTTGGGATAGAACAATAAAGCATAATTGTAGCTGCATTCTGACTTGTCTCCTGATTCTTTATGAATGCATTCTCAAGAAACACAAGAAGAAACATGGACAAAAGAAAATATGAAAACTCTTCAACCTAATTCTAAATATCTGAATTAACAATGTTGAAAATAAGATGGTACTTCAAAGTAGGAATTTACTGTCACCATAAGCTACTTGTGACTTGAAAACTAGAACATGGAGTTCAGAACACAATCCAATTTTTTTTAGATCACAGTGAGTTCCCAGCAGGGGTTGTTCCTCTCCAGAAACTGCCTTGGATAGCATCCTGGTACTTGGATGCCTTGGCATGTCTGCCACCTCAGAAATCAGTGAAGTCATGCTTCCGTCTGAATGAGAAAGTTGCCACATTCCTTTGATTCCTGAACTGTGCCCACACAACCTGTTACAACATTTTGTAGATTGCAATGAATGTCGTTGAAGTCTTGTGGTGGCTAGTTGCAATTTTAAATGTGCATTTGCCAACTTGGGAAATGTAAATTGAGAAATTTCTTGGAAGGGAATCATGTTGGAAACAACAGAAATTGCTTGCTTTTACACAGTCAACTAATAAGGACTGGTCATTGGTAACAGAGGATTACTGAAGTTATGAACATTGATTTTTGCAAATGGAATATGGCCATACTTAAGAGTATAAAGATAGTGTACAGTCATAGGGAGCTGGAATTGATTTTATTAAGGCTGATAATAGAAACCAGATGGTCAAAGTGTCTGAAACAGATATAGCTTTCCCTTAAGCTATGCTAGAAAATAGTGCAAGAAAAAAGGAATAGAGTTCTTAATATGACATAAAAGACCTGCAGGGCTGATACAAGAATAATTTAAGAATAATAATGCCTTGTTCTGGAGTAGCTGGATTATGCTTTCCAGGACATTTTATCTGAAAAACCCTCTCATGGTTGTGTGTTATACCCTAAAATATAGATGTGCAGCATTTCAGAGGGCAGATAGTAGTTTTACATATTTTAGTCTTTTCCATTTATGAATATGTTTACCAATTATTCCTATCCTCTTTCTAGGGATTTTATTTCTACATGTAAAGCCTATATTCTGTTTTGTCCTACCACAATTCCCCGCCCCCCACCTGGCCCTGCAAACCCAACAAAGATTCTCTGTTCAGTATCACTGGCAGTAGGTACAAATTCAATGGAAATTTTCAAATAAATGAAGGACTCAGGGGGACTCTGCCAATGTTTCTTCAAGGTGAGAATGGGGGTCACAAAGGCACACAAATGGTAAATAAAGAAATACTACTAAAGATGTGCACTAGAATTTAGTAAACTGTAGACCAAACAGAATCATTTGAATACAATTAATGTAGATAATTTCCTACAGTTTCCTTTTGATGATGTAATTACCACAGAGTCTGTGGCTTAAAACAACACAAATTTATTACCTTACTGTCCTGGGCATGACAAGTCCAATATGAGTCTCATGAGGTTAAATCATGATGTTAACAGGATTGCATCCTTTTCTGGAGGCCTTAGGGGAGAAACCATTTTCTTGCCTTTTCTATCTTCTAGAAAAATGCTCACATTTCTCAGTTTGTGTCCCAGCTGCTAACTTCAAAGCCAGCAGAGGCCTGTTGAGTGTTCCTTAGATTGCACCAATCTGACACCAATGCTTTGGTCTCCCATTTAGGAAAGCTTACAATGGGGAGCCTTGGTGGCTCAGTTGGTTAAGTGTGTGACTTTGGCTCAGGTCATGATCTCACAGTTCATGGGTTCAAGCCCTGCATTGGGTTCTGTGCTGACAGATCACAGCATGGAGTGTGCTTTGGATTCTGTGTCTTCCTCTCTCTCTGCCCCTCCCCTACTCTCTCTCTCTCTCTGTCTCTCAAAAACAAATAAACAATTTTTAAAAATTTAGAAAAGCTTATATTGGATTTACTTGGATGATATACAATAGCACTATGTTAGGATCAGTTGATTGGCAACATTAATTCCATCTGCAACCATAATTTCCCTTTTCCTTGCAAGGCAAATCTCACAGGCTCCAAGAACTAAGATCTTGGCACCTTGGTTATTCTGCCTACCACAATCATTACAATGAAAGCTGTATTTTGCTACTGCTCTGTGGAAGAGCAAAACTTTTTCTAAGGAACACACACCTTCCACTCTAGCTGAGAGAGTTCACTCAGCCTCATTTTGACTTTAGTATCTTCTCACATTGATCCAAGGTGGTTCTTTACTGGCAGACCTGCTTTAATTTTCAAAAGATAACCACTTGATTGCAATCAAAATGAAACAGGATAATTTATGGAAAATGGAAGAGAAGAAAGAATGTGGGAGGGGGTAGAATATTTCCAAGTGATTTAATTGGAGATTATTTTAATAATTTCTAAAGCTCAAATTCATAAGGATAAGTTTAGTTGGCTAAAGCACCAAGTCTGAGAATAATGAAAAAGCTGTCATTTCATGAGCCTTGAGAACAAATCAAATTGTACTAACAACCTAATTTTATATCACATATCACAAAATTTCAGTGTAGGCACAGGACACAATTCTAAATCAAGCTTTGGATTTGAAGTCTGTATTTACTATAGAAATATTCTAACTCTGTGGACTGCAGTCTAAAAAGCTACTTGGCCATTAATAAGGATAAGTTCAATTTTCTTCAGATTAAGATCTGTCTTAAATAGCACAGATTTGTAGGCAGAGGAGAAATAAACTTTGGGCAGCTGGTTGTTGGCTTTACAGAATTAATGGAAATCTAGCCTCGTAATATCATATATTTATCAAAACAACTTTGAGATGAAACACACAGGGACAAAATATAGTGACTTTAACATGAAAATTCAAATTTTAAAGAACTCATTGTGATAAATAAAAAGAAGAGTATTGAACACAGAGACCTTTAGCCATACACACGTGTATTGATGTTAAATTCTTCTGTCTAAATTCAATTCCCTATTTCTAGGTTCTTCTTGAAGTTCAATTCCTTGAACAACCAAAGCTGACTTGGTCACATATAATAGCCTTCTTCTTTTAGCTGAATGAACTTTAAAACTAATCTAAGCACACTGTGTGTCAGTGATAATAAATGATGGTGCATATTGCTTCTAATAAAGTAGAATTGACTCTTAGGTGAGTGACTGCAATTCACATGGAAGCACTTGAAGAATGAAACACTCTGGGAATGTACATAGGTCTTCAATTGTAGAGTAGGTCTTTCAAGGATTGCACATCATTCACCTTGATTAGAGTCAACATCAATGGCATGCACACTAGAGACATTGACTCTCCTGAATTCACAGTTCTTTAATGTATCCCAGTTACATAATGAGCAGGTTTCCTGAAGTCTTTCCTTTACTTAACAAAGACTGCATTGCCTGGTTACTGAGAAGTGGATCCTGAGATAAATGATAAAGACACAAAGATTGTTGTGCTTGAAGATCTTGGCTTAGTGAGTGCCTAAATGGTAACACACAATTATGACATAACATGCTAAGTGTTAATGGAGCTCTTATACAGTAGTATACATTCAAGGAGAAAGAGGCAATAAATCCAACCAAAGAGAGACAAAGACAGGGGTGATACTTGAGTTGAATTTTGAAGGATGATTAGGAATTTGAAGGATAATTAGGAAGGATGATTAGGAGTTGATTTCTGAAGGATGATTAGAGAGAATAAAAGAGGATAATAAAGAAAAAAAAGGAATTTCCCAGAGGCGTAAATCAGTGTAGTGTATTTGGGAAACTGGGGATGATTTCACATGGCTGGTGTGAAAGGAAGAAATGAAGGAAGAGCAGTAGACAAGGCTGAAAAGGAAAGGTAAGGCCAAAGAAAGGGCATATTTACTCTTACTTATGAGGACTTCTTTGGAAAATTATACCCCCAGAAGTGTTGAAAAATTACAGAAGAAACTTAATTCTCAATTTAAAGCATCTGACTCAGAAAGAGCCTTTCATAAGTGATGATTTTCTTCTGTGATGTTAGATTTTGCTAAAAATAATGAGATGATAAACTTAAGCACTTGGTATGGAAGATACTTAACTATTCATTTAAAATGTATTGTGGTCTCTCAGAACCACTGGGATTTAATGTCTAGAGAACCAGCGTGGACCACCAGGTATTCACAGCTGGTTGACATTCACATTTTCTATATTGTAAGCTCAACTTTGTTGATGCTATGTTTACTTTTAAGAAGCAAGTTTCAAGACTTCAAATGAGTAGATATCATTAATGAATTTTCTGTAAAATGATATCAGGTCCTCCTTATCAACTCTTAATTCCTCAGAGAATTGAAGGGAAAACATCTTAACAATGTTGCATAGGAGGTAGTGTTATTTCCATGGTAAAAATGCCTAGTTACACTCTGATTCTTATTGAGGTGAAACATTCTCTTTAAAGGTTTGGGGATAATATCCTTAAAATAAATGGCAAATTTTCAGTGAAAGAGCCATTTAGAAGTAATTAGGAAATAAAACTTTCAGATATAGCAATAATGCACTGTAAATGCTCAAGATGGCCACAACAGCTTTGACGAAATGCCTCTACAGAAATATTGTTGCTGGTGAAATGGTATAATGTGACTGAGAGAGAACTTTTATTTTTTCATTTATGATCATATTACTGAACCACTGATTCTTAAGGAGCTAGCACTGAGAACTAGACAGGTGTTACTCAGTTGGGTATACGTATCTCGTATATATACGGACATAGTGAGATGCGCATCTCAGGGATAGGGACATCTCTAGATTCCCTGTTACTTTTTTCAGTACTAGGAAAGCCACAATATTGTTATAATCTCTGATATCCAGTAATTTTTTCACTATTTCTAGTGTTTTTTCTGTGTTGGTTTGACATGTGAATCATGTAGAATAAATCTAATCTCTATTCTACACTCCTCACTGCCCTACCTGCATCAGTCACTGTGTTTTATCCTCTACTCCAAAGACAAGATCAAACCAAATAAAACAAAAGTCTCAATTACCTCATATCCTTTTTAAATTACAAAACTTATAAAGACATTTCAGTCTTCCTTGAAATGGCAACGTTTACTTCATCAAATATATCATGGCTGACCATTCATTAATTATTCCTTTAACTATTAAAATGTTTGATGCAAATTATCAGAACGCAAATATACAATATAAAGCCTTGTAAACAATTTCATGGTATATTAAAAAACTATACTTAAAAGTTTAAAGGCATTTCTTTTATATTGCAAATTATATAGAATAAATTTTAAGTCAGAATGTGTGATAAGATTATAGATACTAGGCATTGCTAAAGCAAAAGAGATTACATGATCTACATTCCCTTAAGAAATTAAATGCAACGGAACAGAAAGCTCAAAAAGATGTTGAAATGTGGAACTATACAGTCAATAATTAACTGATTTAAAGACTATAAATCTATGGTTCAGAGAGATAATTTAGTCTCTACCCTTCACAGAGGAATATTATACACTTAGAGAAAGTAAAATATATACATATACGTGTGTGTGTGTGTGTGTGTGTGTGTATGCAATGTATATATCCATTAATGTGGCATTTAAATAATTTGCTATAATTTCTACTTGGTATTAGCCATGCATGCACATGCACACCAATATAGCCTAATTTATAGTAACATATAAAAGTACTAATTCACATACATTGATTTAAAAAAATTCCAGCTGTATGTATCTCTAAAGACACATGTTAGTCTGTATTCAGTAAGATAATCACTTATCTTAGTTATTCCACAATAGATAAATTCTATGTTGTGCCTATGTCATTTTATATCATTAATAATCACTGGGTGAAGTTCCAGTAAGGAAATAAGAAGCTACTCAAGAATTTTCTTAAAAGCTCCAAAATAACCTAAAAGGTACAAGCATCAGAGACTCAACACATATTTAATATTTCCTTAAAATGATCCATCCTATCTGATAAAACTGTAGAATTTGTTGTAGTAATTTATGATAATGTGAGAGTCACTAATCATTATAAAATAGAAGAAATCCATAATACATTATCTTATATGTCATGAATTCTTAGTCAATAGAATATAATATCCAATTACAAAATATATATGGACTGATTATATATTAATAATACTGTATCAAAATAGATTAACAAGTAGACAAATACAATACTACTTTTAAGTCACTGTGGGAGAGATCTGGAAAAAAAGGATCCATATTGTATTCCTCAACCAAATATATGCTCTAGTAGAGTTCATGGTTCTAGTTATTAACTTAGAAAAAGTAGAAGAGATAATATATCACAGGGGATTCCAGAGGAGAAGAAGCCATGTGGAAAGTAAGAAATATAAAAATTAAGTTATTGCAAAGAATGAAGTTGTTTATGATATGCCAGTTTTCCATACTAAGAGCTGGGGCCTACTGAAGACATTATAATCAGTTAAAATAAAGTACTTAAAATATATACGTATGTATTATTAAACCCTTAGGATAAGTAAAACATATATATACACATACATATATATAACACGTGTACATACAAGAGTACCATAAAATTTATACACATACACTACATTTAATAAGTTCTAGATCTAGTATAAAACATCTAAGTAATGTGATAATACTTTGATTCCCCTTTAAGCAGAGAAATGCAAATAAAATAATAATAATTATTATGGAAAAGTTTAGCTTCATTACATAAATTATTGGGAAACCAAATAAACTTTTGATAGCTTCAGTTTTTAATGTGCTGTGGGTGGACTCTATTTGGCACATTTATCAAATGGTGCAAGCAATTTTGGCTAAATATCTAACAGGATGTCATATTAAACCTCATGTTCCTATATTACTGTGCTGTTAAGAGAAACAGCTTGCAAAGATTTATGGCTTCTATTAATTACACTAAAAATATGGTAGATTTTCTCTAAGAAATCACTTGTAACAGGGACAAGTAAGTGATTTTTTAATTACAATCATAAATTACAAATGACTGTCATTATCAATTCCTTCTTTTCATTTATTTCTAAAGTAAAGAATTAAGTGGGAATTTTTGTTTATATATTTTCCTAGATTTAACCCTAGGAGAACAGACTTTGAGTTAATACTCAATAACATGCTTACGGGGATCCAAGTTTAGTCTTAAAACTTGTAAAGAAAGGGGATGAAATATCAAGACAAGAATAAGATGGAAATATTTAAACTTCTATTTATCGGGGTGCTGGGGTGGGTTACTCGGTTAGGTGACTGACTTCCGCTCAGGTCATGATCTCATAGTTCATGAGTTTGAGCCCTGCATCGGGCTCTATACTAACAGCTCAGAGCCTGGAGCCTGTGTCAGATTCTGTGTCTCCCTCTGTATCTCTATCCCTCCCCTGCTAGTACTCTGTGTGTGTGTCTCTCTCTCTCCAAAAAAATAAAAAATAAAATAAAATAAACATTAAAAAACAAATTTAAACTTCTATTTCTCTTTTTGTAAAGTAAGTTTTCTCACTAATTACCTTTTAAAGAAAATTTACTATATCCTCACTCTGTGCTACTATAGGTTTTATGTATTTATTTAAATATTTGTTAATTCACTTCCTTGTTCCAGAAAGAATTCAGCACACCTTGCAATTTATACAAACAATAAAGGAAAAGTATATATATTTCATATATATTTTATATATATTTTATAATACATATTATATATAATATATATTTTAATTGTGGGAAGAAACCATAACAAAGAGAAATAGGGAGAAATGAAAAACAAAAGAACACATTCAAGTATACATTTAGAGCTATACTTCAGATTTCTGAATGCTTTTTGTTAGGCATTAAATCAATATCAATTTCATGCTCACTGATGTTCCCAAGCAGCTCTGTTGCTTTATCCAATATGGCCCTGGCCACTGTGAACCCTAGCTATAGCTTTGCCTATATTCCCAAAGACTTACGTGACTCCCCATAGCTATAGAATCTGTCTGAGTTGGTAACAACACTCAAGTAATTCTTTTCACTCTCCATTAAACTCTTGTGACAAGTATAATCCATTATCCCAGATGATTTTTATTATTTAAAATAAAAATGTAACCATTTTTCTTGGGCCAAATTCCTTAAAGACATAAAGGACACAAAATGAATCAAAATGCAAATAATTATGAACTTTTTATGTCGTCTTTTAGTATCTCTTCTCTTGGGACTAACAAAGAGAGAGTACTTTTTATCACCTTAATAGTTACAGAAGGATTAAAACATACAGGAACATATAGAAAAAGCCTGAAGGAATATCCACTAACATGTTTACAGTGTTTACCCCAGTCATAGGATCATGATTATTTTCATTTTCTTTTTTAGACTTTCCTAAGAAAGGAATTTGAGACATTCTCAAAATTTCCTACAGTGATATTATTGTGAAAAAATAACCAATATCTGAAAAATGTCAATGTACTAAAAAAAAATTACCGCAAGATGGAATATATGATCAGCCAACATGTAAGAGCACTCGGTTTTACTTGACCACTAGGAAAATGGCTACAAAGAAGGTCCTTTTCTTAGATCATATGGTTTCACTGCAGAGATTCTTCCCCCAAATCAATCATGTATACAGTCCAGCTCAGTTTTCAGAGTACCACAGGATACTCTCTGTAGTGAAAGGGAGAAGACCTTTCACTGGAAGAGCAATTATAAAAGAAACCAAATTCTCTGACCTTCGCAGAGAAATGCCACCTCTGAGGAGTTAATACACCTGGGTTGCCAATCTATGAGCAGAGTTGGAGTTATTACTCCCAGGTGTAGACATTTCAAGACCTGAAGGTAAAGAAGCAAAATATAGTTCAGTGTAGGATTTGCTTCTTTGTGGAAAAAAGAGAAAAAAGGTTAGATTTTAATCAAAAGTAAAAGTCAAGGGTCCTAAGAGTATTGAGATGTGAAGACCAAAAACAACTTAAGTATAAGATAGCTATGAAACACTCTGTATCTATAAAACTGATGCAAGTTTAAGACTTAAAAACTGAATAATTTCCCTTGGATTATCATTTTTTTCTCAATTCTTACCTCATAAATTCACAAAACATGAAATTCAGAGAACATAAAAGATGTTGAACTGTTTATATTCCCTCAGTTTTGGAGCTCTATTTATAACAAAAGGCATAACTTTTAAATTTAATTTAAACAGTGAATTTGTAATTAGTGTTTGAATACACTACAATGCTCTTAAACTTAACATACCAAATGTGGTCATTTGAGAATAAACCACAACATGTATATCTTTTAATACTGCTAAATTAAAAGGATACCTAAGATGTGTAACAGTGTAATAGTACTACCTTATTCACATTTTCCTGAATGTTCATATTCAATTACTTCTCCACGTAAATTTCATGTGACTATTCACCCAAAGGAGAAATTATTAGCCCATCACTGGTTTTACCTTATTGATGGTGATGTTCTTCTCCCTATTGGTTGGTAGTGTTGTAACAGACTCTTTTTTTTTTCTTTTAATGTTTATTTACTTATGAGAGAAAGAGTGGGAGAGGAACAGAGAGAGAGGGAGACACATAATCTGAAGCAGGCTCTAGGCTCTGAGATGTCAGCACAGAGCCCTATGTGGGGCTTGAACTCACCAGCTGTGAGATCAAGACCTAAGCCAAAGTCAGATGTTCAACTGACTGAGCCACCCAGGCACCCCAGCACATTCTTAAATTAATAGCACAGATATCAAATGATCAAAAACACATACCACCAGGGTTGAAAAATAAAACATAAAAATCATTTATTTATTTATTAGGTCAGTCAGTCAAGACACATGTTTTAATCTCCCATTATGTGCCATGCATTGTGCTAGGCTTAGGAATCTATAGATAAAAGGCACAAGACCCACCATTAAGGGTTTTCAGTCTAGAGAGGAAAGTAATTAGAGGTATTCCCCATGTTGATATAGTGCAGAACATAGAACGATAGAGAAGAGTAGTAGGTGTCAGATCTCCAGCTCTACATCCAGTCACCAACACTCAGCAATGTACTTTAAACAGAAGATGCAGAGCAAGGAGAAATTGAACACGGAGGGAACTCTACACATAACCGGTGGCACAAAATCCAATAAACCATAGAAAAGAAATTAAAGAAGTCAAATGCCATTTGTAAATGATCCTGACATCCTACCCTTTGAACTAACCCAAGAGTTCTAAATATAAAAGTATTACCATGTTTTCACAGTTTAGAGGTTTTTAGTTATATCTATCTGTAGAGGCACAAAGACCCCTAGACTACACTGCCATGCACCTTCCTCTTTGTCCAAGATTCCTGGGACTTTACCCCACTCTGTCTGCAAAAGCCTGTGGCAGTGCATCTTCCCTCCAAATATATATAGATTTAGAACATCAGAGGAATTAGGAGGTGCAGGAAGCAGAGCAGGGATTCTTAAATTCAAAACACTGGATGATGAATTAACAAATTAAAAATTGCTAACTGAACTACCTATGATGTAGGTGACTTTCAGCTGTTCTTGTTTATTGTCTTTGCTTATGACTCTTGACATATAAGCTTACTATGAAACCTACCAGAAATGAGTACAGCAGAAGCCATTCTTTCATGAGTAGTAAATTCCTTGAGCTTCTGTGAGCATATACAATTTTTTTAATGTTTTTAAGAAATTCAAAAGTACAATCAGAATCAGCATGTTTTATCTGACATAAAAACAAAAAGTTCTCCCTTCAACCTCCCATTGTGCTGGTCCCATGTGTTCAAACACTACAGACAACCTTAAATAGAAAAGACTACCAATCTGAATGAACTCATTTGCATTAATATTTTTCCCGAGTTAGCCCCATGTTCAAACTAAGAAAAATATGCAATGCATGTGCATAGATAGATAGATAGATGTGAAATATCTGTCTATACCAGTATCATAACTTTAATTACATTTCTATCTTTACTCATCTGTGTATATACTTGTTCAAAACATTTCTTTTTAGTCAGATCCACTGTTAAATTATTTACTCTTCCTAAGACTCCTTCCATTAGAAGAGAAGAGATTCCAACAACACTCCAACAAAACACAGACACTGAACCTGCCATAATAAATTCTTAGCTTTCAAAGAGCATTTTAAATCATAAATAGCATTCTAGTACCTGCAAGCTGATTTGTATTCCATGGAAAGTGTATTATAATCCTTACCAGAAACTAATAATGATTTTAATGAAATTGCATTGACTGTGGAGGTTTCACCATTTATAAGTTCCTTAATTCAGTCTTAGTAAAATCATTCATTACTCCTTGCAAACATCAGCGGGGGAACTACATAGACAATTATTAGATTAAACCAGATTTAAAGGTTGCTTTTATTGTAACTGCAATAGAAAAAATTCAAAGACAAAAATCTACCTTTTCTTAAACATTGCACTGTATTTAGATTGCAGTTTAAACTCTTGGTGTAGGTGGAAAGGCTGGTGTATGCCACTATAGACAGTTTTCTCCAGTCATAGTTTCAAGACTATTCACTTTTTTTTAACACAGAAGCTGCCTCCTTTTAATATGTTTGCTTCTTCAATAATTTGAGAACATTTTTCCATGACCTGAATAAAAAGGGAGAAGAACCTTAGCACCCCAAACCCCATTTCCTAAATTAAATACTTCATTTATTTGAGGAGGAGTTGCTCTCAATTATAGTCAGCAAAGTTCAGCAAGCAATGGACGATTAATCCCACTTATAATATAAATCCGACAATAGCTCTTACTTATAAAGAAAATCGGCATAAAGTATATGTTCAAACTCTCCTATCCACTGACATAATCAATCAGTTGATAAATATATATGGATTAGAATTACTTTGGAGGAAGCAACAGATTGTATGTGGTTCCCAATGCAAATATTTCACAGTTTAGTCACACCGAAATCCTATTGAAATCCATTAGTGGAAAATCCTAGAAAGTCAGAAGAGTGACCACTGGTATGCGTGAAGGATGCTTTCATGGTTTTCTGGTGGTTTATAATAATAACATATGCTTTGGATTAAAAAGTATCAACACTAGAAGATACTTTCCATCAGTTACGCACCAAAGTCTCTACTAATTGTCCTGGAAATAATACAGCTATCCTTATCACTAAAGTACATTCCATGAAATGATGGAAGCCAGAGATGAGGCTAACAAGGGACTCTGGCCATACTAAGGAGGTTAGATTTTATACTATAGGCACTGGGGAATGAAACCAAAGTTGGCAATAGATGAACAGTTTCCAAAAACAGGTAACATGGGTGAAGGGGAGAGGAAGATACAGGCCTCCATTTATGGAATGAGTAAATCACAGGAATCAAAATCAGAGCAAAAGGAATACAATCAATGATTTTATAATAGTGATGTAATAGGACAGATGGTAGCTGTACTTGCAGTGAGCATAGCAAAATATATAAACTTGTCTAATCACTAATTTATACACCTGAAAATAATGTCACATTATATGTCAACTATACTCAAATTAAAAGAAAAAAAAAAGAAAAGAAACAGAGAATATCTCTTGCAAAGATTCCAAAAGCAATAATGAATACCTGAGCTATGTCAGCCAAAGGCAAGATGAAAAGAAGAGATCAAATTTAAGACACATTTCTGAAGTAAAATTGATAGAAGCTATTGCCTACTTAGCACTGTAGAATAAAGGACAAAAGAAGAATCAAGTAATACTATGAGGTTTTAGGATTATATAACCAGGAATATGGTGGTGCCATTAACTGAAATGAAAAATTCAGGAAATGGAAGAAACAATGAGTTTAATTCTTAACATGTTTAGGTTGAGATTACTGCAATATATTTAGAGGCCAGTATCCAGTGAGCTATAGGAAGTATTAGCCACAGCTTTGGGAAAAAAGGATAAGGATTAATATTTTGGTCCCTGAAGCCACATGGGAGAGAGTGATTACATACATGAAATAAAGACAAAACCATAACATGACCCTCAAGGGCTACACCTTTAAGGACCAGTCAGAGGAGATGGAGGCATGGCTAGGTAAGCAACTGATTTAGGAGCAATGGCAATCAGTTTCTGGATTCCTACATTATTAAAAACAAAAAACAAAGACAGAGAGAACTTACATTTTAAAACCTAGTATTTAAATCATAGAAGGTAACCTCTGGCCTGCCAAAATGTGCAATTGCCCATATTCATCAACTCAAGTACCACAAATGAACTCTTCTTCTATCAGCCTCTTCAGCAACAAAGCTTTTTACCAATATAATGTACCTCAGCAGACCTTAAAACAATGAAGCTAGGAAAATGCGAGGTGAGCAAGTTTTGAAGTTTATTAAACTTGACAATTTAATATTTATGGAAACTGCAAGTGCTGAGCATAATTGGACTTAACTATTGGCTTAGGTTTAATGAGTTATGAATTTAACTTCATTACAGTTTTGTCTTGCTTTTTGAGCACACTTGACCAAACTAAGAAAAATTTTTGAGAGCTACCTTCTCCCTCACCAAACAACTACTGACATGACCTGAAACCACTGGGTTGAAGAATGTAGGTTCTTTCATTTCACACAAGGGAATAGCTTCAGTGAAAACCACTGAAACAGAGAGATTGGAATCAGAAAACCTGGGTTTCCATTTCAGATCTCCTAGTTACTGTGAGACTTTGGCAAGTTGCTAAACCCCTAGAAGCCTGTATCCTTGAAGAGAAGGATGATGTCAACCACTAGATTGTTGTGTGGATGAATAGAGAATGTACCTAAGACTTCTAGCACAGTGCCTTTGTGCGTGCAATGTAATGGATGCATGTTGGCTGCCTTTAGCCTTGGTGCCCTTACTTTCTGCTTCAACAGACAAAAAACCAGTTGAAGACATTTCTGCTCATCACCATGAACTTCAGCAACATTAGCATATTCTATTTACTAGCTGTTGGTCATCCTAACTGTAGTTACCTAGTAGTTACTTCTCTGATACACCTGATAGTACACAATTAAGAAGCATAGGAGAGCCATAGCATGGATGAGTCCTTTCTTGGAGGAAGGGGAATGTGCAGTTTGTACTATATCACCCTGAAGAATCTAAAAGGATCCTTCTCTCCATTTCCATTGTATGCTTCTGTAAATCTAAGAACAATGAATGGGTCCATATACATGGACCAAATCTCTGTGAAGGAATGTCTCCACGATTTCCTTTTTGGGATGTAATGCTGAGAAGGCTGAAGGGTATTCTGAAAGTAGGAAAAAAAAAAAGAGGGCAGAGGAGTGGTTTGGATAGGAGTGTCTAACACAGACACACACACACACGCACAGATATACACATTAAAACAAAACAAAACAAAATAAAATAAAGCCTCAAACAGGCCAATCTGTATGAGTCTATAATTAGAGAATGCTAATGTTAACAGGGACCTGAGAGAGACCAGATCAGTCTAGCCCTCTCATTTTATAGAGAAGGGAACATGAGAGGAAAATGAGGCCATGAGAAGGAAAATCATTTACTTAAGGATAGTATCTTACAAGGGTCTCTAACCCCAACAAAAGAAGAGATGTGAAGCATGTGTAAACACATATACATGTTCCTTATGTGAATACATCAGGAATCCAGGTCATGTCATATATAAGAGAGATGAAACGAGTTTTCAGCTTACTTCCAAGAAGTAAAAATGTAATTCTAGAGGGCAAGAAACCAACCTCAGATGTCATTTAGTGTACCAAGCATTAATACGCTACATAGTGCTTGATATCCTGAAATCCATCCTGCCCTTCTCCTCTTCCTCTCAACAATCCCCCTTCCCCTGCTCCACAAGATCGCACTAAATATTATTTTTTATTTTGTTTCCTTCTTGAAAGACACTTTTTATGTCTATACAATAACCTTCTCTCCCTTATCTCTTTGGTTATCACAATTTAAATTTCAGGAACTTTATTCAAAATATTCACAAAGCCCATCACTTAGACTATGATTGAATTCAGGTCAATAAAATAAACACAATAATAAAACCTACACAATTACAAAGCCGAGTGAAAATCTTACTCTTTTCCTGTTCAGTGGATAAAATGAAGAGTTGAACTAAATTACTCAGGCCCCAAAATGAAATTTGGAAATTTGAAATATCCAGTTTAGCTGTCTTAAACAGAAATGAAAAAAAAAATTGTATAGTATGAAATTTTAGCAAAGTATTTTGTTTGTGATAGAATAGAAATAATGTATCCACAATAAGGAATTTGGGTAAGAAGAACATGATATATTTCCAAACCCGATAATGCCACTTAGCAAAGTAGCACAGCAGTGCATTTCAGGACCAAGGGGTCACCTAGAAAAGCACACTCCTTAAACATATTCTCAGAGAGTCATTTAGAATCACTCACAGACCCTCAGAGTCCCTCCCACATCTTCACCTGGCTTCCCCTGCTGCACAGCATCTGGGATCTGAATTAGCTCTCCACATTTATCAAATTAGCCAGAATACAGGAAAATCTCCACTGGGTTTAGTGAATGACCAGCAATCACCATTAGATTAGTGATGGCAAATGGATGACGTAAATAAAAATTTTTAAATGTGCCTAAGGATAAAAAAAAACAAAAAAAAAGGGAGGAGAAAAATACTCTCTTGATTATCTTAATTCTGGAAACTGTACTGGACATTTTTCTTTAGAGGTCTACATGAGTTGGGCCATATGCTCTTTATCTTTACAACTGGAAAAGGATACGTGGCCCAAACAGAAAAAATCAGCAGGAATCTATATGGCTCAGGATCTTTACATACTGGTGAGACTCTTGACATGAATTCTCAATGAAGGAATGAGACGAAGAACAGGCTTCCCAGTGTTTTCCACATGGCACCCCTAGTGTCAGAGGATCAAGATCATCTGTGGGCAAAGCCCAAAGTAACCATAAAAACATCACAACTTCTATGTCAGTGCGTCTCATCTTAAAGGTGAATGATACTTTTATATTTAACCTCCCTAACAAATCCAATTTGATTTTATGTTAAAATAATACTTGTTTCCCCCAAATCACTGAGTAAAGCTGATGTTCCAGGAAGAGGAGCTGTGTTAATTTAATAGCTGCACATATGCTTAGCTGAGTCCAGGACCTGAGCATGTTAATGTGGCGGCCCTGGACTGAATGCTGGTAAGTCACTTCAGAAAGGACAGCGGTATAGTGTAGAAAAGGATATGGACTTTGAAGTCTAGGTTTGTTCAGGGTCAGGCTCCTCTCTACACTCTGTGGTTTTCGGACATTCCTTCTTACCTTAATCTCTGCACCTATAAATCATGGAAAATATAACCCATCTGGTGGGATTATCATGGGAATAAAATGAACTAATATGTGACAAGCAGGTAACATGACACTTGAAATAGAGTAAATGTTCAGTGCGTGCATGCAAGCTCTTATTACTATGTACAGGTCTCTCTCCTCATCCAGACACATAATCTACAGAACATGAGCAATGACCATCAGCATTCTTCATAAAATGGGGTACTTAAAAAAGGAAAATGATATAAAAACTAAATCAACCAAAGTCCAATTTTGATTATCATTATTTAACTCTATTTTATTTTACTACTATTAAGGTTGTGAGCACTAAATTAACCTACAATAAACAGTTTGCCAGTAATTCATATAAATAGAAGGGACTTTGAATGTCATATATTTTTCTCTTAACCACTTGACATTTCCCCTCTTTTTAACCATAACATTCCTTCCTTATACAAATGATGTACAGAGGAAAACATTTTAAGATATTTCCCTCACACGTTCCCACACAAATGTTGAATAAGAGGAACTCAGCTTTATATCAAGCTCTGATTGTGAGCTGAGTCACTAAGGTTCACTGTACCTCAGGTTCATCATTAGTTAAATGGGAGAAAAATTCCCTACCTACCCTCAGGACTTGTCTGAGATTAAATGGGCTAATATGCAGAATAAAGTGGCTTGTAAGTATAAAAATAATATATGTTTTAAGTAGAGATAATACTTCACAGGATTTCTGGGAAGAACAAAAAAAGATATTTTTGTAACTCACTTATATATAGTGTTTGGTGCATAGTAAGTGCTCAATAAAATGGTGGCTATTATTACCAACTTCAGTCTTCAGAAGGAAAAAAAAACCCTGAGTCATTAAAAAGTTTAGAGGTTTTGTTTGACATCATTTTGCTCTTTGCTGTTGATTCCAGGCTGAGATTATAGGTTTTCTAATGTCCTTTCCAGTGTCCTGTCCATACCACATGGTCTGCAAATGTCTGAATTCAAGTTAATACAAGTGCTGAAGGTTCTTTCAGCTTTTCACTTTTGTTAGGCAGAATGAAAATTTAGCCATTCTATAGGCACAGTAAAACAGCACTGTGTTATACAAGAAGTGGATAGGGGGGCGCCTGGGTGGCGCAGTCGGTTGAGCGTCCGACTTCAGCCAGGTCACGATCTCGCGGTCCGTGAGTTCGAGCCCCGCGTCAGGCTCTGGGCTGATGGCTCAGAGCCTGGAGCCTGTTTCCGATTCTGTGTCTCCCTCTCTCTCTGCCCCTCCCCCATTCATGCTCTGTCTCTCTCTGTCCCAAAAATAAATAAACGTTGAGAAGTGGATAGGATGAGCACCACAGAATGACATTTAAAGTACTTACTCTTAAATATTCAGTTTAATAGCCCTGTGGCAAGTTACTCCTTTGACACACTACTCTGGCCTCATTCACTATTTTAAGGCACAGGGGAATTATTCATTAGTCTAGTTTTACTGTATGATTCTATCTACTTTTTAGAAGTACTTTCATTTCTTGACATTTAAAAAAATTCCATACAACCATTTCATTAAATTGTATAACAAGAAGTGGTCTTGTCTAGATGAGAGGGGGGACAAAACACATCTCCGAAAAAAATAACTCTATTAGCCAACTACTACCATACTGGAAGAAACTTTTTATAAGACTAGGTAATTACATTAAGATTTTCCACATCAACATCCATGATGGTTTTATATTGTAAAGTTGAAATATGATTCTTTCAATCAAAATTCATGGTTTACTCTTTTTTTTAGATAATGAGACATTCAAATGTCTGAGAAAGCAAGTAAAATACTTGAAAGATTAAACTTTTTCTAATTTTCTAATTTTCTAATTTTCTAAGTTTATTATTTATTTTTGAAAGAGAGACAGAGAGAGGGAGTGAGAGAGAGGCAGAGAGAGAGGAAGAGAGAGAATCCCAGGCAGGTTCCACACTCTCAGCGTGAAGCCTGATGTGGGGCTCTAACTCATGAACTGTGAGATCATGAGATCATGACCCAAGACAAGACCAAGAGCTTAAACGAATGAACAACCCAGGCGCCCCAAGATTAAACTTCTTATGATAAGTAAAATCAATCTTTTTCCTTAGCTTTTTTTTTTTTCCTACAAAAACTCCTTTTCTTTATAACACAGCCCATATAGAGTGAGGGGGAGGAAAAACTGTTTATTCAGTTACAAGACAAAAAAGCCAAAGCTAGCCTTAATGTAAGTAATTGAGAATGTTTTAGGTTTTTGTTTGTTTTTGTTTTTTATCACAAATGTTGTCAGGATTTGCTACTTGTATATGCTAGTTTTCAAAGATATCACTAGAAAGTGAATGTGATAATGATGACTAGCATATGAAAGAGAATAAAAGATGAAAGAAAGAAAGAAAGAAAGAAAGAAAGAAAGAAAGAAAAAAAGAAAGACAGAAAGAAGAAACAGCATGATGCTATAACTTTCAAAAAAGGCAGTTTTTAACATTGTTACTTAGTCCTTTTTTGTATCTAAATATCCTATAAAATATATCTCCTTTATATAATTCACCCAGGAAATACATTTTTATTCCATGTTCTGTTGTTTCATTTTGCCTGTTTTGCCACATGAATTCAAAGAGCACTAAAGAATGTGTTGTTGGTTTTTTTAATCTGAAGGTTGGTTATGGATTCAAGTCTGGGAGCAGAGGGTAAACCTACCAGCAGTACCTGGGATAAGTAAGGGCCATGAGAGAGCCCTCAGAGAGACCATTTGAGAGCTACTGCATTAGGAGAAAGGAAATTTTTCAGTTAAGGCAAAATGAAAGACATGGAAAAATACAAGGATCACTGTGTAAGTTATGATGCAGGATTGCACAGATCAGAAAAGGCAAGACCGTGAAACAAGTCAAGGGAAATGCAGAAGCTTCTGACCTGGAGAGCAGAGCAGAAGTATGGGAGGGCTGCTGACCATGGTGTGACCGCGGGGTGAATGTGGTACCTGGGAGGGGATCTTGTTGAGACGGGGCGAGGAAGAACCCCTCATCTGGGACACACTGACGCTGGTGGAACCACCTAAGCACAAGACGTACTATTCTCGACACTTGTCTAGCAGGAAACCAGGTGCATTTTCCTTCTACTTTTCTGCACACTGCAGAGAAGGGAGGCGTTTCCCCCTGTAAACTCTCTCACCATGACAATCAAGTGCCTCCACATCCCAGGGTCAGCAGGCCAGGAGTCTCACCTTTGAAGGGAAACAAAGTAAGTTCTGTGTCCACAATAAGATCCTGAAATCACTGTTAGGCAGGTTACCGCACACAACGGCCAACCCAGGCCAGCCTCCCTTTGGAAGGAAGCAAGAAAGTCTACAAAAGTCAGTGTGCTACAGTCACTCCTATCTGGCAAAAACACTAGTCAGGTCCTTCTGCTATAGGTCTTCCAACTGATACCAACCTGGAATAAAGCAGAAATTACTGAGAGGTACAGAGCCAACCTCTGCCACCTATATGCCTCTTCTAAAGACTATGGCCAGAACCCAAATTAATCGATAGTAAGAAATGTGTTTCTGTAAGGAAATCAAAGCCTGGTGCATTCATGCTGAGTCAGTTGGTATTATTTTCTGAAAGTCTCATCTTCACTGGGTTAGTATTTCAAGTGCTACTGGATGGGACAAGTGGCCCCATTCATTCAAGTCAACTTGACAAGTAGACAGTAGGCTTTAATCCCAAATCAAGTGTTACTTAGCTGTCTTGGTTTTTACATTGTTCAGCATGAATGTTGCAGCTCTGATGCTCTATATCTTCATGTGTGCAAACCATGACATTTAAACTCAACGAAATTATTTATTAGTTTTTAAAGTTGAGCATCTGCTGTGTCACTCTCATCTACTTAAGTATCTGTGTGAGTTTCTATGCCCATTATACGGCCTTTTTAGGAGTAATTGATATTAGCTAAAACAGCTACGTGGGCACAGGTGCTTAAAATGATAGTATTTAATAATAACTCTACAAGTCTTCTCCATCCTTAAAGTCTCCACTGTAATAAGAATTAGTAGTGAAGTCAATTTTAGTCGCTTATGTGTGTCTTTTCTTCCTTTTTCTGGAAGTGTCTCCACAATGTCTATAAAAATAACGCTCTTGAAAATTTCATTAAAAAGACACCAAACACCAAGAAAAAGTAAGTTTTGTTTAAAAATTAGAACAGTTCACAAATCTAAAGTGAACCCTGAGTAAATGTGAAAAGTATTCATTAAAATAACTTTTCAAGAATACATAAATATATGAATATGTAATTTTATTTATAAAACCATTTTTTCAAAATACTATACTTCAGGAGTACTTCAGCAGCATTGATCCTTGCATAGGAGTTTTCATTTTATAAATCTTTATGCATATCTACTTATGGCTGCATACTGACACCAGTTTAAATGAAGCTAACTCTACTTCTAGGTGATAATCCTACAACAATCCTGCCACGCGCAACAAAAGGCCTCTTTAAAGGTGTTTTTAGCATGCTCTGTATGAGCATGGTGTGAAGTAGACAGTAACAATGGAATAAATTTCAGTGCACTATACAACAGATCACAGTGGAGCCACATACTGGTGGGTCTATATGCTCTGACATGGAGACAGGCAAAATACTCTTCTGTAAAAATGAAATCAAACAGCAGAACAATCTATGAAATGCCAGTTAAAGCAAAACAAGATACAGACTATAAACCCAAATGCATGTCTTCCACAGCTACTAAGCTATGGAATACTGAAAAAGATCTGGAAAGATGTCCAGCAAACTGCCAACTCTGAGGAATGAGGTAATAAAATGCACCTTCACTGTTTTACTTTCATGTGGTTTGAAATATTTGCAAAGAAAAGACATTTATGTATCATTTACACATGTTTTAAAATTACAAAGGAACATATCAAAATGAAAATAAACACAAAATTTCACATTATCTTCTATGAAAGACTATTAGCATCGTTTAAAAATTGTCTCCTATGATTACTTAACATTACAACAAATGATTGTGAATCAAGAAAGTTCTGTGATTAGCTATAATAGCATTGATAAGACTTACTACAGAGTACTAGATATTATTATTTAAATTTACAACAGGGTTAATATCACATCAATAGCTAAGTTTTCATATGTTTATACTCACCATTCTATCAGTCAATAACACCCTAAGATTTATTTGATTAATAAAGGGATTTATTTTACTTATATCTTATGTGTGTATGAGAGTGTATTTTAGTTTTCTATTATATCCAACACATAATAGTCATTTAACACACACGCCTTTTGAAAAACAGAGTAACAAGTGTAAAAACTACATACACATCAAGACAAAGTTACATAGCAAATGTTTTAAAAAAACAAGTTGGATTCTTTTGTCTCTGAGACAAAGAATCCATTTTTGGATCCATTTTTGGAAGGAGAGGGAGAGAGGGGGGAAAGGGACTGGTCCTATACCTGATACTGACGCTGAGGATATAAACATTACAACACACTGATGCCTTCACCCTAGGGGGGGTCAGAGAGTGACTAGTCTAGTGACTTTTTTCCCTTAGATAAAAATAAATCCAAGTGAAAATAAAAGCATATTAATATATTACAGCATCACAGAATCTCTGACATCATCATGCCATGTTTTCTACCCAAAGCTTGAATCCTCTTTCTCTCCTGCACTCCCAGAAAGTGATTACTCACCTCTACCTCCTAAAATTGCCCTGGTAATTTTCAGGAAACTGAGATCATTCCAGAGTTCTTTCTGGGACCAATCCAAAAATCTGCCACTTTCAGATCCTCATTGGGCTGTCTGAGCTAACATAAAATAAGTCTAATCCCTCTTCTACATGACAGTCCACAGGGGCAACCACCAGCTTCATAACTGGTTTAGTTATTTTTCTTAAGCCCCTGAGGGACCAGAAAAATTACATTTCCACATCTCAGCCCAACTGTCTTCTCTGCAAGAACTTTCTTAAATGAATAGTCTGTTTTCTTAGAAATGGTTCCTATTCAAGGAAGAATATAGTTATTTCCTCACTATTTTCTTTTTCTCTAAAACATAGTAAAATCGAAGCTCTTCATAGTTTGGTAAATCCGGAAGGCAATTAACCAGAATATGAGTTTCTCTTATTTACTTTTTGATATTGTATTATTATCTCTAATATACTGCCTTTTAGACATAAACATGACTTTTTTTTTTTTATTTTAGAAAGAGAGAGATCATGAGAGAGGGCGAGGGAAGTAGAGGCAAAGGGAGAGAATAAGAGAGTCAAAGAGAGAGACTTAAGCAGGACCAGCAAAGAGCCTGACGCAAGGCTGGATCCCACAACCCTGAGGTCATGACTTGAGCCAAAATCAAGAGTCACATGCTCAACCAACTGAGCCACTCATGTGCTCCTCAAATATGACATAATTAATACATTATTAGTAAATATGATTTACGTTTCCAGAAATAGCAATGGTATTACTAGCCACAAATTTTGTCCTGGATTAATTTGTGTGGTATCTTATCAAACTGGATGCAAGCAAAACTATACCTCTCATAAGATCATCAAACCTCTTTTACTCTCATATTACACCAACTGCATGAACTGGTCACCTTGTTTGACATCAGCTGGAAACATGAGTATTGGATGATACAATTATTTTGCAGCTCTGTGAAATGACCATCAAAGGGCCATGAGTATTGATTTGGGGGTGACAAATCCTAACAAGTGGATGGATTCACAAAAATGGAATCGATGAATAATGAGGATTAATTCTAATACAGAAAATAATCACGTATTTTTTTTAACAGCAAGTCAATTCCTCTTCCCTATTTTTATACAATCTTACAGTGTAGAATTGTACGGTAGTCACCCTTATCTGTGGTTTTGTTTTGTGCAATTTCAGTTATCCCTGGTCAACTGCGGTTGAGAAGCAGGCAGTCCTTCTTCTGACATTTCATCAGAAGGTCAATAGTAGCATAACACTACATCACAGTGCCTACGTCATTCATTTCACTTTATCTCATCATGTGGGCATTTTATCATCTTACATCATCCCAAGAAAGGTGAGTGCAATACAATTAGATGTTTTGAGAGAGACCACATTCACGTACCTTTTATTATAATATATTGCCATAATCATTCTATTATTAGTTATTACTGTTAACTTCCTATGGTGCTTAATTAATAAATTGCACTTTATTGTAAGTATGTGGATACAAGAAAAGAAAAACATAGCATAAGTAGGGTTCAGTGTGATCTGCGGTTTTAGGCATCCACCGGGGTCTTGGAACATATCCCAATATCCCCTGTAGACACAGGGGGGCTAGTGTACAATGTTCTCATATCCTTGCAAAGACTACTGATGGAAGGTATTTGTGCAGGGAAAAGAGGGGGAATAGGGGAAACCTGGGACCATGGACATCGAGGATGGCACTATATGACTGAATTGCCTTCAAGGACAAGTACCTCCTCTTCTTCTTGTTGGCCAAAGTGCAAGATAGAGCTGCACATCATTCAGCTCTGAGTAGTCCTCAGGCTTCACAAAGAGTCCACATGGGGCAGGCAGCTCCCCCCAAGGGCCTCAGACTTTCCCACTTTCTGAACTAAGCTAGCTCAAGCCACTTTAGAGGAAAGGAGTGTCCATTCTTGAGACTTCTTTGCTCCTTCTTTTGTTTAGCCTGCAAATTCTTTCTTCATTTCAGGGAAGAGAAAGACTTTTTTTTTTTTTTTTTAAGCTGCTTCTTTTACTGCCACTATCCACTGATAATGCTCTGGGGGCTTTACAGAGACTGACACCCCAGACACTGTAGACCATTGTGACTCAGCTTAGTCACTGAAGCTGAGCACAGCTGAAGAAAGTACTCAATTAGCAACTCCAGCTTCAAAGGCTATATTATTCTCTCCTCAATACACATGTGTAACTCCCATTAGCATTAATGGGAGCTGTGGGAGCCCACTGCTCAGAGAATACACCTCCAAGTCTGTTTGCTTGATGAGCATGCAATTAAACCTTATGGCCCAAATTTTTCAAAGAGGGCATATTAAGTACACCAAGTATTCATGCAAAATCAAGTGTGCTCACTTTGGGAAAGTAAGCTATCATTTCTATTTAAACATGAAGAAAGAGCTGTCCAAATTAGGCCTACTGTCATTTCATTTATCCTCTTAGATGTAGACAATGGCCTTTCATTGTGCTTTAGGAAAACAGTCACCCCTCTATTATATAAAAGTTTACTTATTTGTGGGGTGCCTGGGTGGCTCAGTCGGTTGAGTGTCTGACTTCAGCTCAGGTCATGATCTCACAGTCTGTGAGTTCGAGGCTCACATCAGGCTCTGTGCTGACAGCTCAGAGCCTGGAGCCTGCTTTGGATTCTGTGTCTCCCTCTCTCTCTCTGCCCCTTCCCCCACTCATGCTCTGTATTCTCTCTCTGTCAAAAATAAATAAACATTAAAAAAATTTTTTTAAAAAGTTTACTTTTTTGTTTTCGTAAGTATCACTTAACAAACTGGCCTCAGAGATAATAAGACCGGGATGACTTTATAAATTGTTTTAAGTTTATTTATTTATTTCAAGAGACAGAGTGGGGAAGGGCAGACAGGGAGGGAGAGAGAGAATCCCAAGTAGAGTCTGCACTGTTAGGACGGAGCCAGATGTGGGGTTTGAACTCATGAACCCTGAGATCATGACCTGAGCCAAAATCAAGAGTCAGATGCTTAACCAACTGAGCCACCTGGGCACCCCAAGACCAAGGTGGTTTTAAGTGAATTTCCTACACACAAAATCCAGCATGGTATCTACATATATTCAGTGCCTTTTTGGGTCTTCTGTTTAACAGCTTTATTATAACTCAAAGTTAGGAAAACACTAATTTGGCATTTAAAACAAAATCAATTAGGAAAATGCTTGCCTCAAATAATAAATGTGTTCTTACAGGAAAATGAAGATTTTCATTCCTTTACCTCATTCCAAAGAGAATGGCTCAAAATTTTCAACATGGAATCAATGCAAATTATAGGTTCAATAAAACATCAATATATTTTAGTTAATCTGTGCTGCATCCATAGTCTTGATCATACCTCCATGGAGAAAATAATTTTGACTGATTTAGTACCATTTGAATCATTCATTTTCTGCTGTTCACACACTTTCCCCCAAAATTTATAAAGAGGGTTATAAATAAGAATCTTAATATTTTATAAAGGAGAGTTAAGCAACATCAAAGGTATAAAAGTGAATTTCTAATCTAGTATTGACATATACTATTATCATGAAATGTCATATTCAGACTTTCTAATTATTTGAGAAATTAAAGTTATTTTAGGTACTGGACCATAATTACAAATCAAACAAATTTCCATGGGCCAATGAATTGTCAAAAAAACAAGTGTCCCCACTAAGCTTACAAGACTGCTGAAATGTTAGGGAACTTTTCATATTTACTGGCAGATGAGTTAGGCAAAAATCCCACTTTTAAAATTTCATCAAATAGGTGGCCTTCATAACAGTATTTTGTATTTAAAATCAACACTTCGCTTTATAAGTTTGATAGCAATCATCTTTTCATGGAATTTTAAAGGCAATGTGTTAAAGAACAGAGCATCTCAGAATTGAACACATCAATGCCTTTGTTCAGATCCTATGGACAACTGAATAAAGAGTCATAAACATAGAAGTGACACTCAACCACAATCTATGTTTAACAGAAATATTGATGATGGCAGATGTGAAAAGGAATTCACCATTTCTCATCAAAAAGGGTTGTGGATTGTTCCTATCAGATCTAACCTGACTCAAATGGAGATACCCTATTTTCAGTTTATTGCAAACACAGAACTATCTTTCAAGGGAGAGGTAAGACTGTTAGAGTTAACAGAGATAAGACTGTTATTACAGAGGGTGTAGGCAAGTTCCTTCTTTGTTGTTTTGTTGTTGTTGTTATTTGTTTGTTTGGTTTGTTTCCTCTGAATTACTGATTAAACATGCTAACAATTTAGGTGCATTATTAGTCTTCCTGGAGTGATTATGTCCTCTGCGTTGTTGAGACTACCTTCGCCAGCTAATCTGAAACTGACCCTGAGCTTCAGCTGGCACATACACAGCCATTTTCTTATTTAGAAATAATCTAGTTGGCAATGGTTTAATTGGGGACTATCAGTGTATAAAATGACATTTATTCAAACAAGCTCAGAAGCACAACCATCCTCTACTCTCTGTAGCTTTTGTCCAAAATATTCATTTTTAAAAATACTTTTTTTTTCAACCTGGTCCCTCTTCATAAAGGAAATAGATATATTTCCATATGAGAATTCATGACATTTAGGTGACTCTTGGAATGTAAAGTAAATGGATGGCAAGTAATTACAATTATCTAAAATATTTGTGGAAAGAAGGAAGAGAGAGAAGAAAGAAGGGAAAAGGAAGTAGAGAAGGGAATTGTCTGCCATGTGCCTCTGATAAGGGTTCAACTACAGAGTACCCTATTATAATCTGAGAGCAGTTGAAAGTTTTATAGTTCTCAGGAGAACCAACTACAGTATCATTTTGGAGAAATGGATGTGCAGAAAACCTGATAGATGGAAGTTATTATTAGAAATAAATAGGCTACAGCCAAAATCAAATATGTCACTTAAGCAATTTGTAAAGTTTACTCAACATGTTGTCTCAACAAATATTTGAGTGCACACTCTGTGGCACCCACTGTATGGTGCTGGGGATACAAGCATGGATAAGTCAAACACAACCTCTCCCTCATGAGATAAGCAATACCGATTTCATTCCTATTTAAAAATAAAGGACTAAAAACAACCACGTTGCTTGAATTAGAACCACTGATAGTCATTGAAGCACCAAAATAACAATAAACTCTGAGTGAATAAACTTCCATAAAAATAAACATTTCTATATGTGTCTATGTGCCGGCACAAAAAGTTGAATTCAGTTTCTGCTCTTCAACTTCAAACTCTTTTGCAAATTTGCCATTAAAAGGAACATCTGATTGGGTAATTTCAGCACAGAACATACACAATAGGAAGTAACTAGAGAACTAAGGATGTACCTTCTTTGAGTCTTGCTGATTTTTTTTTTAAATACTAACTTTGAAACTGGTAGGTTGTCCCACTTAAAGACCTTGATTTTAAATTGCCATTTCTTTTTACACCCAATTAAATTGTCAGTGTAATGAAGAATTGTCCAACTGAGTTGAACTGTGAGGATCTTCTCACTGCTGCTTTCTGTAGTCTTAATTTGCAGATGCTTTGGCCTAAAATAAGAATTTAAAGTCACCTCCTCAACAATAAGACACATAAAGCTTCTACCAACTGCTGTTCAAGACAGACAATGAAAGAACGCTTACTTCACAAAATGGCCCTCAGTGGGGTACAGCAAAGAGAATATTTTCCTATACTAGTAAGATATTTGCGCTCTGAAAAAGAGATTACCATGCCCCCTATTCTCAAATAAAGATTGAATAAAGACTAAGTACAAAGGGCTTGGTGTTTTCCAATTACCTCAGCAATTCTAGTAACTGATAATATTCGAAAAGAATAAACAAACTGAATCTGGGCTATTCATTTTCATGAAAACATTGTTTACAAAGTCATGATTCTTTGAACAATTTTCTTAGTGAAGGAGAACTATTTTCTTGTTAGCTTATCAGATTGATAGTAAGGGATCTTGGTAAGTTCCATCAACCAGAGGTTTTAAAGAGAACATCAACTCAGTTCCCACAATTCACATGACTAACACTGACCTTCTAACTTCCTATGGTCGCCTCAGACCCAGATTTAGGAAGCACCTTTGTAATCAGCCTTTGGGATCCCTAAGTCTTCCTTAAAGTGAACACTTTTTAATGCATTGTTAATGCATTTTCATTGCATCCATCTCTTACATTCTTTTTTTTTTTCATCTCTTACATTCTTACATCTGTCTCTTACATTCCACACCATCCCACCCTTTCATGTTGTCACCACTCTCTTTCTACACTTGTTAAGGAGAAACTCAAGGATGATGACTAAATGTCCCTAAACAACCAACCCAGTGGCCACTCTTCCTACCATTAAGATATTTTTCACACGTTCTGATTCCTGTAATAGAGACCCAAAAAATCAATCCTTAATACTCACCCATGATACTTACACTCAACTGTACTCTTTGTAATATAGCATCACAGAAGAACATGAAGTAGTCAATAGAGAAAAGGATTTGGAGTCAGAACACCTAAATAGACTCCATTTAGTATCTATGATATTTTAGTCAGGCAACTTCTGAACTTTGGTCCCTGTGAACTTGGACCTTTCCTTACTAGCCAGTCAAGTATTTAGCAGCCTTGTCTTTCAGGGTTAAGGATCTTTCTGGATCTAACAGAGGGAATGCTTACATACTAAAATTCATACATCCCCAAGCTGACCTCCATGCTTGGTGATTATTAATTCTGCAGGAATCTTCTCTTTTTTTTTCCTTCTTTTTTCTTATTTATCTATTTATTTATCCAATAATAAAAAAGGACCTTTTTAACCCCTGAATATCTTTTAAATATTCATTTCATAGAAGAACACTTTAAGGAAACAGCCCCAACCACTCCTGCCCTTCTCATTATCTCTTCTTTTACAGAGAAAAAATATGTATTCTCACAGAGAATAAGCTTAGAAATTCAGTTGCTAAATATTAGTAATTAATGACACCAAACATTAGAACTAGATTATATTCAAATTATGAATATGCAGTGTCTTGCAGAAAAGACTATTTTGCCTCAGTGATGGTCATGGTGGTGATATTCAGATGGAAGATGCAATAGAAAAACCAGCTTTTTAGAATGAAGGAATAAAAGCATTACCAGGTTAAGTTCAGTTAATCCCTGTGTAAAGTGTAGAGTGTACCTGTTACCAGAGAGAGCAGTCTGCATTCACTGCATGAGTACTATTGTATGTTAAAAAGAAGAGGAAAGAAAAAAAGCTAAGATATTCTTCATAAACTTAAAAATTCAGGATTATAAACACTAGGCAAATCCTTTTAATTCTGTGCCAATCAATGGAGGGAGAGTCAGGAAAGACATTAGCTCTTCTACATTAGATTCACATCCACCCATTGATGTGGACAACAATTTTCCCTTAGTTTTATCTCAGTGGCAGAGCCAGATTTTGTAAAATCTGAAGTTTATAAAATATTAGATACCAGGCCTACTTTATAAAAATGAAAGCAAAGATATTACTTTCACAAATTTTAGAAAAAAAAAAAAACACACAATCAACTGAATATACTACTGGGCCCTCCCAAGCAAGCAAGGGCCTTGACACTGAAGCTTCCTTAGCTCCAGAGTAAATCTGTCTCTACCTCAACTCCACGCCAGATCACTTCCCCTCCACCACTCTCAATAGATTTTCTGGCACCCGAAAACAGCAATGGTTTGGTGGGGTTCTCTGACTAAGGATTTATCACTGAAGGAGACAAGAAGAATGGTCCCTGAGCTTGATCAATGCTGTTTACATGTAGTTAGCAAGGCTTGCTTAAAACATACCACATCGACATTTTTTGTTTCTTTTTAAATTATCAGAGCCATATTTTAAACATGTTGATAGGAAATTAAGATAAGACTAGCCCAAACCCCAGTCCTTCTGGCTAGCATTAAGCATCCTCCTTGGCTCTTTATAGCGGGTTTGTGGTAAATTATTGTGAAAAATAATTTAACTCAAAGTGGACTCTTTCTCCTAGGGGATGATTTATCTGTTTGTAAGCTGAGATGAGGGAATTCCATTTGCTGTTGAGCCAGTGAGGCTAACTTTATTAATGCATCCTTGCTGCAAAGATTCATGGGGCCCCCCTCCCCTCCTTGCCCAGTAAGTCAGCTGTAGCACTCCTTGTCAGTTTACAACAGGCTGGGCAATACCTGGAAATTCAGAGCTGTCATCATAAGATATAATGACATGCATAAAACCAGAATGTAAACGGAAGATCCTTTAGGGTACGGGGCTCTGACTCAACTTAGGCCTTACGAGGCAAAATACCTATGAATGTAAGAATGTTCCTGTTTTTGAGTATATGCTAATGGCTTTTCCTCTAAGGTAAAAACATCTAACCTCCCGTTTTTGTTAATAAATAAATATTTTATTATGAAAATCAATTTTGTTTAATGAAGTCTTCTGAGGGAGAAGATGTTTTAAGATATTTTATTAAAATCATTTCATATTTAGGTCTGCCTTGTCATCTCCACCTAGAGCAAAAAGGAGTCATAAAAAATGGTAAGTGTAGCCATAAAAATTTCTTTCACTATTAGTTGGGAAAGAAACAAATGGGAATATTACTTTGAAGGTAATGACTTACGTTTTTTTACTGCATCATATTTTCTCAAAACCCAAGCAAAGTATATCCCAAATCATACTACGAATAAAATATAATTTTCTCTCAGAACACTTTTCCTCTTCAGAAAAAAAAGATGAGTTTAATTTTTCTGTCAGCTGAAGCTTCATGTGTCAAACACATCTTATATTTCAACAAACCTTACTGTCATATTGATGGAATACTCAAGGAGACATTAGTTCTTACACAAGTACTAGCTTAGAAAGGTGTAAGCGGAATTCTAATGAACACACTTCTAAAAATATACTTCATTATCCTCAACCACAGTATTATATGTATAATTGCCTTTCATTTTTAACCAAAATTATGGTTTCTTGTCAGAGATTGTAGCTTCCTTGAAGGCAGGTGGTGGTAAAGTTTGTTCCATCTTTTTATTCCCAACCCTTAACACAATCCTTATGGAATAAGGGAGAACCATATTATCAAATGAATACGTTCATGAAATAATATAAATTGCATCTTGTGCACTGTGTGCTTATACTAAATGTCGAAACAGCATATTCAGTTATCAGTAATTTTTGAGGTGTTTTTTTAATAAAACACCTTAAATGAAGTAGTTCTGAAATAAAAAAAATTAGAAACTTCTTTGTTAAACTTGTCATTTGTTCACTCAGTCAACAAATATTTATTGAAAACTTGCAACATGTCAAGCATGGTGCTGCGTGCTCAATCTTAAACCAGACAAAGCCCTGACCTCTTGAAACCTCCAGTCTAAGCATGGAGATAACTGTTCTAAGGATAAAAGAAAAGCTTCATCTCTTTTTCTCTTAAATACACTCCCCAATCACTTACAACAGGATGACACTCAAATTTCAACTACTCTGTGGAGCCAAAGAGGTCAAATGGTGGCTCATACATCTGAACAACAGGATTATTATTTAATGGACAAGGCAGCCTGACTTAACAACTATAAAATTATTCATTTTTATAGGCTTAGAAAGATAGTTCTGCCGGCATCAGAAAATTCTACTTCACATGTATGGCAATGATTTTTAATCAAAATAATTTAAAATTAACTATTGGTAATTATAATAATAGTACTGGTAGTAATAATATTGGTGAGGATAATGATATTCACATTTACTGAGTGCCTGGCACTTTGCCAGAAAGCTTTATGTGGATCATCTCCTGTATTCCCTCTTTCTAGTTTAGGTACTAGATTTTCTTACTATCTCCACTTGACAGATAAAGAAGCTGAAGCTCAGAGAAGTTGAGAAATCTGCACATAGCCACAGAGCAAATTGTGGAGTCAGAATTTGAATGCAGATCTGTCTGCTGGAAGAACCTGAACTCATAACCACACCTGCCATCACCTGCTACACCAAAGGTGGTAGCACAGATCATGTAGAGTACAAAAACAAAAACCAACCAAACAAAACCTTTTTCACTACCTCTTTAAATATTGACATGATGTATGAAATATTCTTGTTTCTTCTAAAATATATAACTAATGATGCTGCATTTTCACAGACATTAAAGACAAAAAACAATTATAGGTTTTCATCTGTTCTGTGACCTATGGCAGTCCAGATGTCACAGAACCAAGGTCATATTTTAAGTATGACCCTACTCGGACATAGGCAATCCAAAAATTGACTATTAGTTACCAGCGTACAAGCATTCCAAACACCATGGGAATATGTGTTAATACAATATTAGGCACAAATGTAAGAGGGGGGAAAAAAGAAGCTAAAAATTCTTGGTATTTCATATTAAAGGGCACTGCACCAGTACATAATCTTCAGTCATTCCAAATAACTTGGTAACACAATACATAGTTTCAGGCTTTCCTATCATCTTATTTTCATGTACAAAGTTGATTTTTAGTCATTTGCACAATGCAATGTTTTATAAGCCAGAGTAAACTTCTTTGCCAGGATTGTTGATCTTCCCTTTCCATCACAGTAGCCATGCATTAATTTAATGAACATTTACTGAATTACTATGTGCCAGGCACTGCCCTAGATGCTGAGGATTCAGCAGTGGACAAGAGGTCTGAACCAAACAGTTCAACTTCAAAGAGATAATTAAGGGAGAAGAAAGGAAATGACCATTCTTCGGCAACTTTTATATTTGAATCACTGTGCCACATGCTTTACACATGTATGCCACTAATTTCTAAAAACAATGCTAAAAACATAGGATTATTCTCCACGCTAAAGATGAGGAGATTTCTTTATAGATTTTGGATACTAGAACTCACCAAACTCCACACCTGAAAAAAAAATCCAGTGAAGAAATGGGCAGAAAACATGAATAGACACTTCTCTAAAGAAGACATCCAGATGGCCAACAGGCACATGAAAAGATGTTCAACGTTGCTCCTCATCAGGGAAATATAAATCAAAACCACACTCAGATACCACCTCACGCCAGTCAGAGTGGCTAAAATGAACAAATCAGGAGACTATAGATGCTGGTGAGTAGGTGGAGAAACGGGAACCATCTTGCACTGTTGGTGGGAATGCAAACTGGTGCAGCCACTCTGGAAAACAGTGTGGAGGTTCCTCAAAAAATTAAAAATAGATGTACCCTATGACCCAGCAATAGCACTGCTAGGAATTTACCCAAGGGATACAGGAGTACTGATGCATAGGGGCACTTGTACCCCAATGTTTATAGCAGCACTGTCAACAATAGCCAAATTATGGAAAGAGCCTAAATGTCCATCAACTGATGAATGGATAAAGAAGTTCTGGTTTATATACCCAATGGAATACTATGTGGCAATGAGAAAGAATGAAATATGGCCTTTTGTAACAATGTGGATGGAACTGGAAAGTGTTATGCTAAGTGAAATAAGTCACACAGAGAAAGACAGATACCATATGGTTTCACTCTTATGTGGATCCTGAGAAACTTAGCAGAAGACCATGGGGGAGGAGAAGGGAAAAAAAGGTGAGAGAGGGAGGGGGCCAAAACATAAGAGACTCTTAAAAACTGAGAACAAACTGAGGGTTGATGGGGGTGGGAGGGAGAGGAGGATGGGCGATGGGTTTTGAGGAGGGCACCTGTTGGGATGAGCACTGGGGGTTGTATGGAAACCAATTTGACAATAAATTTCATATTAAAATAAAATAAAATAAAATAAAATAAAATAAAATAAAATATGAGGAGATTCAAGTTTAGACTTGGTAATGTATCTAACATCTTAGAATCAGAAACAGACTCAACATAAACCCATGTCTGTCTGGCTACAAAGAACATTCCCATTCCATAGCAGAGGGTTCCCTCGGTTTCAACAATCTCTTTTTGAAATTACCCTTCTGTCTGCACTGATTTTCTGGTTCTCAAATTCACCCTCTATCTTATAATGGCCATTGGAGTAATGATCACTTTCTTCCTTTATGTGTAAAGTGAGATTAATTCCTGTCCAAATGGTGCATCATATGTGTTTACCTAACCATATCTAGTCATCCTTCTTTATATGTATACATTCATGCCACAAATATTTGTTGGGGGCCCAGTAAATGCTAGGAATATTTCTAGGCCAGAGAAAAATGTAATGGAGCTTATACACAAAAGGGGGAGGTACATAAAATAAGTTTCAAGAAATTGAGTATAATTTCACATGGTAGAAAGTGCTATGAAGCAAATTAAACAGGTCATGCATACACTATATATAAACACTGACTGTACAACACACACACATGTATATATGTGCACAAATATACCTCCCCAACAGAATTTCTGGTTAAACTATACAATGTCTAACTACTTATAATTAATAACTAATTTTATTAAAATCCATAAATTTTTATGACACAATATTTTTCTATCATATTTGATTTTTCTGGTTGCTGATAAATGACAGATCTGTGGATACCCATGGAATTAAATGAACACACACACACAAAGTGTGCGTGCCACCGAAAACTGTTCATATTGATTTTCTAGTCTCACGCATGATAAACAGCTTCATTTTTTAAACAGTTCTTTTGGTGTTATACTTTAAAAATATGTAGGATCTCTTCTGAGAAAACCCTCACTGATAACAAATTTATAATCTGAACATACATATCATCAAGCATGAGAAAAAATTTAATGGGGCACATTTATGATCTATATCTATTAGAAAAAAACATTTTTTTTTTCATTGTGTGAAAATAAGTAAATCAAGGGTGAAGTTTAACAATCAAAGATAAACCTTAAAGATACAAAAAAATAAGGCATGGAAAGTTTTGATATGTAAGTTAAAACACAGTTTCATTTAGAAAGATCACAGATAAGGTAGTTTTTAAGTTGTCCTGTTATTTAATAAAACACATTAAGGGGGCGCCTGGGTGGCTCAGTTGGTTAAGCATCCAGCTTCGGCTCAGGTCATGATCTCATGGCTGGTGAGTTTGAGCCCCACATCAGGCTCTGTGCTGACAGCTCAGAGCCTGGAGCTGGCTTCGAATTCTGTGTCTCCCTCTCTCTCTGCACCTCCCCCACTTGCGCTCTTTTTCTATCTCTCTCTCAAAGATAATTAAACATTAAAAAAATTTAAAAAATAAGATAAAACATAATAAGAATATTAGGATGTATGTCACCATACCTGTGTGGCATTAATTCACAAGTTACTGTTTTTTAATAAAAGAGGTTACATGCTTTTTTAAGGAGATATGTATTTAGGATTTTGATAATTAAATCCGAGATGGAACAGTTGGTATATGTATGACCTAAATCCCAATAAATTATGCATGTACAACTTTTAAAACTACATCTTATTTAGTAGCTTAAAATCAAACTAATTTGAAAGCCAGGAAACTGATATTTTTTAATTGTTCAAATGATATCAGTGAAAGACAACCAAATATCCAGTTTTAAAGTATAAACATCAATTATGTATAAAGGACTATGAATTGTATTACTTTAAGTATTTTAGCAAACCTCTTTCCAAATTTCTACTCATAGAGACAGATTATGCTAATTTAGTCACATGATTTCTCACTTGTATAGTTTGCTCTCTTTAGCCAATGAAGTATGTCCCAAGCTCATTTTCTTCTACTATTACTCTTTTTTACTTCTACTCTACTCTCACCTACTATTGTTTATACCCACCTGTGATGGTTGATTTCATATGTCAACTAGAATGGGCCATTAGATGCCCAGATATTTGGCCAACGCTTATTCTGGATATGTTTGGATGAGATTAACATTTAAATCAATAGTCCCAGTTAAGCAGATTGCCTATCCTATTGTGAGTGGATATCCTGCAATCAGTTGAAGGTCTGAATAGAATAAAAAGGATGACCCTCCTCCCAGTAAGAGAATTCCTCCTGCTTAATTGCCTTCCAAAAGGGACATTAGCTTATTCCTGTCTTCAGACTCATCCTGAAACCTAGGCTTTTCCTGAGTCCCAAGCCTGCTGACCTTTAGACTATCATCAGCTGTCCTGGGTCTTCAGCTTACCGACTCACCCTGCAGATCTTGGGAGTCTTAAGCCTTCTTAAAAACATGAGCCAACTTCTTATAATAAATCTCTTTATATTCCATTTCTCTGGAGAACCCTAATATACCACTCCTATCCACTGTCCAAATATTTAACAATTTCTTATCTATGCAACTATGTTCATGAAGCTTTTCTGTATTCCTGATACTTTCTCACACTAGTTCTCCCTGATAAAATCTTATATTCTTTAAGCCTCAATTCAGAAGTCTCTTCCCTCCCATGATGCACCATCAATGTAGGACTTTTCCACACTTTTGACACCATGGCACATTAGTACTGTTGTCATTTATGTCATGTTTGTCTGTGGCTGATCAGCTGAAAGAACATTGTTCTTCCAGGAAAATATCTTTTATAACTACATCAAAAGTAAATAACCCAAGGGCTACAGTACATAGTCACATCATAATAGAGCAGGGCTTAGTTTTGACTGGGTAAAACCCAAAGAAAATCTTAGCTGTATGACCAAGAAAGAAAAAAAAAAAAATCATTCCAAACTCTCTAGACCTTGGTTTCTTACATCAAAAATAAGAGATAAGGCTAGGTAAACACTAAATTCCCTTCCAGCTGGACATTTCCATAGTGCCATTAACAGCCAATCAATAGTAAGTACTCACATGACTTAATATTCATTTTAAAATAGTTAAAAAATAATATGAAGGCAAAAGAAAAAAAAATTGTTCTCACTTAAACACTAAAATCTCACTTGAGATTTACAAGTGCACTCATTCTCTCTGAGTCCTTTAAGACACAATCCCAGGGTGGAAAAACTAGTGATAACAATCCAAAGAAAGTGGCATCATGCATCACCAACACAATAATCCTTAAAAGACTGACCACAAGGAAGCAGGAAAATGTCTCAGCTCACAAATGCACTTTTTCCCAAATACTATTTGTTTTTTTTTTTTTTTACAAAAATTTTTTTAACGTTTATTTTTGAGACAGAGAGAGACAGAGCATGAACGGGGGAGGGGCAGAGAGAGAGGGAGACACAGAATCGGAAACAGGCTCCAGGCTCTGAGCCATCAGCCCAGAGCCCGACGCGGGGCTCGAACTCACGGACCGCAAGATCGTGACCTGAGCTGAAGTCGGACGCCCAATCGACTGAGCCACCCAGGCGCCCCAAATATTATTTGTTTTAATGTCTCTCCTTACAACGGTCCCAAGGACCTGTGGGCATGGGCTCCTGCCTTGGTGAACACTAACACGTAAAGAACAGCTATTTATAAGTTCTTAGGACCACAAGTCCAAAAGTCAGAAGTTTCTGTGTACGTACGTGGCTTTGCCCACCACCTCCTCTTTTCCGCAAGGAAGTAGAGTACACAGGAAGGCTTTATCATGTTGTTATCAATTTATTCCAACTACGAAACTATTTTATAAGCCTTTTCAAATAATCTTCACTCAGTACCATAATTGTCAGCAAGTTTGTTCTGTGTTGGCCACCCTTCCTTTTGTTTCTGTCTTTCATAAAAATCCTTTTGTGTGACAGTCAAGCAGCTGTGCTTTGTTCTTTAATGTTCCTAGCCTGGATCCCCAGCCGAGACCACTTTATAACATAAACAGCAAAGTACCATTTTCACAGCGGGGACAACTGTGTTCATCTTCAAAAAGAGGCATTAATAAAATGAGACTGTAATGAACATGCTAATTCTGATCACAGGGTACTGCACAATGGTGGAGAGAGGCGACTGCTTTCTCCCCGAAAGATTGTAAAAGTTGTTGTTGTTTTTTTAACAACTGCCATAACGGCTTACATTTTTTTGAAACCGACATATTATGCAAACATTTCTCTCCATTTCCCAATGAAATGCCTTCTCTGTCTCATGCAACTGCTCACTGTGTGTTTTACTATCTCAGTAACAGTCACCTTCAGGAAGCATATTTTTTCCATCTTGCAAGAACTGGATTATGAAACAGGCATGTCACTGAATCTAGAAAGCTAAAGAAAAGAGATCTGAGTGATCCTAGTCCAATGTCTTTGGCTTCTCTGTGCATGTGAAGATAAAAAAAATAATAATAACAATAATAAAAATGAAGATGGAGGAGGAGGAGGAGAGGGGGTAGAAGAGGAGGAAGGAGAATAAAATGAACAGGAAAGTAGGGAAGTTAACACATTTGTTCAAGATGCCACAGCTATGTTGGGACAAAACTATAGTTGGAACTCAAATTACCTATGATTACAAAGTGAGAACTTTGTATTTTGTCTCATGTCTTGATGGTGGCCATTCATAAAATACGATGCATTTGCGTGGAGTAAACATTAAGTATTGCTTCATAAAATATATCTGCAAAACTAGGTAATTAGATTGTGTAATATTTGCTTAACTAACTTTATAAAAAATTAATGTTTATTTTTGAGAGGGAGGGAGAGAGAGAGAGAGAGAGAGAGAGAGAGAAAGCAGGGGAGGGGCAGGGAAAGTGGGAGACACAGAATCCGAAGCAGGCTCCAGGTTCTGAGCTATCAGGACAGAGCCTGATGCGGGGCCCAAACTCAGGAACTGTGAAATCATGACCTGAGCTGAAGTCGGATACTTAACCTACTGAGCCACCCAGGTGCCCCTTAACTAACTTTTTCAGACAGCAATTTTACTTTATTTGTGTTGTATGAAAAAGATAGTCTCCTTTAAGTAGGTAAGAGCAACAGTATTATATATTAGACACTGTTTTGTTGTGGTAGTGCTAGTGGTATTTTGGGGGGCAGTGCTATTTGGGAATGGACAAGTCTCCAAAAATAATCCACTAAACTTAAAAGAATAATGTATTACATGCTGTTTTGGATGCCAATAATATGTGTATTTTCTGATTACTGCTTAAAAAATATCTAAATTCTAGAAACATGACACTTAGTTACATGCAAAATTGGTAATATCTCATTTTCTCTGCCCTGGTGCTGGTAACATGTATCTGAGATAACATTTTCAATTACATTTATCATTATATGAATTTATACTACAAGACTTCCCCCTAATAATCTTTGGCCAGTAAGAAATTACGACCAGTGAACCAAAGATTCAGAAAGAACTAAATCCATCTGGATAATGATCCTCTTCTTAAAATACCCTCTCTGGTCCTACTCGTGCCCTTGAAAGCCTAATTTGTAATCTAAAGTCCTTCAAATTCTATAATTAGGTAAGTCTCAGCCCTTAATAACCCCTCAGTGGTATCTGAAGCCTTCAGTTAAAGTTCTGCTTAGGAGGGAAAGCATGTATGACAGATATGCTCAGTGTCCTAAAGTACTACAGAAAGAGGGAATTGGTATTTGCCTGTGTCTCCACATGCAGGGCAGCCAAAAAAAAAAAAAAAAAAAAAAAAACAAAAATTAAAATATGACCTAGAGGCCATAAGTACTGCATCCAACTCCATATTCTCCTACAACTTCTTCTATGAACTACAGTGCACAGTGTATAAATGGTAATTGCCTAAATATCTCATTCCAGGGCATGTTCAGCCTGAGCTTATAGTTATCATTCCTTATGAAAACAGTTTTTCAGAGCTAGGGCAATTTGAACAGAGCTACAGAGGGAAACTTTCCCCTGAAATACTCCCGTTAATGCACACGGGTGGTCAGAGTATTGTTTCAATGTCTTCTGCATTAGCCACACAGTTCAGATGTTTAAATCTCCAATTAATTAGGTTCTCTAGTAGCCTGTATGAAATAAATTAGTGATCTCCATCCAGTCCACTTAGACAAAACCCATCATGACAGTTGGCACATTTTTGGCATTGTCAGCAAAGTAGGGAAACAGTAAATGACCCATATGGATGAAATGGGCGTCTGATGAGGGCCACTGATTGAAAGTGTACAGCAGGCTGATCCAACTGCAGAGCAGAGAACTTGAGTATCTACCAAGGTGATTTCCAAAAGCAAGTGAACTTAAAATGGGCACAAAGCTCATCAGTGGTAGTAGGAAACTCTTCACATTCATTTCAACTAACTGTTCACCTTACCCATATTCTATGAATGTGATTATGCTACTGGAATATTTTTTCAAGACTATAATTAATGGAATTATGATTAGTTATTTGGAAATTTTAAACAAAGAGGTAGCCCTCGGAGACAAAGATAATTCCCAACCCCATTTATTTCATCCCACAGGGATATAGGAAAAGTTTTCTATTTTAAGTTATGTTTAGACTAGTTTTCCATTATCCAAAATACCTTTGAGTTTTTCTCATGAAACATTTCCAAAACTGCTAAACATAGCCTTTAAAAAAAAAAAAGGTTTAACTATCTTTACTAGAATCATAAATTTTCAGACAAATGCACTTACATATGACAGATATTCACATAGAAGTTAAGATCATATTAAAATGTTCAAGTGTGTTTGTTTTATGTGAGAGCTAGTTGAATAAAAGTAGATGAGTAGATCAGCTGCGAGGCAGGAAAATACAAATTCATGTGAAAATCTAAGTACAGTGGTATTTTACTCCAAGTTTTGTTAATCTCTTCAACACATGCATGAAGATTAAGTCAAGCCAAATGACTGTCATTGCTTCCTTTTAAGAAGTGAATTCAAGGAAATAGGAAGTGTTTGTGATAAATTTTACTTTACCATACCTTTGTAATACACTTTCTGCATAACAGCATTAGTTCTAAACTAGGTGAAGAAATGAAGATTAAAATGTAAAAAGAAAATCAACAAATTAGTCTGAGTTTGCTTCAGATATGAACACCTGAAGAACTTATTCTACAATGTTCACACCTACTATCTAAGTTTATATGAACACATATATGGATATTCACATATGTATATATATTTTGTAGTAAATGTTACAAACAGTTTCTAAGATTCGTTCCAGTTCTAAAATCTGACTTCCAACTCCCATGCGTTCTTTTTTCCCCCCTTAGATCTTATTCTTGCCTGAGAGATTTTAGTCTTTCCATTATCTTTTCAAATATTTAAAATGCATTTCTTTCCAAACTCATTCATATGGTTCATTATCTGCACTTCATCAAATCATAATTTCTACTCTCATTGATTGCGCTTACTGTCCTTCATGAATTAGAACTGGCTTTCATGCTTTAGAACTGGTAGTTATGAGCCCATCTGAGAATGAATGACCTTGTCTAGGGTTGTATATCCTGAGTTGTGGGAGCATCTCTGTGGGGTGAGTACCTACAGGGCTGCCTGTTTCACACTGTGTGAGAGTCACTGTATCTGACCAGTTTTGATGTTTGATTCTAAGTTCTGAGGATGGCACCATAGAAGTAGTGCTAGAATTCTCACCTTTATGCAGAGAGCTGATCTAGCTCTTCTTACTTTCACTTTATTTTACGTAGGCCTGTGTGCTGCAGAGCTAACACACCAGCCATAAAGCATATGGTCCTTTTGGTTATTATCTTGGCTTATGAGATTATAAATTGTCTATTCTCTGGAGATTCTCTCTTTGTCTATAGCACCTGGAAACTTCTTTCTTGTTTGCAAGCCTAATCATGCATTTAATTTTATTTTCAGATATATTTTACCAACATCTAGATGTATTTATAGGAGGATGAGAGCACTGTATGTAAACATAGCTTGTCATAATGGACAGAAATGTAGCCCAAATCTGACTTAAGTTTTTTTTTTTTTTTTTTTCCAACGTTTATTTATTTTTGGGACAGAGAGAGACAGAGCATGAATGGGGGAGGGGCAGAGAGAGAGGGAGACACAGAATCGGAAACAGGCTCCAGGCTCTGAGCCATCAGCCCAGAGCCCGACGCGGGGCTCGAACTCACGGACCGCGAGATCGTGACCTGGCTGAAGCCGGACGCTTAACCGACTGCGCCACCCAGGCGCCCCTGACTTAAGTTTTTTTAAGCAGCGTTCTGTTATGCTCATTTAAAAGATCTATATCAAGTTGGTCAGTATTTCTCCTGAGACTCAGTAACATATTTACATTATTTAAACATCTTTGGGGGAGCCTGGGTGGCTCAGTCAGTTGAGCATCTGACTCTTGATCTCAGCTTAGGTCATGATCTCATGGTTCGTGAGTTCAAGACCCGCATCAGGCTCTGTGCTGACAAGGTGGAGCCTGGTTGGGATTCTGTCTCTCCTTCTCCCTGCCCCTCCAACTCCTCCTCTCAAAATAAATAAACTTCATCTTAAGAAAGTCTGTTCTCATAAGTAGTGGAATTAAGCAAAGTGAGGTTCAAAATAAATAAAGAAATAAAATTGTGTATGAGAAAAAAAGAGATAAAGGCACAGGAGTATTAGTTTGGAGAGGTCAACTACCAGTAAGCTAATTCAGATGATATTCTTATCTCTACACAAAATTATTGACTTATAGACATATAACAGCCTATTATTAATCACTAGCCTTTATTCTCTAGTACTGCCATTCTAAGGAAAGTCTAGAAAGTAGGTACACTTTTAGTACTGGAAATTTGGGAAGTCATTTCATACTTTGGTCAAACTGCATAAGCCACATAGCTGAAAACACATATGGGGACACACTGTTTCCACTCACTTTGCCTTAACAGATGCTAGTTGAAAAAATATAAAAGGGTAAAATAAAAACACATTTTTTGACATAAAGAAGAAAGGTGTCTTTCTTTTTCTCAATTCCTCTGTTTAAGAGGAACTAATCTTTAGGTAGAGGACGCTCCTTTAATTTTGCAAACATCAAGGTCAAACGTAGTAATCCGCAGAAAGTAGTTCCCAACCTTGGTACAAAAAAAATCCATACATAAGCAATGCTAACATGCAAAAGACTAGCAGGCCCTGTTTCCTTTCGAGGCACAGTACCAAAAATCACAATATCTGGCATTGAAAATCAGCACTTCTCTGTGATTTTCTTTTCTCTCCCTGGTTAGGATTATTTCAAGACTCGTGAAAAAAGGCACCCACTATGTTTAAAGGCTTTACCCTTATAAACATTGTATTTAAATTCATTTCCCATTTAACTGTCATGACAATCCTACTCTTTTTAGTGGTCCTAAAAAAGAACACCAGGGATACAGAATTTCAACAATGACACAGGCAACAACCTTGTATTTGATTACTTACCACGCAAAACTGTGAGTCTGGTGGATACACTTATTTCTCCCACGTTATTCGAGGCCACACATTCATAAATGGCCTCATCCCGCGGAGTCCGTAAGGGTTGTATTCTGAGAACTGATCCAGATCCATCATCAAACTCTATTACCTATTAGAGGAGACAATAGCTGTCACAGGTGTTGTTACAATCGTCTACCTCTCAACTAAACCTCTTAATACAGTGGTGAGCCAGTTTTTAGGCTCAGAATCAACACAGCAGCACTTTAAGGCTGAATTTTGATACACAGCAGCAAAACAGAGTAATTGGTTTAATTTAATGAATCTTCTTCTGAACAAGGGGAAAGACATGCAGCTACAAATGCAAAGTCTACTGAAAACCATTGACAATGTACTCACGGAAATAGTCTAGTATGTGTATCCAGGGGAATTTGACCCTATTAATTTTGCAAGAGACTTGCTGCTAAGATGGATAACTTTCTCAAATTATTCTGTCTTTGAGAGCACATATAGATATGTGGATCCACTCAATAATTGGACTGTTAGGTGAAGACATAATGTGTGCCACCAGAGATAGGGCTGCTCGTTTAAAGTGTTTCATCCTGAACAGTATAGATGAGAAAACCATGAAGAGAAACTGCATAAATCTAATACTTAGGCAGCCAACGAGATGGCTTTCACAACCCAAGAGACTGATGGCATGCATTAATTTTGCCATAAATCATTGCAGTATTTGTTCTAGCTTAGCGTTTTCTGCATTTTTAGGGCTTTCTTGCGGTAAAATGGAGGCTTGCTTCACCGGGCAGAAAATTAATGTACTAAAGAGTAAGCCTGAATTCACTATCATTATGGACTGTACTCTGAAACAGTTTAGCAACCCTAGATATTTGTCAGCTAATTCAAGAACTACTTAAAAATGATAATGATGATGATATTGATAAACATGAGTACAAAACTGTGTAGTCCTCTACTTATCTTTTCTATAACTGTACTGTGTTCTTTCAGCTGCTCACTTAGTTGCTGTGCTTTCTGGTTTTAGTGTTTTTGTTTCTGTTTTGTTTTGTTTTGTTTTTGGCATTTCCCTGTGACTAATACTTCCATGTGCCTAAATTATGAACTGAGAATGCCTTATAAATACATTTATTGGGATGCTCAATCCCAGATTTTGTGTGTAAATGTGTTTATGTCAACATATGGAAGAAAGAGATTGGATGTTTTTAAAATATATCCACTTTAAGTACTTTCTGCATTCCACTTAATGTTTTAAATTCACAAAGATAGCCAAAATGTACCACTTCTCAATGCACTATGATTTATTTTCAACTCTATTAAGCATACATTTTAGAATGAATCCACTATGCATCTTGGGAGTAAAAGGTTTCATAGTTACTGCAATCTTAGCCAACTGTGTCATAAGTAAAAATACGTATATACTTATAAACATCTCACAGCTTACTGTAGAGAAAGGCTTAAACATCCTTAATGGCAATTTAAATTTTGATTTTTTTCATTGAGAAATAATTGGCAAATATCACTGTTTAAGGTGTAAGTCATATAACATGATGGTTTAATTTACAAATATGTGAAATGATTACTACAATAGGTTTAATTAATATCCATCATCTTACATAGATACAATAAAAAGAAAAAAATTCTTCCTGTGATAAGTCTCAGAATCTACTCTCTTAATCACTTTTGATTAATTGTTTTACTGTGTGCTTACATTTCTGAACTATTTCCTAGAGTTAGACCAATCCTCTTTCAACAACCAACCAATATACTACACATTGGGCTAGTGCTGTAATTTCCAATTTGAAAACCTTCTTTAATACCCAGTATCAATTGTATACCTACTCTAGGCCAGGCATTGTATTTACAACTGGAGATAGAAGAAGAGAGTTCACTTAGAGTTCTCCCAGATTTTATAAACTAGCAAAACAAAAAAATGCATATATACTATTCCAGGTTTTAAAGATTTCAACCCAAGACTCAACACTATTTGATGTAGGTGCTTCATGTAAAAATAATTTTCCTTGGCTGTGTTTATATGACTCTCATTAGGAATTATATAATGAGCAGAGCTCATGCTTTGGAATGTTTACTATTAAGTTTAATCTTGGTTACAATATTTTGTCAAGAAGCTATCATCAACAGGAAGTATGATGTCAAACTCCTCTTTAACAAAAAATGAAATTTCATTTAAACTAAAAAAAATTACTAAAGATCACATACACACACACACACATCACTTTCTACATGATATAAGAACTGTTTCTCAAATCTTAAGATTTTTTTATGTTTAAATAACTGTAGGTATTTGATTTTCAAACAAATGTAATTTTACATTTATCATTTGTAAACTAGAGTGCACATTTCAATTTTTGGAGGTATAATTAATTATACCCTTTATGCATTTGGACCATTTACTGCTCTGTGAAAAGTGGTGAAAAATGAGTAAAATAAAAATGTTCTGAATTTTGTACTTGCTATGTTTCTTTTAACTAGAAACGGCCTTTAATTTGCTAAACTATTCATTAGGCTATGGAGTATGTCAGAAACTCAGGTAAGAGAAAGTGACTTTTACAATTTGGGGCAGTTTGGACGTTTTGGTATTTTCTAAGAATCAAGCACTCCTCTTTAAGTCTTAAATCTCAGGCATGGTATTGTGTGCTTCTTCCAATTTTCCTCTGCAAATTTCTGTACCATTAATCTCCTTAAAAACACCCAAAATAATATCTGAATTACGCTTCATAACCTTCAACACACTGAGCTTTCCAGAGTAATTTGTTTAATAGGTTTAACTGCAATATCAACCTGATTGGGTATGTTCTTCCAGAGTAGTGCTTAGACTAACACACTGGAGCTCATCTCTCATTTTAGCTTATGGTACTTGTAAAACACAGGTGTGAGGTGTAGTGGACAACTTCATTGGCTGCCCAGTATCCATTCCCCTTCTTCCTTGTTATATGCATCTGATTTCCCTATAGGAAAACATTGTCCCCTCATTCCAAAGCCATAGAGTTGGATGGAACTGACCCCATTCCCAGCAACAGAGGTAGGTTCAGATGAAGTTAAATTAGTTGGCCTGTACCATCCAGTTGTCTATCTACAAGCTTGTCCAGGGACAAGCACATAATTCAATAAGAGCTGATAGCATAGGAAGTTGTCACTCATATTATAGACTTGGTTGTGAGAGGATGTGAGACTCCCATATTGCAATTTTGAGAGGGAACAGTCTGAGGATGAGGCTAACAGATGGATACCAGGAATACTTTGAGCCGGGTACAATCAAATACAGGGGCGCCTGGGTGGCGCAGTCGGTTAAGCGTCCGACTTCAACCAGGTCACGATCTCGCGGTCCGTGAGTTCGAGCCCCGCATCGGGCTCTGGGCTGATGGCTCAGAGCCTGGAGCCTGTTTCCGATTCTGTGTCTCCGTCTCTCTCTGCCCCTCCCCCGTTCATGCTCTGTCTCTCTCTGTCCCAAAAATAAATAAACGTTGAAAAAAAAAAAATTTAAAAAAAAAAAAAAAAAAAGTTAGTCACCTGAACCCCCCAAATTCCCTTTTAGAAAGAGTCATTTAGAATTAAGTTTTCCAACACAAGCAACAAAAAGAATGCCGTATCTCAGTGATTACAGCACTTTATATCAAGTAAAACAAGCAAGTAATATACAAACCAAAGATATAGTGGATACATTTTCCCCCCAGAGAAACAGAACAATGGACCTAATACCTCAAATCTCTGATTGCTGACTTTCTTTCCTTTTTTGTTCCAGACAATTTTAGGTCTTGGGTCTCCTGTAGCTTGGCAAATGAAAGAGGCAACTCCGCCAGAGACCCCTGTCTGGTCAACAGGAGTTCTTGTAAATCTTGGAGGTGCTGAAATACAAAGAAATAAACATGGCAATTAGATGGAAAATTGAAACACTAAGCATTGTCCTACTGCCATTGCTGTCCCCACAGCCCTCCACCCCAATTAGGCCGATACATATATACATACGTACATGCACACACCTGGATTACAAAATTAGAAAAGCAATTTTTACTTGTAAGGGTAGCTTAAAGGGGAGGGAGGTAACTTTCTGGTCAAGTTATCTGGTAATGCTTTTATTGCTGAAATCTGTATTAAGGCAGAGATCCAATAACATCTGAAAAGCAACATCACACATTAATTTTTATTACCAGTATAAAAAAAATCCAATTTGTCCTCTGTAACAAAATGAGCTCATCAATCAAAGTGAGTAAAATTTTAGCTCTTTGCTTTGATGCTGCTATCAGGGCACTGCCAGAAAGCAGCATTGCCACTGGTAAGCCATTAAAATTAGTGACATTTAAGGGAAATTCTAGGAAATTATAAAGGGAAAAGAAATATAGCCCTGAATTAGAAGGTTTGGCAAGAAACAGAAAGAGGGAAAAACGGTAAAGTGACTCTCTAACCCAGATAGTGTGAGCTGCCTTACTTGAAGCTTAACTTCACAATTTATATAAAAGAGGAGCCAAGAAGCCACCAAAGTTATAGCAATAAATAAATAAATAAATAAATAAATAAATAAATAAAAATTAATAAAACAATACAGTACAAAATAAAATAAACAAAATAAAATAAGGTATTTTTGTAAAAAACCCAAAAGATGTAAACTTAAAGATTCCTAAAGATAAAAGGCCAGAAGTTAGAGACTCTTTAAATGTCTTCCACTTCCTTAAGATATTCCTAACATTCACCCTCCCTCTTCAAAACCTACTTATTATCCATCTTGCATTTCCAGATCCAGAAATCTATTATATGAGAATTTAATAAAATGTAGATGGGCATTTATGTACAAAGATCTTCATTATATCATTAATTTAGCAAAGACTATATAAATACCCTCAATATCAAATAAAATTGGTATTGACAGTGAAATGAACTACAGCATGATGACAGAACATTCTAGAAATAGCCAATGTTATATTGATAAACTTTTTATAATATGACATGAGAAATACTTATGATTCAATGATAATCCACAAAAGCATCATACAAAATTATATATGAGAGGTATCAGGCAATAAAGAAAAATGCACCCAAAAAACACAGGACAGTGTGTGCTAAAACACTAATGGTGGTTTAGGGGGGAGGTATATTCATTATTTTTCCTACTTTTTCATAGTTTTCTTACATCCTTGAGTTTTTACAATTCTGTTGCAATTAGAAATTTTTTTTAACTTTATTTATTTTGAGAGAGAGAGACAACACAAGTGGGAGAGGGATAGGGAGAGAAGAAGAGAGAGAGAATTCCAAGCAGGGTCTGTGCCGTCAGCAAAAAGCCCAATGCAGGGCTCAAACTCATGAACCGTGAAATCATGACCTGAGCTGAAACCAAGAGTCAGACGCTTAACTAACTGAGCCACCCAGGCACCCCACCCTCTCTTTCTCTTTTTTTTTTTTTTTTTTTTGAAATTTTTAAAATTCAAAACCATCTTTTTCCATTTCATTTTCTATTTTCTTATCCCATCTACAAATTTTCTCTCTTACTATTTTTCAGTGAAATTCTATTGAAAAGTGGTTTTAAGTAACTATAGCTAACATTTAATTTGAAAATACTCCTTAAACCTTAAGGAAGAAGAAAACAACAAAGTTCATCACTGTTTGCTCAACACCATTTTTTTACTCTGCCTTGTTTTCATGTTTCCCATGTAATGCTCTTGCTGGCTTAATGGTGTGTATCTGACTCTCATCTTGGTTTTCCTGAAGTCAAGGAAGCCAGACCCACATCCTAGATCTACCATAATGTAGATGTAACATCCTGGGGGCAAAATGCCTAACTTTTCTGTTTCTAAGTTATAAAAATATGAAATGTAAAATAAATTATTTTCAGAGATCCCTTCCAATTCTGAGGTTTTCTAGGTTAGTGTATTATCTCCACTAGGAGAGAGAGAACAAAGAGTAGGGAGAGTCATCTTTGTAATATTAGTGCTGGGAAAGGAGTCTCTACCTCATCAGCAAATTCAACTTGGTGAGAGTGGAACTGATGGGAACATGGGTCCCTGTTGTTAGAAACAGCACCTCCTGCAACATCTATGAGTAGCAGTACAAACTTGATGATTACTAGACATGCTGGAAGTAAGGGGTGCTGGACTTCGGCTCGGGTCACATTGGGCTCTGTGCTAATAGTTTGGAGCCTAGAGCCTGCTTTGGATTCTGTCTCCCTCCCTTTCTGCCCCTCCCCTGCTCACACTCTGTCTCTTTCTTTCTGAAGAATAAACATGTAAAAAAACTTTAAAAAACCTGCTAGAAATACTTAAAATGATTTGAAATGACTAACAGTAAGAAGAATTAAAAAAAAAAAAAAGAAAACTCTGCACATTGATGTCACTTTTCTGGAAACAAACAAAAATGATATTAGAAGTATTTATATTTTTCATTCTGCTGCTACAAACAATGCAAATTGATAATAACCACACACTTGTCACCATCTAATATGGAAATTATAATCATGCAATTAAAATTCCTAGGGAATTTCCTGGGAAAAATAAAATGTATCTCACTGCTGTATCAAATGCTACAACACTCATTTTGGGAACCTTCCTTTTCAAAGTACATAGCTTAAAAATGTTCCACCCTTAATGAAAATTAATTTTAATAACTGTATTCTCCTTTAAGTTGTGTTTTGAAATTCCTTGCAAGAATATGTGAATGAGGTAAAGGGCCATGATATAAAATATCTAGGTACTAATCAGAAATTAAATATATCTAGAATACAGGATGCCATTCTTGCTGTACTGGGTTTTGTTATGTTTGTGTGTTTTAAGAGATAGCTTCCTATTTCTCATCACAAAAAAAAAAAAAAGAGGGAAATTTGGAGTTTCTGACACCCTACAAATAAGCAATAGCTTCTAGAACAAGGGCTTCCTAAATTCTGGAGAGTGGGGTGCTAAGGAGTCAAATTACTGTTAAACACATAAATCTGACTTCTACAAGGAAAGCACAGAAGGCAAATCCCTGTATCAGGGAAGAAATGTGACTACTATCCCAATGCTCAGGTATGTTTCTAACTCATCTTCATTTTCTGGTCATACCTGGAAGTCTTCATGCTAATATTCCCAAATATTCAAATCTTCCAGTGATACAACCCCTGGATGTTACTATAAATATTTTGTTTTTAGACAGGAGGTCAGTGAACAAAATTAACCTTTTGAACTGTGGAAAATTTATTAAAATAACCAGTTAGAATCTGCTTCATGTCTGGGACTGTTTCCTTAATCCCTACTAAATGCCACTGCAGTGACTCGGTATTCTTCAGAAAACAAAAACAAACAAAAAAACCCTGAAAAGTCCTTAAATGTATTATTTGAAAATAAGAAATGAAACTGATCACACTGCATTAAAACGAAAGGCATATCAAGTGCTGTACGCAGAGACTTTTTTTTTTTTTAAGACATTAGCTTTCACAGACAAAATCATGATTTTCTTATGGGATCTGATGTGAATGTTTTCTACATTTGCTCACAAAATTCAAACCACAAAAAGGATAAATTCCATCATTCTATGATGCAAAGTTTGGTTTCTAGATACTATAGTAAAATTCCTTCAGTAAGCATGTTTGTTGCATAAATAATCATCTTGGCTGGTCAAATTCTGAGACTGGTGCTGTCAAGTCTAGGTAGCCATCCAAAGGAAAGAAATGAGAAAGAGAGAAGACCAAACCTAATAACTCCAACAAACGCTTGAGGCAAGTAAAAGTTTATTCCCAGAGGGATATAATAGCATAGCACCACTTCCTCTTTGCTAATATCTCAGCTTAGTGAAAGAAACCAAATGAATCTTCTGCTGTCTTTTGTCATGGATAGTACTCAAATTTAAGTCAGGCTCTGAGGATAGGAAGAGAAGAGAATCTGCATAAAAAGCATAAAACAAAAACTTCTACTAAAAAGACACACAACATGACAGCCTCAGGTCTGAATAATCAAAATTCCCATGTTTATCTCATGAGATACACTTGCAAATACACCAAATATTATAGGTGGTGTAAGAAAAAAAAAAAGAAATATCAAGAATGTAACGATGGAGACAAAGACATTAAAACTTTACAGTCACCAGTGCGTAGACAGGTGCCCTTCCATTATTGTAGCTAACCGCCATTGCTATCCAACTAAAGCTGCCAGCACTGTGCTTTGCAAATGCATTTCTGCTCAAGCTCCTTTTGACAAGTGAAGAATATGACCTTTTATTAAACTAATGCTGGGCGCTGCAGAGGTCAAATTACTATTAAACTCAGAAAGTCTATTTTCTAAATGGAAAACAGAAAAGCTAAACATGCATATGAGTCAGAACAGAGGCATGGCTGACATTCTAGAAAGTGTCTGCCATGCTCACTTGCTGTTTTCAAAGACGATGCATTCTCAGGATGCAGACATTAGCTCTAAAAATCTAGTAGATTATTCTTGCCTGCACAAATCAAGAGGAGTCACAAACTGCTGACTGATTTTTGCTTCCAAGAGGTTAGTTTGTTTCTTGATAAATATAACCAATCCACAGTATCTTTGCACTTAATGATTGTTAATATTTTGATGCCATATCAGGTTTCAAGTTGCTAGGCTCTCTGAAGACAAGGTGATAAGTCCAATGAACACTTATGGTTATTAAATTAAGGGGACAGACCCTACCAAGACCAGTTAGCTACCTTCGACCAACTTTAACAACGTGCTCTATCAAGGACAAAATTCTCCCATTAGTACACTATATCAGATAGAGCTAGACATTAATGGGGGAGAACCATTGAAATCTACTAGTAACATCCATGCAAGAAAGGAATTTATGAGAAATTCTTAAAGGTTAAGAAGACAACTCAGATTTGCAGTAACTTGATTGGCCAACTGAGAATAACTTAAAACCGATTCACAGTAAGGACTACACACTACAAAAGTGAAGGGAAGAAATGAGGGTGCCATTTGTCTAATTTAATTCTAATGAATAAGCCGCTTCTGCAGACATCAAGGAAATATGACGAATGAGGAGCAAAACTAACAGCATGTAACTAATTGGCTTTGTTTCTTTCAACTGATTAACATTTCCTTAAATAGAGACTTCCGTTCTTAAAGGGGTGTTTGTCACAATAACATATTTAAAATCTTGAAAGGGGAAGGTTAAATGATGTTATTTAATCACACTAAGGGAGAGAATCAGGGAATATTCAGTAGGAATGAATAGGTAGTTCTGTCCTTAAAAATCTGCCTCCTCCAAAAAAAGTGTCTGTAGAATTCATGAGACTATCAAATGAACTCATCCTGTTTTTTCTTTCTTTGGAAGTAACAGGGTGAGGGCTCTGAAGAGAAGCTCAGGAACAGGGTCTCTGGGGTTGAGTGAGAAATGCAGAGCATAGCAGGCAAGTCAGGGTGGTTCTAAGGGTAATGGTCAGGTCTGAAGGTACAGGGGCAGAAGAGCTATTGAGGCTTTATATTCCCTTCCTGCCACAGCACATTCATTACCACTACCCCAAGCACAGAGAGTGGCTAGAATTTAGTGGATAATGAATTCCCTGTTAGGATTCATTTGATCCTTACTGAGCAGGATATATAGGGAAGAAAGTATGGCTGACATACCAGCAAAACCACATGGGTACATGACAAGAAAAGAGCAAGGTCCCAAAGTTGATGCATAACTTCAAGGAAGGCAGAACTGTGGCACACGCCAGCCTGGATTGGTTTCTATGGCAGAGATGTTCTACGTAAACTGGGATCTGTGGGGACATCTAGCCTATCACACGGGATCTGAACAGGGTCACATCTGATACCCATGGACAGGATAGACCTTCAACATCAAATAGACTTTGTTTGAGTCATCAGTGATACTGTTTTTCAATCTTATAGCCTTAAAACTTGACTTAAGAAACACTACACTTCAAGATGGGATAAAGAAATAACTAATCTTTAGTAAAACCCATGCAATGGACTAAATGTTTTATAGATCTCACATGCAATGTTTTCCATAGTCCTGCAAAATAATATCATTTTTCTTATTTTATACAATTATAGAAAGCTGTATAGTACTATAAAAATTTGGAAGAAAAAAAATGAAGGAGGGAGAAAAGGGAAAAAGAAAGAAAGGAAGGTTCACTGAGGTTATGAGTGAGTCATGAACTTTTGATCTAACTGTGAAACTCCAATATTCTTACTATGCCAAATTAGAAGATGGGAAATTACAATGAAAATGCATAGGCAATATGGTATAGCTCAATTTATTGTATATTTTCAAATCTGTTTTAATTAACTATTAAATGTATAGTGAATGCTTTCCCAAGGGTTTGCTGTATTACACCAACTGTTTTTCACTTGTTAAGTGGAAAAGCTCACTCAGAAGGCCTACTGAAATTATTCTTCTAATTTCCAGAAGCCAATTTAAATCAAGGATAAATTAACTATGATGCCTACTCAACAGACAAAAATCAATGACACAAATTTCATAAACAGATCATGTAAGTTCCAAGGTTAGTATGGTAGAATATTTTTGTATCATTCAATGTATACATTAAATTTGTTCATGATGGATAAAGACAAGTATCCCACTGACATTCTTCACATCAATTTCCCCTTTTCCTTTCCAGAGCATTGCAGTGACATATTCTATGCATGTCTACACCATTAATTTTATTAGGGCTTCAAACTTCAGTTCTTTGAAAATGACCCTAAAGCATTCTTCCATTGAGTAAACAGATGTCCATGCCTCTGTATAACTATCAATATTTAAGTTGAGAGAGGATTAATATATATATAGACAAAATAGAGAGAGAAAAGGAAAAGGAGGAAAAAAGGAAGAAGGACAAGAAGAAATTTAATTTAATGGAAAGATATCTTGAAACATTCCTCAATGCCAAGTCCTCATTTCTAACCACTTGAAAGATTGCCTAGCAGCATCCCAGAATCATTATTGTGGAAACACACCATTGCCATCTGCCTTCCTAATCCTCCCTCTCTTCCCGTTTCTATTTTTATCTGTGGCACTCCCACCTTCCAAACACCCAACCTTGCAGCCCTGACCTCTTCTTTGTCTTGTTATCCTGCACCCCACTACATTCAGTTATTAAGTCCTATAGATTCTGCTTCTACTACGTCTCCTCTTTTTTTCATATCCAGTAACAACCACCATAATTCTCCTTCAAAGATGGATATCAGAATCCTTTGGAAGCCTCAAACAAACAAACAAACAAACAAACAAAAACTATAGGTGCTCAGACTCCACTTTAGACCAACTAAAATAGAAAATCAGTGGGTAGGGCTGGGTAATTAATTTCCAGAGGACTCCAATGTTCAGCCACGTTTGAGAATCACTTAACGATATCATCGTACCTGAACTTTTCCATCTGGACACCCTCACTTCAGGTATTTATTGCTACAATCAATATCACACATTACTGTTAAACGTTCTTTTCCTTTCCCTTCTTGTTCTTTGAGGTTTTTAAAAATGCATCTATGATTAAAGCTCTTTTCCACTCAAAAGAAACACACAAATAAGTAAGTTTTAAGAGCTTACCACTGTCAAATAAAACCAGCAATTTTGTTTGTCCTTTAAGATCTTTCAAAGCTGCTACCAACTTATTTCCCCAAGTATGTTTCTACCTTTGACCATCAAGAACCTAAAATCCCCTGCCTTAATGCCCTGGTATATGCCATTCCCTTGTACAGAATGTTTTTTCCCACATGTTTAAATTTATAGAATTTATCCATTTTCAGTCCCACTAAATATCTTGAAGCCTTCTTTGAGCCTCCCATCTGGATGAAATCCACTATTCTTTTATCTCTTATAACAGTTTTGGTTTCTCTCTTATGTGTTAGAACCATCTATATTTTATTATAGCTATTTAGTCTCATGTATTTCTCTTCACATTAATCGCACTTTGAAAGAAGCATTTGTGACCTGGCCATCTCTGAAATCCCATAATTCCTAATTGCACCTGGCACACAGTAGATGTTCACTGCATATACAAACTCGGTATTAAGGCTCTCCAAGGCACTTGGGGTGCCACAAGAAGAAATAGAAATCCTTGGCTATACATTTATGAGTATTTAGGATGGATACTAATATTTAAACATGATTACTGTGCCTCTATTTGAAGTACATTTGCTTATAGAATCATAAATTAGCTGCAGAATGCAAACTTTATGTAATACACATTGACACTGCAAAACACTGATGTGACATGGTAAGACTGATGGAACCATACCAGGCCCTGAGTTGGCAAAACGTAGCATGGTCAAATAGCACATTCATGTGTCTACCTTAGGACTGATTTCTGATGAAGTCTAACAATGCAATGAATCTCATCTCTTTTATGAATTTATTCTACCTCATTGTTACCACAAAGTTATCCTTCTCCCTGCCTCTTTTTGCACTTTTCATTTTTAATTAAAATGACCTTATCTATTATACATAATAATATGTTCATTATACATAAATTAGAAAACATAAATTAAAAGAAAATTTAAAACATTCTAATGGTTATCATCTTGATGAATAGCTTTTAAGAATTATTCTATGCCCATTTAATATTTAATAATTTTTACAAAAAAGAGGCTACACTATACTTTTTTAAGAGCCTGCATTTTACTTAGAACATATTTTGAATATCTTTTTCTCACCAAGTATTTAAATTGAATGTCATTTTTATATTATGAAGTAGATAGATATATTTTAAATTACTATTAAGCATTTAGATTGTTTATAATTTTTCAGTATTCTAAAAAATGTTTCTTTTTTTAATTTGTTTAATGTTTATTTATTTTTGAGACAGAGAGAGAGACCGAGTGTGAGCCGGGGAGTGGCAGAGAGAGACAGAGACACAGAATCTGAAGCAGGCTCCAGGCTCTGAGCTGTCAGCACAGAGCCCAACGCAGGGCTCGAACCTACGAACTGTGATATCATGACCTGAGCCGAAGTCGGATACTTAACCGACTGAGCCACCCAGGCACGCCTCTAAAAAATGTTTCAATGATTATTCTTATCATTATATCCTTGCACGTATATGTAATCCCTATATATGATTCATCCCTACCTGTAAAATTTCAGTACAGGTGATGCATTCCTACATACAAAAACTATTAGATCAAAATATTCTTTGCTTTCAAGACTTCTTATACGTTTTAGAATAACTCATATATTCACATGAAAAATATATTTCAGCATGTCCAATTACCAAGACTATTGATAAAGCTGAAAATTATCACTTTGTCATTGGCCTAATTTTTATCCCTTTGAGCTATCAACAGGAGAGATAAAAGTAGAGGTCAGAGAGTGCCAGTTGTGAGGAAACAACCAGATAATCTACCTCATCAAAAAAGAATCATCTTCAAATACTCCTCAAGTCCTGCCTTTTCCATTTCTCCTAGGTTCAATGGAGTGTAAGGTAAATAAATACTCAGTGGTGAAGATGTATAGATCAATGAAGAAAAAGGAAAAGGATGATGACAAAGTATCTATAAAACAGAGTTATGGACAATAGTATATAAATGCTTTGGGAGATAATTTTCAACTTAAAAAGGTTGAAGTTCATTTTAGTTTTTCCAATTTTTTTTTAATCTTGTAGAGATGAAAGTACACATGAACTGGTCTATTTACAGCAGTTAAATAAATTTCTAGTTTGTCCTATGTCAAGATATATTAATACCTAGTCATAAACACTTGTTTGATAGCAGTAAAAGTTGCATGGCCTCACCACTGCAACTTTTTTTTTTCTTTTTTAACATACAGCCATGAGATATTATGACCAAAACAAACAATCCTCTACATTCACTGTGTCTGGGCCATAAAACTTCTCTGAACTATTGACACGCTCAGTAGGACTCACCATCTGTTTTGGTGTAAGACACTCAGAGTAACCACTGGTTTAGTGACATAAATTTCAGAAAGGCTGCCAGTGGTCTTGAATCACTCTTAGATACAATCTGTAAAGCCATTCTTACCCATTCCCTATGCCAGAGTAATGCATTCTTAATGAAAACATGTTATCAGCAGCACCATTTAGATATTTACTCAACATTTTCTACTTTAAGCCTCCGGGTTTGCTTACCACCTACTTATGCATTCAAAATACACAGACCGCGCATCCGTTTTCCTTCAATAGAGTGATAAAGGCTTTTATGCTGAAACAGATGAAAAGTCCTGCAATCTTCCAGGCTCATTCAGTAAAAATGTAGGAAGTGACACAATATTTATTGGCTTTTTTCATATTCCCTCTAAATGGTAATATACTCACAAGCCTATTTAACACACTGTATTTGACAAACAAAAAAAAAAAAAAAAGAAACTACACCAACCCTTTAGCATCTTTTTATAGAATTAGTTTTCAAAGCAGATTCATTTACATCATTCACTGCTAATTTACTCATTAATCACAATTTATCACATCAGATGTGCTGATCATCATTAAAAGTAATCATTTATTTTTCATTCTAACCCATTGCTTATCATGTACCTGCAAATTGGATCACACAGGAAAGGTAATTGGCTTATTTGAAAAAGAACATGAGCACAGATATAATTGAAGTGTCAAAGAAAGAAAAATAAAAGATAAAACATTGGCAGTTTCCCTCGATTTTTCCCCAATTTTATGTTACCAAACTCTGGAATATGGATCCAATTACTTCCCTCCTAAGAAATTTCCAATATATCAGTTACATAAATGATGTCTTATTATGTCCTCAGAGGAATGAGACTGATGCTGTGCTGGCTTCACTTTAGACACCAGTAGCAAACCAATGCCACAAAGAGAAGATCTTCTGATACCAATGGAAGTGCTTTGAGCCAATATGGGATACTGTGTGCAACTCTTGCCTTCCAACCAAAGTCAGGTGTTACTACAACTAGCAAAAGACTGGGTCCTTTCTTGCAAGATAGATTCATCTTCCAGGAATAAAGGGACTGCAAGTTGGAATCTATCCCTTTCACACTGCTAAATTAGCAAACTACTTTGGGAAATAAAAGTAATTAAAATATGCCCAAGTGGCTGTAACAAGGAAGGAGTGTATGCGCATGCACATGGGCACACTTTCAGTGAATAGTGAAACAGATTACTAAATGATGTTCAAATGTATTTACTAGAGAAATGCAGAGGCATTATCATAAGAAAACCTTGTTAACAGACAAAATAGCATCTCTTTATTTATATACTGTATTGATATGTTACAAAAATGTTTTGTCTAGAATAGAATATTGTAGAAAAAATGGAGTTTTTATTACACAGGAAATAATTATAAAATATAGCTTTATAATAAATGGGATAGCATTTCCTAAAGATAGTCTATAATTAATATTATCTTCTAAATGAATAATGATTTTAAAATGCTTCCAATAAAGAAGCATTTAAAGATTTCATTATTTAAAAATATTTCTTTGGTATTCAATGTTTTATTTTAAGGTATATTACCATTTGTTACTAAATATGTACACATATAATGAATGAAACAATGGAAGAATTAAATGCAAAATAGAAAAAAACAGACTTGCGTATATGACATTGTTGTTTTAGACCGAAGTAATGGTTTTAAAAATACATTTGAAAAATGCCCAGCATTATCACATTTAGCCCAATACTTTGCTAGAGATCATAATATTCTTCTAAGTTTCTAAGACTTATGTCATAGCTTCATTTTGTGTAATACATAGCATAGTGTAGGCATTCAACACCTTTTTTACAAAGGCACAATTATTTTGTTCAGATGAATATTTTACATATGCATCTATGTCCTTCCACATATTTTCCACTAAATTTAGATTTTTTTTTTTTAGTCCACATCTCTGTAGACCTAAAGCCAAAAAGGTATTTGGCAGTGATTTGCAGGATTCTAAATATTCTCATTCAATATTAGGGAACTATTAGAACCAATAACATTTTGTAGGATATTAAAAATACTCATTTTCTGGTATTCTTCCAAGTGAACACATGTAGCAAGCAAAAGAATGGCATTTATTGTGCATATTAAATCCATCCTTTCTAAAATAAAATTGAATTCTTTTTTAGAGTCAAAAGAAAGAATCTACATTCATGGAACACAAACTGGGGAAAGTGGTCCATAAGATGTCTCACTGAGATTAATCTTGCTAACCATGATTGAGCTCTGCATTCTCAAAGAGTAGCCCGTCACCCACCCATTCTCAAATTCTACCCAGTGAGCTATTTGGGGGTACAAAAGATGGAAAGCATGACAACTGGTTTATGCTAAGGCTGTGAAGTCATGTACAAGCAGGCAAGGATAATAATAGATGATCACCCAGGGCCGTGGAGTGGCCCTGTCCACACAGAAAACTCAAGTTGACATTAATTGGATCCTGGCACAGAGAGGATAGGGTATGATTCCTTGGTTTGTAGATGAAAATAAACCTTTAAAGAACTTTAATAAAATGAGCCCTGGATGGAACAAAGTAGAATGCTATAATCTAATTCTTGCTCTTTCTTTTTTTTTTTTTTCAGCTATGTCTCCATAAAATAACCCTATCAGCATTTCCATGACAGCATGTTAAATCTGAGGAGGAAATGGCTCATTCTTGCCGCCTGTGAACTGAAACACATACAGATTTAGAAAGCCAACAAGAGGAGGGGGAAGGGTCCTCTTTTTTTCTCTGTCCTCATTGAAATCTGTTATGCTCCGGCCAATCCTTTTGTTCCCATTTTCTCTAATAGCATCAGATTTATCTACACAAAGACCCATGCTTTGGTAAGAGAATTTCGGTAGCACTTGAACCTTGACACAAGGTGACACTACTCAAATAGTCTGGAAACATTTTCAGTCGGATGAGTTTTCCAGTATCAAGTCCCTAATTTGTATCCCTGGGCAGTGCAGACCCTGGTACCAGCTGAATGCCTTGCAGTTTATGCATGCTTTTCTAGGGAAACACATTATCTGAGCCCCAGGAATACGGGAGGCATTCCAAAACAGCACAGACAGGGAGGACCTTTATTTGCCAACTAACTTTTTCCCCTATTCTCTAATTTACAGCTCAGGGTATTAAATAAGAAAACAAAGGGTTTTCCCACACAAAAATAACCTTTTTGAAAAACCTGCAGATGAGGTTTTAATTATACTGTTTACCAATATAGACTGCATGCAGAAATAAACTGAAGTGTTACTTGTGGTGGCTTGCTTTTTTTTTTTCCCCCCAATTTAACTGTTGCAAGTAACATTACAGCAATTTAAGTTAGTTTTGTGACAAATTATTTGGACAGTTATTTTAGAAAGAAAATCAACCAATAATTACTGCCCTGGCAACATGGCTATTGTTCAGAGCAAAACAGAAGCTGTGGCTGACAGCTGATGGGCCCAGCCCCCTGCTATCTTCAGAATACATTTGCAGATATGCAAAGCCTCTTGCCAGACCCAAGCATGCAGTAGCCACCCTTTCATCCAGCAGGGCCACACTGGTCATCTCATGCTGACTATAATAAAATGACACCATTTTAGGACCTCCTGCAAGGCTGGACCTAGCTTTAGATGGGAAAAAATATTGTATTAGTTATTAATGATTCCAATTACGCAATGATATTGGCCTGCTCTACACCATTCTAAAATATCAGTGTATAACACATGCACATTTTTAGAAACATGCCCCAAACTGTTTTTGTTAATGATCGCATCATTACGAAAAAGAAGAAAAATGCTTCCCTTGTATTTGTGTAACAGGAGCATTTGTGAATCTATGCCAGGCCACATATGTGAGAATCTGGATGAACTTACTCTTCCAGAATTAGAAAAAGAGGCTGTAGATTATCCTGGGATAAACCCTGATTCAGTGACAAATGAAAAGATAAAGCCTCCAGGATGCCAAAAGTTGAGTGATGCGTGCTACTTCTTTCCCTGAATCATCATATAACCTAATCATAGTCACTAATTTAATCAAAGGAAATGGTGCTTTAAAGCTCTTTGCAGCACCTTTGTGAACTTTTAGTATCTGAAGTCTTTGGAAACCTAGTGAGAGTCAAAGTTGCTTCTTGAGGTAGATCTAAAAATGCCATGAAATAGATCTTTTTTTCAGGGCGGTTGTTTCAGAGGGAAAAAGATAAAAGAGGAAGCTAAAGGGATGGGCTGTAATTAATAGTTAAATATGTATCAGTTACTCCAATTCACTAAATAAATGTCCTTTGGGGTTGTCAGATTGTTTTTCTGACGCAAAATAAACAGAGAAAGACAACACCAGTGTTCAGAATCTGCGAAGCAAAGCAATCACAAACACTTATGCTTAAGAGCCTGAACTAAATGAAAACCATTTGGGAAAATGGTCATTATTTTTTAAAGGGTCAATATGAAGGCTCTGCCTTACTATACCATCCAGCCAAAAGTTTCAGCTGTGAAACTGTTCTTACCAGTTCCCTGAAGTCTCTCCCACACTGCATGTTTGCCTTAAGGTCCCCAGTAAGTCCTAGAGTATACTTTCTCCCTTCCCATGCTGAAGGGTTGAGCCTCACCTGAGAAAATCACAGCCCTGTGTGGGCTACTGCCATTGAAAATTCATGGTCTAAGGCTCAACAGGACCCTGTGTCATCTATCAATCATCTGCCCACCCTGTACTGCTCTCCAGAAGTCTGCCCTGTGCCAACCTCTCACCTCCAAGAGATCGATGCCCTTGCTCCTACTTCAACGGGGAAAATAATGCCATCCAGCATGAACTTGCTGGCAGCCACATCCTATCTGCTGTACAAGAACTTTTAACTTGGAAGCCATTTTTCCCTTCAGTTTATCCTGTTCCACACCAATTGCTTCTCTTGTTTTTTTATTCTCTTTCACCATCTTGAGCATCCATTGTCCCCTCTCTGTACATAATCAACATCTTTACTGTCCCTCATAGCCCCTTCCCTTTTGAACAGGGACTCCCACAACTGGTATTTTAGGTCAGATTCTTTATTTGTTGAACTGACCTGTGCATCATAGGGGGTTTAGCACATCCCTGGCCTCTACCACTGGATGCCAGGAACACTCCCTCCCCCAACTGTGACAAGGAAACATTGCCAAATGACTCCTGGGAGGACATTCTAAGGTTTAGCACCAGAAAAGTCACATCCTAGTTATTCCCACAGTCCCTGGAAAACTGGGATAGTCGGTTATCTCAGCTCATGTCTTGTCAATTACTCCCTACTCTGTACTTCTCTGTTTCTTTTAACCATTGCTGCACATTTCACACTGCTTATAAATGCTTGTTCATCTTCTCTGTCTCCTGCGAGGCTGTGAGACACCAAAAGGAATGACCTGTGGCAGGCACTCCTCTAATACTAAAACTCTAACTAAGAATTATGCCTCCACTGAAGTTTATTGAGTTATCAGTGATTGCATGATCTTCAGGTATACAACCAAAGTATTTAATTTTTTTTTAATAATCTATGAATATAAGCCAGTGTGTGTGTGTGTGTGTGTGTGTGTGTGTATCCATATACACATATATATGTCCATATACAAAGGTTGTGTGTACATATATATATATATATACACATACATACATACACACACACACACACACACACACACAAAGATTTTATTCCTTCTATCAAACACTGCTGGTAAAAATAAATTTAATACTTGAACATGGCAATTGGTCTCCCTTCCTATATACGTAAACCTATATTTGGATTTTAGCTATATGAATGAAATATTATTCAAGACCATTAACGTGCCTGGTCTGTACTGGTTTCTCAAGTTGATCCTAATATGTAGTATTATTAGCTCTTTCTTTCTCGCATTTGTTTTCCCTGATGGCTATCCCTCCCTATTATCTTAGTCTTTCTCGCAAATTGTTGTGGGTTTGGTGTGTGTGTGTGTGTGTGTGTGGGTGTGGGTGTGTGGTGTTTGTTTGTAAGTTTTTAAGCAAAATAATTTCATATATTAACACATATGGCAATATGAATTTAAGACTCCTAAACGTAACTTTGAAATGTAATTGGAATTAGATTAATAAATAGCAAACAATGAAAATAAAAATAAATTATCAATAGTTAAAAAAAAAGGTAAAGATGAGAACACCTGTTTATCACCAAGTGATAAAGGCAGATGAGTTGAGAAAATACTCCACTCTCTCGTTATCCAAAAGTACATAGGGCGTTTTATATGTAAGGTGATTTCACATGTGCTGTTTTCCCTATGGGATCTAAATGATCTACAAATGCAATCTCTGCTTCCCTCCCCTGCCTCGCTGGGAAAATGTATTTTATAACTGTGGATAGAATACGGATTTTAATGGCAGAAAGACTAAGGTGACTTTTTGGCCAGAATTTAGGTTAAAATCACATAGCACTCAATACCACAATTTGCTTTTAAGTATACAGTGACCATTCACCCCTGCCCCCAAATTATAAAAAGCATTTTCCAGAAATAATGTCCTTTGTTTTCTCTACATTAGATACTGACCTAAACTTAAAATTTTAAGCAATAAGAATATAAATATGAAAGTGTACACAGAAAAACATAAAGATGATGAAAAAGCTTTGAAAAAGTCACTTGTGAATGAGCAGATATATTTCAGCCACTACCAAATGACCCTGGAAATGCCATATACATGAACTTCATTTTACAGTTTTCACATTTCTTTTGTTCCCTCGAGCATGACACTCTTACATTGCATGGCACTCTTGCAATTATTAATTTTTCCCTTTTTTAATATCTCTTTCACCCATCTTTTTTATATTACCGCGTCTTTGACAGGACCTGCTCATCTCTTTTTTTTAATGTTTATTTTATTTTTGCTAAGGCACGTGCGCCTATGGGCTCAAGCGGGGGAGGGGCCAACGGGGAGGAGGGGCGGGCACAGAGGATCTGAAGGGCTCTGTCCCTACAGGTAGCAGAAGTCTCATACAGGGCTGGAAATCTCGGACCTGAGCCAAAGTCAGACAATCAACCGACTGAGCCACCCAGGTGCCCGAAGGATTTGTTCTTCTCTTCACTAGCTTTATTAAAAAAAGACTCCTTACTTCTGGTCTTCCCAAACTCACCAAATCCGTTTAACTGAAAGTGCTGTTCAATGAACAGGCAGTTGCAATCTGGCCAAGATCCTGCTCAAGCATCTTCAATGGTTCCCTACTATTACCTACTTAACACAGGACAGGAAACTCTGCTGAAAGAATTAATTAAACATAGTGGATAAGACCTTGTATGTTAGGTCTCTGGTCTACCTGAAATGACCTCAATTTTCACTATTCACAAACATGTCAGACTCAAAGACTTTTCTGAAAACATAACTGCATCACATAATTGGATGCTCAACCGAGTCACTTAGGCACCCCTATAATTCTAGATTTTTATGATATTTGTCAGCTTTCCATGAAAATTACAAATTATGATTTATTTTCTTATTCTAAATAACAACTGACTGTTGACTCTAACAGTGTATTTATAATTTTAAATTATTTTTCTGCAAGAGAGCTTACCAACTTGTATAAGCTTAGGGCATCCAGACTCCTGATCCACCCTTAATCTTGGTCATGGTATTTGAAAATACCACGTAGAGCCACCCACAACAGAATCACCTTTTGTTGCTTGTTCAAAATCCATCCCCAATGTTCTCTCCTGCGTGAGGTCTTTTCTGATGCCTGTCAAGTATGGCACACCTTCTCTCAGAGCTAGAAGCAGATTTGCCTTGACCTTAAGGAAGCTTTAGCTTCAGGGGATGCCTGGATGGCTCAGTTGGTTAAGTGTCTGCCTTCGGCTCAGGTCATGATCTCACCAGTCCCAAGTTTCAGGCTCTGTGCTGACAGTTTAGAGCCTGGATGGAGCCTGTTTCAGATTCTGTGTCTCTCTCTCTCTCTGTCTCTGCCCCTCCCCCACTTGCACTCTCTCTCAAAAATATATAAATACTGGGGGAAAAAAAAAAGAAACAAAGCTTTAGCTTTGGGGTCCTCCAAACTCATAGGCCCCATATTTCATCACATCACACTGGCATGGTCAAATGCTTGTAAAATTTGTGATGGTAAATGATTTCACTCCCAATCACTTTAACATTATTCATACTTCTCTTCCTGCAGAGTAGTGTTCTGGGAATCCAGGAAGGGAAGTTAAATGAGGGTATATTTAGTTTGGATTTAGCATAATATACTTATGTGGTTCACAGTTCAATTACCATTATTGATCTGCTTTAGGAACAATTCCTAGGTCTACTCCTATTGCCCACCTCAACTCATCCAGCTTCTTTTCTGAGGACACCAGTGACAAACTCGTTGATGCTTGTCATAAATTCAAAAATATTATGACCTGTCACTGTGGAAGAAAACTGGGATGCCTGGGATAGCTATATATCACAGAAATTATCACATTACCAGTAAAAAGTCATAAAGCTGATGAATGGTTTTAAAATTTTTTTTTTTCAACGTTTATTTATTTTTGGGACAGAGAGAGACAGAGCATGATCGGGGGAGGGACAGAGAGAGAGGGAGACACAGAATCGGAAACAGGCTCCAGGCTCTGAGCCATCAGCCCAGAGCCCGACGCGGGGCTCGAACACACGGACCGCGAGATCGTGACCTGGCTGAAGTCGGACGCTTAACCGACTGCGCCACCCAGGCGCCCCATTGATGAATGGTTTTTGAACTATCAATTGAAAAATAAACTTTCATCGACATTGCTATAAGGAAGAACTTTACCTAATTTTGAGCTATTTTTCTATTTTCCTTATTGGAAATATTATAAAATTGCCATGTGAAAAAGCAATGAAAAATTATAACTGAAAAAAATTAGAGGTATGGCAGGGAGCTAATAAATATACTGTATAGGGGCGCCTGGGTGGCGCAGTCGGTTAAGCGTCCGACTTCAGCCAGGTCACGATCTCGCGGTCCGTGAGTTCGAGCCCCGCGTCAGGCTCTGGGATGATGGCTCAGAGCCTGGAGCCTGTTTCCGATTCTGTGTCTCCCTCTCTCTCTGCCCCTCCCCCGTTCATGCTCTGTCTCTCTCTGTCCCAAAAATAAATAAACGTTGAAAAAAAAATTTTATAAATATACTGTATATATTTCTGGATTTTTAAATAATTTTTTATACTTAATTTATTTTGAGAGAGAGAGAGAGAGCAGGAGAGGTGCAGAGAGAAGGAGAAAGAGACAATACCAAGCAGGCTCCATGCTGTCAGTGCAGAACCCGTCTCAGGGCTCGAACCCACAAACCGTGAGATCATGACCTGAGCGAAAACCAAGACTTGGATGCTCAACCAACTGAATCACTCAGGCACCCCTATATTTCTAGATTTTTTATGATGTTTGTCAGCTTTCCATGAAAATTACAAATTATGATTTATTTTCTTATTCTAAATAACTGTTGACTCTAATAGTGTATTTATAATTTTTGAATTATTTTTCTGCAAGAGAGCTTACCCACTTGTACAAAGCTTAGGGCATCCAGACTCCTGATCACCCTTGATCTTGGTCTTGAAAATTATTTACATAATATCAAATTCTGTGATTTTATCTCCTCTCTCCTCAAAAACTATATACTACAGAAGTTAAGTGCACATTTATTACTAAGCTTTATATACCCTGCAGAAATAAGCACATGAGATTAAAAAAAAAAAAGCACAAAGCAGTTTCTCATTAATGGTCTATTACAGTGAAATGACTTATTTCCATGATCATATCAGTTTACAGATTCTACTTCAAATTTTTTTCTTATAATAGTGTTTGACACCCTCTCATAACACCTTATAACAAATTCTCAGAGTCTTTCTAAGTTTTACAGATCACTTCCCCTTGCCAAATTCTTAGCAGCAAAATATTGTTTGTCTTTTTAATTAATTATGTATAGAGAACACATTTTGTTCTTTTATCTCTCCCCTAAATATCTAATCAAGAGAGTAATGCATAAAATATAAATGTTGAGTTAATTTTTTTTTTTAGCTGATTTTGGATTCTGGCATGTTGCCTAATACAACGTTGGTGAACACCTATAAATAATATGTGTAGTAATACAGATTGTAGGAAATAAATCTCTGTAGGGACTGATGTTTTTCTTATGCCTACTATTATGGAAGTTTGTGTACATAAGGAAATCTAATTTAGGTTTTTTGTTTGTTTGTTTTTAATCTTTACTATTAGTTGCAGTAAATGTCCAATATTTGGTAAATCCTCAGGCCCTACGTAAGAACCAGTATGGGTCTAAATAGCACTCATATCGTGTCTTATTAAATTGCTGACCTTTCCCATTAAGATGGTTTTTCCCAGAAACCATGCACCAAGAGCCTCCCTGAATTGTTTTTAATAAGTTCACTATCATGAAAGACAGTTTTCTATTAGTATCAGTACCAGTACAGATCTATTTTAAAAAACGATTTCAACATTTTCTGTGTGGTCTAGATTCTCTCATATATATCTTCCAAGTTCCATAAAATGATGTGAATTTGGTCCTGCAATTACTTTTGCAATTTTCTTTAGCATCAGGATAAAGGCACCTGTGAGGAAGATAAGTGATGACACATCAGAAATTCACCTTTCTTGTACCTGCATGGAAACACTGCCCTGGACAGAAACAGAAGAAGGTGGTCTCTATTGCTACCACTGGAGAATATATCCTTCAAGGAGCTTTGAATGTCCAAGCCCGTCTTTGCTACTGTATTACTGATAACAAAATGGCTGAAAGAAAGAAATAAAATTGCAGTGGATCCAGACAATTAACTAAAATGCTAACTATGCTCCAAAATTCAACTTCATTGCCAATTTTTACATAGTGTCAGCTCTAATTATTCATGAACTGATTGTTTTCACCACAGGCCTTTCACTTCCTCCATCCTTAGGAAGCCTTGCATTTATTCTCATCCTTGAGCAATTTCAAAAGAGGCAAATGAGGGGCGCCTGGGTGGCGCCTTCGGTTAAGCGTCCGACTTCAGCCAGGTCACGATCTCGCGGTCCGTGAGTTCGAGCCCCGCGTCGGGCTCTGGGCTGATGGCTCAGAGCCTGGAGCCTGTTTCCGATTCTGTGTCTCCCTCTCTCTCTGTCCCTCCCCCGTTCATGCTCTGTCTCTCTCTGTCCCAAAAATAAATAAACGTTGAAAAAAAAATTAAAAAAAAAAAAGAGGCAAATGAAATAAGAGGGAAAAGACAAAAGCCAAGATGAGACAACTCTACATTTTATTAGCTGCCTTTACAAAAGATTGATTAAGGAAGATGGTCAACCAAAAAGCTGACATGATTTTCAGGGAATACCTGGGGTTTTTATCATGGCTGCTAGAGCAGGACTGGTCTTAGGGCTGAGCTCTTCCTGGACCAGGGTTTACTTGCTGCTCAAAGACTTTGGGCCTGAGCCCTGGTCCCAGTGGCCCTGTGCTCCAGGCACCAGTAACCACACTTCTTTTGCAAACATGTAGCGAAATGAACCCCAAGTCAGTGAAATTCAGGAGAAGGAACACTGACTTGGCCAGATGTTTTTCAAATGCAGATGATTATGAGTCCTTAGAAGCTTTCTGTCAAAACCAGGTTTTATTTAATCCCGAGTAGATTTTTATTTAGCTTCCTTTTTTATTTATAACCATATTATGCTGGTATAAACCATCTCTACTTGTTGATATGTTCTTATCTTACTTATTCTCTTTTTTCTATTTTTAAAGCTGGTTGTAGGGTTTTTATAAAAATGTATTCTCTTTGCCCTAGGCATACGGCAAATTATGCATATTTTGCTGTCTAATTATTTTTAAATCTCAAGTTTCATTGTTTTGGTGATTTAAAATCATTTGAGAGATCTATAAAAAATGCTTTCAGATTATTTGCATACTTTTGAATTTCACTATTTTAAACATACTCAGTTCTTATCATTTGTATTCAGTTTTGAAGAGATGTTCTAGATGTCTGGGATTGTCGTACAAAAGGCCTCCACCTAACTGTTATCAAAATTACTATACCACTATGTACATTAACCTTTTAATAATGAATCACAAAAACAAGGAAGGAGGAGGAAAAAGAAATGTAGAATTTACATGTATTAAGCCACTACTATGTCCCATGAATAAAACATAGGACTTCATGAACGTTAGCACATTCAACCTTCACTACAGTCTTTGAAATGTGAGGAAGCTGTGACTATAAATAAAACGTCCATCAGATTAATTCTTACTTTATTCTTTGAAACAACCAGTTAGTCATCATCACAACCAGTTTTCATCCAAAAACTAAAATTTTATCTTCCTATTGTACCAGATACTTGACTGACTTTATGTAGGAAGACAAATCTCAGGAAGAAGACCTCTATACTGTGACTTTCCTAACCTAATGACAAAGTAAATTAAACCTGAAATACTGAGTGATTCTAGCAAAGGACTGTATTCTATAAAGTAATATTAAACATATTCTATAAAAACAATGTTGAGTCTGTCAGTCTCCTAGACCTTCTTTGTTCAATCAAAAATGCAAAGGATATACTTTTTTTTTTAACCCATTTAAATCTAGTGAAGGCAAGATGGATCATGTAAAAAGAAGAAAGGAATGCTCAGGTATGCAGTCTCTCAATTGCCTTCTGAGAAATAAAGGCTCTTATAATAAATGCCAACACCATGTCTGCCAGTTCAGCAAGGGTAAGCCCTGTGAAACCACGTGAGATTCCCACTGGCACACACAACTGCACACACAACTAATCTTCCATTGTGCCCTCACAAGTGCTTCACTCAGAGTAGGCTTCAACTTTATTTGCCGTTGTAAGACTGTTCTATCACGAGAAATGATCCAAGTATTATGTTTACTAATATCCACTATTCCATAAATTTCCACTTGAGAAATGCTGCCATGATGGGAATTCTCAGTGACCTGCTTTTTGAAGAAATAATAGACAACTTAAAAATATATTAAGAAAAAAATATTACAACTTTTTTTGTTTATTTATTATTTTGAGAGACAGAAAGAGTGCGAGTTGGGGAGGGGCAGGGAGAGAGGGAGACAGAGAATCCAAAGCAGGTTCCAAGCTCTGAGCCGTCAGCACAGAGCCCAACATTGGGCTCAGACCCACAAATCGTGAGATCATGACCTGAGCCGAGGTTGGACGCTTAACTGACTGAGCCACCCAGGCACCCCAAGAAAAAATTTTTTCTTGAATTAAAATGGTGTCTCTTTAAGCTACATCTCATAAGCAAAAATATATTGTAGTCTCTATAATTTCTATAGTGTCTAATTCAGCATGACGAAGAATAAATAAATAATTTTAGAAACAAGCATCAATGTTATATGAATTCCAAAAAAGAAATATTCAATTTCAATCTTCCACATTTTCACTCATGCTTCTCCTATGCTTTGTATATATTTTGTCCATCTCTACTTGTTGATATCTAAATTCTTACATTTGGTATAATTAGTAAGTTAAAATAGATTTAAATAGGATAAAATGGGGCACCTGGGTGGCTCAGTCAGTTTGGCATCCGACTTGGGCTCAGGTCATGATCTTGCAGTCTGTGAGTTCAAGTCCCATATCGGGCTCTGTGCTGACAGCTCAGAGCCTGGAGCCTGCTTCAGATTCTGTGTCTCCCTCTCTCTCTGCACCTCCCCCACTCATACTCTGTTTCTCTCTCTCTCTCAAAAATAAATAAACATTAAATTATTTTTTTAAATAGGATAAAATGGAAAGGAAGATGGGAGGGCAATTTCATTCAAAGGAAAGGTAAATAAAGAGTTGAAGTGCATGAGTTTTAAGGAAAATGACAGTTTACCTGAATGGTTGGAGCCTGACATAGAAATACATGCAGGAAGGTTTAATGGAAGAAGGGCTAAGAAGGAAAACAGAGAACTCCCTCTTAGTGTGCACCTGCCCACAAAGTCTGCAAGGGATATAATCAGATACCACATGATCTAGTCATTTCCAAGTAACGGCTTTTTTGTCCAAAAAATAGCTACCTTATTCAAAGTAATTGATCAGATATTCTTCCTCAATCCTCTAAAATATAAGTTACCCAGAAAGCCAATCAATGATTGTGGATTTAGGGCTTTTGCACACAGTAAAGCTTCCAGGAGAGAGGGCACAGAGGGAGGTCAAAGAAGGCAGAGATGAAGGGCATTGTACCATTCTTTGAAGCTGATTACTTTTGAATAAGGAGGGACAGGATAGTCATAATTCTATCTCCCATTTTTGGTATCCACGGTCCTTTGAGGTTCTAGGAAGATTCAAAAAATGAATTTCTTCCAGAGAATGCTGAGACATTTTGCCTGTAAGAATCTTAGTATATTATGTTGGCCAGATGGTGGCTACCATGCCAGAGGAGTCATGAAATGTTCCAACTCAAAACTGATTTAAGACAGGAAAACTTCCACATATATTTTATGAGCCAAATATTACAATATCCCATTAAGACTATTCTAAATTCCATCCTTTTGCTATTACCATGACAATCAACATTTTAAAATAATAATACTAAACAAAAACCAGTCAGGAGGAAAGGTTTTAGTTTTGTTTTTTTAAGTTCATTTATTTTGAGAGAGAGAATAAACTGGGGAGGGGCAGAGAGAGAGGGGGAGAGAGAGGGAGAGAGAGGAAGAGAGAGAGAGAGAGAATCCAAACACTGTCAGCGCAGACCCCGACATGGGGCTCAAACCCAAGAACTGAGAGATCATGACCTGAGCCAAAATCAAAAGACAGATGGTTAACTGACTGAGCCACTCAGGTGCCCCAAGAGAAAAAGGTTCTAATATTCTCCATGAAGGGGTATGTTTCCCAATATTTCTATCACTTCTAATGTATTGTACACAATTTTCTGAAGAATCAAGTTACCTAAATTTTAAACATTCAAGATTCCTATCCATGATAGGACCAAGAAGAATATAGAGAATAATTGGTTGAAGCAAGCAGTGAAGGAAGGAAAACCCATAAAGCAAACATAGGTTGTTCACAGTGATTTCATCTTAAGGGATTTGATAAAGAGTGCAGAAGAACTTAAAAATTGAAAATTTTCTACCTAAGTTATTATATGATATAGTTAATATTGGTCTTCTCCATGATTATTAAACATAGTCATCATTTCCTAATGAATGGAGGATATGTTTTTCAGAAATGATTTTCTGACAAAAAGCAAACACACCCATTTCTGTTTCCTCAAACATTAACAATATTTTATTGAAATATTTGAAAAATGTAACATATAACATGCTCTTCCTTTAGACAGGAAATGCCCAGATGAACTTAACATATCTTTACAGTTGAAGATCATCAATTTGAATTTTCACTACAGTAATGCAGGTCTATATCTTCTTTTCAGTTTTTTTTAAAACATTTTTTTAATGTTTATTTATTTTTGAGACAGAGAGAGACAGAGCATGAATGGGGGGAGGGTCAGAGAGAGGGGCAGACACAGAATCGGAAGCAGGCTCCAGTATCCCAGCTGTCAGCACAGAGCCCGACGCGGGGCTTGAACTTGTGAACCACGAGATCATGACCTGAGCCAAAGTCGGACACTTAACCGACTGAGCCACCCAGGCGCCCTTCTTTTCAGTTTTTTATCACATGTTTAATGACAACTCTTCACTCCTCTCGTGTTTGACAACGTATGGCTTACAAAGCGGTGTTCTGAGGATGAAGACCAGTGGTGACGAAAGGCTGGGTGTGATACATTAAAAAATATAACATCCATCTAAATTAGTGGGACTCCGTAAAAAGCTGTTTCTCACATTCCTGTCTCCTGTTACAGGTCTGCTTTCTTGGTCACTGATCATTTGCTCCCATTTTCGGCAACATCTCTAACATTCTCTCCCGGCTGGCTTCCAATTCTCAGGGAGCTTCTGGTTTTAACCCTGGCTATGAGCCATGATTCCATCTCTGAGACCACAAACTTAACTGGGCTTGTTCCTTCTTCAGCAATGACCTCACACACCCTGTATTTGGTCCTGTTAAGCCCTACATTGTGTCAGGATCATCAGTCAAAAAACAAAACTATGAGGGGTAGGATTTTATATACACGCACTCTTGACTCCCAACTTATTCCTCATGTTTTCTTTCTTTTCTTTTCTTTTTTAAGTTTATTTATCTACTTTGAGGGAGAGAGAGAGAGTGAGCTGGGAAGGGGCACAGAGAGAGAGAGAGAGTGAGAGAGAGAGTGAGAGCGAGAGAGAGAGACAGAGAGAGAGATTGAGAATCCCAAGCAGGCGCCACACTGCCAGCATGGAGGTTGATGTGGGGCTTGAACTCATGAACGACAAGATCATGACCTGAACTGAAATCTACAGTCAGACGCTTAACTGACTGAGCCACCCAGATGCCCCCCTCACCTTCTTAAATATAACTCTTTGCATCATCTTAAAGGATCTTCCCCAACTGTCACAGCTGTCCTGGATAGTAGTTGCAGTGAGCAATATGAGTCTCTGAAAACTAATCTTCATGTAGTGTCTTTGAGGTCACAGAATCCCACCATATTTATCAATTAACTGATACACACTAACACACACTCTCACTCTGGCTATGAAGGATGGATGTTATATTATTTCCTTTTTACAGATGATGCTACAGCCTTGTTCTTAAAGTCACCCACTTTTGTAATTGTAGAGCAGTCTCAAGTTCAGATTGTGTCTATCAGTTCCATACTTGTTATACTAAACCAGACCCTTACAAGCTGAGGAGACAAAAATGCTCTGGATGCAAAGAACTACCTAGTTATTTGTGGTTCCTAGACTCACTTCCAATGTGTGTGTGGAACAGAGCATCCCCACACACCAAGCAATTCTACGGACACCAGCAAGATGCCAAAGACTTCAACTCAATTCTGACACATCTACCCAGAGACAGTGTCAAATTCTACAGGTTAAGGGCTCAGTGCTATAAGACTACTTCCTCACCCCCCACTTCCGATGTCAGTCCTAAGGCCAGCTTGTCACCTGTGCTTCTGATCAATTGGCTATAAATCAGAGGTTTGCAAGACTTCCTCCTTGAGTTGATTAAGTTGCAAAAGCAGCTCACAGAACTTAGAAGACCCACTCACTCATTAGATTACAGGTATTATTATTATTATTATTATTATTCTAAAACAATATAGCTTATGAATAGCCAGAAGGATAAGATGGAGAATACAGGGTATGGCAAGAGGGCACAGCACACTCATGCTGTCTCCAAGCCCAGCACTTTCCCAGGACCTCTATGTATTCACCAACCTGAAAGCTTTCTGAACCCTGTTCTTTCGGGATTTTTGTGGAAGCTTCATCACATCAGCATGGGTGATTAAGTCACTCATCACTGGCAACTGATTCAACCTCCTTCCCCTCTCTCTTCCAGGAAGTCAAGGAGGTGGGAAGGAAAGTTCTAAGCTGTTTGGCTCTTCAGGCAGCCTCTATCTTTAGGTGGAGACCCAAAGTTGCCTTGTTAATATAACAAAAGACACCTTTGTTGCTCTCACCTCTTTGGAAATTCCAAGGGTTTTGGGAGCTCTGTGCCAGAAAGGGGGAAGAAGATCAAATATTTACTTCTTATTATAAGTCACGATATCACAACAGTCATAAAGCATTTGAGGACACTAAGGAGAATCAAACCACAATATAATCGATAGAGAAAATTTTAATGGAGAAATCTTTTCATCATGGTTGGTTCTCAGTTCAGTCTAGGAATTTGATTCACTGCTCTAAATTACATTGAAAGGGACCCATATTCAAAATCAGTCTCTTATTTCTCATTACCCATTACAACAGATCTTATTTATAATCTAGGCATTTCCATATCTAGGATAAAGCCCGCATTATTCCTAACCTATTGAATTAATGGAACATAACTTTATATTCTTAAGAGAAAAGTTACAGTTTAGGAACAAAAAGAAGTGTTAGGATATAAAATGTTTACAAACAAACAAAAAATTCACTTGAAAGCTTAACAGAAGCAAGAGAAAATGTAGTAACATGTGTTAAATAAAGAATAAAAAATAAGAATGGCAGTAATTTTACCCCACTTACTCTATGTCTCTAACTTGGAAGTATTTTGAGTATGATATAACAAAATAAGACAGAAGTAGAGAGCAAAAAATGGCAATACCAGTAGTAATTATATGCGATGATTTCTCTGCCATATGTTGAGAAAAGCAGGATGGGGATGTTGATTCATACTCTCACAGTTACTTCAGTGTTTATGTTTTGCCTCTCCAACCACATGCACTTAGCAAGTACTTATGACCCGTGAAGTTGTGGAAAAGTTACAATGAACAATTTCCCTTGGTTAATTCTCAAAAGTCACAGTATTTTGTATGGTAAACTGAATATGTGACAATTAATTGTGAACTCAGTCTACAATATGAATCTGTTACAGTAGAACCATAATTATTAGGATTATATGTATTTTAGACAATAAGATAGCCAGTCATGGTTATGTAAATGATGAAGTTAAAAACTCTCAGTCCAAGAAGAAAACCAAAATCAGCTCTTCTGTTATGTGGATGTGGGGAGGTGGGGTCACTACTGCACCAAAAATAAGGTAACGGAATCTGACTCCAAGATTGAGGAGACTAGAGAAGCCCTGAGGAAAAACACCAGTCTCCTGATCACAAGACCTGGAACTCAAGTGCACAGAAGACCATTTGTAGCCTGAATCTGGAAGGAAATAGGCTGAGAGGAAATAAGAAGTGTGGGGCCTCAGTGTGGGTTCTAAGTGATTCTATAGCATCCGGAGGCTGGGACATGCTCCAGCTGTACTACAGATGGCTTGACTCTTCCTAACCCCCATCCAGGCACTAGCCTTTCAATTCTTCCTGACTAAGGAATGGTCTGAGTGTGACAAGAAAGAGATAACACAACTCTAGTCTTTCTGTATTCCACCATTGCTATCTACCATTGTAAGCAACTCTTCAGGTCTCTGGAGTAGCGTGGGGAAAACAGAATTTTTAAACTTTTAAAATTTTCTTGCTTTCTTCTGTCCCCTACCCCAACCCTCTCTAGGGTTCCTACTCGACACCTAATTTTGTTGTTAGCTTTGGGTACCAAATTTTGTTTCGTTTTGTATTGTTTTGTTTTGAAGAGACTCATGGGGCAAAAATTAATGTTAACACAATTCTAAATTCAGTTAATTGTTTTTACTACACACTAGAAACATAGTATTATCACTAGATGTCAGTAACAGAAAATCCTGTCCTATTTATAATTGGGAAAGCACAGCTGTAATAGAGATTTTATGATGGTAGTATATTTGCTTAAATGAAATGAACATATTAACTAAACACATTATTAATATCTCCAATTAAATCCTCAAAGTGTAAAAAAATAATAATAAATATTTAGGGTGTTTGAATTTTAAAATCGCCACATTGCCCTGTGATTCTTATAGCTTCTTCCTATGAGAGTCACTCTGATTTTTCACACAGCTTACAACTCTTACCAGATGCCATGGCCAAATAATATTTTCTCCAGGATTTTCATTACCTCTTCTATATGGCAAGTATCTTAATTTTTATTCTAATTAATACTGTTTGGAGATAGAACATGAAAACATTGCATAAAACCAGTCTGCTCTTCAACCACTCCGAAGTTTCTGTAGAAACTTGGAAATATAAAATTATTTGCAACCATTATCAAATGAATCTATTTAAGATTCATATCTACATCTGAAGTTTCTGACTTAATAATCCTAAAAAAATATGGTCACGTATTACATGCCTTCCCATTCTAGTTACCAATGTGTGCACCCATCTATCAAGTCTTCTGAACCATGTTACCAATGCTTACCAAATTTCAATATGTTCTTTGTGAAAGGAGTACTTTCTGGTAGAGAATATAGTTGGGTCAGTGCTGCCCACCTTTTCTTTGTTGAAGGCAAGTACAGTAAAACCTTGGTTTTCAAGCATAATTCCTTACAGAAACATGCTTGTAATCTCAAGCACTTACATTTCAAAGCAAATTTCAAAAACCATTGGCTCAGTCATGATCATGTGACATTCAGCACCACATACTACTCATATTGCAAGACATCACTCATTTGCCAAGTTAATATTTACTAGAAATGTTTGCTCCTCTTGCAGAACACTCGCAGAACAAGTTACTTGCAATCCAAGGTTTTACTGTACTATATTAAGCATCATGAGTGCAAATATGAGGCAGGTGTCCATGACCTCCAACAGCTCACCTGAGAAGCAGGGGAAAACACACCTGTATATAGTACTTGCCTCTCACATGCACAGGATCAGCCAATCAGTGTGAAAGCCCTACCTGCAGTAAATCTGTATGTTCCTGGTGGGCAAACACCACCAAGTCATATACCTCAGGAAAGCGCTGGTGTTAATAGCATATAGTATTCCTGAATGCATATTTACTGAAATCATGACTCACGTTGTATGTATACCACAGTACACTATGCCTGTACAGTCAGAGTTGCTTTGAAGTATTTCCCTCCTCATATTCATATAGAAATATTTGCATTTTCACAGGTTTTTACATAATTTTAAGTTAAATCTCTGCACCCCATGGTTATATCACAAAAGGTGCATTTCACCTTAATGAGGGGAAAATTAATTGCACAACTTCTATCAATCACGGAACATTGAAGGCATAATTCAATAGGCACAGTCTGGGAAATGTTCGCTGATCTCACACAATTGAATGATTAGGTAGAATGCAAAATACTTCATGCTTTCTTAGCAGAACACTAAACTCTATCAGAATGCACCTAAATTTTGTCAGATTACAGCAGTTAAAGTGAAGCACAAAAAATAGATATGTATTGTTTGCTTACCCTTAGAAAAACTGAGTTGGGGTTTTTCTTATTTTCCTGTTTTGTTTTTTGTTTGTTTGTTTCTTTTGCAAGGGCCAGTTATTTCCCAAGCAGTTTTAAATTGAAGGTAGATTTTTGTTTTGTTTGTTTGAAATGTATCATATTATTATCAAGAACAGAAACAAATATTAAGCTAGCTATTATGTCCACACAAAAATAGAGCAGAGTTTAATCCTCTCCCAGTGTTTTGACAACTACTTTGGTACTTTGGGCGGTCCTTCCTTTCCACAGACCTGGCTGCATTTCACCATTGGGTTACAAGATGTCCAAATGGAACCGTATAATCTGGAGCTTGCTTATAATAACATTACTTCAAAAGAGAAAAGAGAAGTAAAAGACAGCTTTTGTTTTTCATGAATTGATCCTTTGAGAGCTACTGAAGGAAAATAGCTTACCTGAATTAGAAGGAAAAGCTGAACTCCTAAGTCACTTATCCTAATTAAAGGGTAATACAGATATTATTACATGTCCATTCTACCCACCCAATACCAAGCTGTAACATTACCTTCCCTGATGCCTGTATGTGCTTACTTCTAAATCTCTTTGCATGCTTTCCCTGTTGTCCACTTTTGTATTTTTCCTCCCCTCCTTTTATTTCTCTTCACAGAAATGTGTCTCTATAACACACTGTAAAAAAAAAAAAAAAGTGACAGTCCCTTTACATGAAGGCAGCTGCTTAAATTTAAGTAGTTGTTCTCCTTTTAAGATTACAACATCCAAAGAAATACTTTATTATAGCAGTGTCATTGCTGCTCCATAGACTTGTTATTATGTTTGTGGAAGTTAATTATCTGATAAGATATACTGTGGTTATTACTGTCACACACACAAAAAGTATGGATATGTTTGTTAATTCAAAGTGTTCCATTAAAATAAAGTACGTTAACTAAAAAACTGAACAATTATTTCCCTCTAATTATTACTGTACAATCATTTGGGCATTTGAAAACTGCTTTTTTTTTCCTCCTAAATGAATTACACTTTATGTTTAAAACTACTAGCATTTACAGTGTGCTACTGTAATAAGATATGCTATTTTGTCCATATTTTTATACTGAAGCCTGCTTGAAAATATGATGTTTTAAACTGAAGTACTCCTCCCTCCCCTTTGTAGAAAATTGTCAACATTTGAGCAAATCATTAAACACACCAGAACAAGAACCCACAACTCGAAGGCTGCTTATGATTCACTTCAAATATTTTAAGTGTTAGGTCAACATTCAAAGCAGGATGAAATGTAATGGTTTGTTCAGAAGGAAGAGGGAGAAAATTTCCTCATTACTCCTTCCATTTCTGACGTTTTCCAGGGATAAACCACACAAATGTTATGTGAGAGGGGAAAAAAAAGAAATTTAAAAAAGGAAGGCCATAATCTTAATGGAGTTAATGTGGCTTCCTATCACAAAAACCTACAGTTGTCACTGTCTCATAAAATTTTAGCAATAAAACAAGACAAATGTTCTCCTTTCACAGAAACTGCCTCCTACAAAAATACTTATAAATTTGTGTTCTAAGACAGGTGGAAGGGAAAATACATGCATCCCTTTAGCCAACGGATCTGCAAATGTCTAGATGACTCATTATGAAAAATGACAAAATTGTGTGGCATGTTAAATTCTATTATTTCTAAATCTGAGTAGTTTCCAGTATATTGAATATCCGGTGCACTGTTCTGTGAAGTCATCGAGCAGGCCACATGGTCCTCCCTGGGAATGAATGCTACACAATGCCACTGGATTCAACAAAGCAAATCTTCCTCGTCTTCCATGACCTCTGCCTTCTGAAACTGCTATGCTGTGAAGAATTCTGATTCTTGCTCTCTACCCAAATCACAAAGTTTTTCCCCTGTAAACACACATTACCTGCAACAATGTTATTTTAACATTGCAAAAGTAGAAAGGATTGAGGACTGGCTTTATACAAAAATAGAATATTTTCTTTCCATATATTAAGTCCAATCTTTCATATACCACACCCTCATGTATCATTGATGTAGTTTCAAGACTCATAAATATGGAGAACAAACTAAGGGTTACTGGAGAGGTTGTGGGAGCGGGGATGGGCTAAATGGGTAAGGGGCACTAAGGACTCTACTCCTGAAATCATTATTGCACTGTATGGATGCATGTAACTAATTTGGATGTAAATTAAAAATAATAATACAATTTAAAAAAAGATACAAATTAAGAGAATATTTAGTCGACTAATTGAAAACAGTTTATAAATCTTGGGGTTAAGTTGTTACTTTTATTTAAATTTTTGCAAATGACAAGATGCCCACTGGCGACTATGTCACTAATGCAAACACAGAACACACCATCTTGGAAAGAAATGTTGTTGCTAACTGGCCATTCCCCACGTTTTCACTCAAGAGTAATCACCACAAAGAGGAGTATCTTATTTAATGGAAAACTAGTTCTGAAGAAAGCTAAGCGCTAGTTTGCTCTTTGTAGTGAAATCTATTCTTTTTTTTTTAATTTTTTTTTTTCAACGTTTATTTATTTTTGGGACAGAGAGAGACAGAGCATGAACGGGGGAGGGGCAGAGAGAGAGGGAGACACAGAATCGGAAACAGGCTCCAGGCTCTGAGCCATCAGCCCAGAGCCCGACGCGGGGCTCGAACTCGTGGACCGCGAGATCGTGACCTGGCTGAAGTCGGACGCTTAACCGACTGCGCCACCCAGGCGCCCCTGAAATCTATTCTTTAAGATCACACTTATTTTTCTAACCTAAACGGGGCTTTATTGGATACCAAAAAATACATCAAATTAGGTGAGTATGCAATTTGCAAATGACTCAACTAGACAGGTTTCATTCTGTTTCTTTTTTTTTTGGCAGCTGCAGGATTAAGCTAAATTGCTTTGTGTAGCATTCCAGAAAAATGTCATTTTATACAGAATGAAATAATTTCTGATTTGCAATCTTAATTTTAAAACTTAGATACTGAGGGGCGCCTGGGTGGCGCAGTCGGTTAAGCGTCCGACTTCAGCCAGGTCACGATCTCGCGGTCCGTGAGTTCGAGCCCCGCGTCAGGCTCTGGGCTGATGGCTCAGAGCCTGGAGCCTGTTTCCGATTCTGTGTCTCCCTCTCTCTCTGCCCCTCCCCCGTTCATGCTCTGTCTCTCTCTGTCCCAAAAATAAAAATAAACGTTGAAAAAAAAAATATTAAAAAACTTAGATACTGAATCAGACATAGACTCTGAACTTTACATGATTAGAAGTCAGTTACATAAAGAGAGTGAAATTATTATATGCAATTACACAAGTAATCATACAAATAATAATATAACTGTAGTGGGAAATATTTAATAACTTGCAGTGTGCTGGCATTGTGAATCACTGTGTTAAGTGATTCATATCAACTATCTTTCAATTAAAACTTACAACTTTAACCATATTAGAATTCCATGTGGGATTTTCCTGAGCTCAGAATTATGTCTATAATCTGAATCTAAGAACAAAAATATGAAATATCCCAGATATCAGAGATGGCTTGCAGTGAGCAAGCCAGCAATATGTGGGAACAACCACATACCCGCAACTTGGGCTGAAAAATGCCAGAGCAGGTTTTGCTATCAGTACCCACCTTGTCCTAAAAAACCCTCCCTCAGTGGCCCTAAGAAGAGCTGCCAAGAACTGTGATCAGCTTCGTGGGGAGCTCAATGTTGACCGAGAGAGTGCATTCTTTCTCTTTCCTATGGAAAAGGACAGAGGAGGGTGCTTTCTCTTCTTGAAAATAATGAGATTTCAAAACCAATACTCAGAACATCAGGAGTGCCTACAGGCAGTTAGACTGGCCACTGATTCCATGGTTGGATGCCCACAGGCTCCCACTGATGCTGTAACCAAAAGAGTGAGGTGAATTTTAGGAAGAGCTTCCAGGAAGCCCAGAAATACGCACCTTCTCCGTTTTATCCTCCGTCTACCACCAAGAAGAAAAGTTTCCTAGCATGCATCTCCTGAAGGTCAGATGGACCTGAGCATGGAGATTGATTTTTGCTTCTGCCATAGAAATTTCAGAGAAAACAACACCTGCTGGATTGGCTATACCAGCAGGATATAAATGGACCACAACGAAGTATACCTGGGAGACAGATGTGGGAAACCCCATCCCTAGGCTTCAGAGGCTGTGGGAAAAGCCTCTAGTATTTTCCATTCTCCCACATGAAGGGTCATGAAGGTTTGTGGAAGGGCATGAGCCATTAGGGTGTCCAATCATCTTATGGACAGGTGCTAGAAAATGCAACTCAGGGAGCATATAGATCTAGAAGATTCTTTTAGGATGCAGTAAATTAGAAAAGTGTGTCCAGCAACAGGTTTGTTGAAAGGATAAGTAAATGGTAAACTAGGAAAAGTAGTTTGGAGTCAGAATGCGAGACTTTTTAGAATGCCAGGTTAAAGAAGCATATGAACAAAGGATAGCTCAGGCAGGTTTAGTACCATGGAGAGAGCAGTACCACAGGGTGGAGAAGGAAAGGGAAGCCGGTCAAATATCAAACAGGAGCTTTGCTACGTCCCCATGAAGTATCTTCCTTCTTTCTGTCTCTTCCCTTTCTCACTTAGGCCAAGTACGTTCTGATTGCTTAAGAGGAAAAAATCACACAAGTCGATGTTTCTTATTTTTTTTTCCAATTTATCAAATAAGAGCTCTGAATAAATTATCTAAAATCACTCAGCTAGCTAGCAAAAAGAGGGGTCACTCTTTGAACCTATGACATTCTTCGCTAATCCACTGATTTGGGCAGAAAGAGGAGGTATCAGAAAAAGGAGAGTGACCCAGTGCCATGAGACTGGGAAAACATAGGTCATCTGTCAAAGGGCATCCCAGACCCAAAATTATTGGTGAGATAATCAGTCAAGGGTCAGATGCAGAGGTGTGGATGGGTTACAGGGGATGAGGCCTGAGAAAGAGCCATGCTTTTATCAGTTAGAGGATCACTGGTAGAATTGAGAGCACAACTTTAGCTGAGTTTCTCTGGAGAAAGACAGATTGAAAGGGAGTAGGTGGCAAGAAATTGCGGTAGAAATTTTTGCAAGTGCGAAGACAAACACAGCCTGTGTGTGTGTGTGTGTGTGTGTGTGTGTGTTGTGCATGTGCACGTGCATGGGAGGGAGTCTCCTTTGTTTAACACTGTGGCAATACAGGGGTGCCTGGATGGTTCAGTTGGTTGGGTGTCCAACTTGATATTGGCTCAGGTCATGATCTCAGGGTCCTGGGTTCGAGCCCTGCATCTATTGGGCTCCATGCTGAGTGTGGGGCCTGCTTGGGATTCTCTAGTTTTCTGCCCTTTCCCCACTCATGCTCTCTCTCCCTCTGTCTCTTTCAAAATAAATGAATTAAAAAATACTGTGGCAATGCAGACATTCTTACATACTTCAATCTACTTATACAAAATTGTTTGAAGAGTATCATATTGAAAAGAACAATCAAAAAATAAAATAAGGACAAAATGGAAAAGAAATACATTCTAAATGAATAATCCCAAATTGAAACTACATAATTTTATAGAAAAATGACACAGTACTTCTAATTTAAAAATACACAGGGTAACATCACTCAACTGATATTCACAGAATGAATTAAAAGTACTACTATAGCAGAAAGAAAGAAGAAAGCATGTAAATGAGTAAGCCTTGAAAAGGTGTTCCTGAGAAGGTGAGGGATAATAGTAACAACGTGCATTATTTAAATTAAAAGCAGCAAGGGAACAATCATTTCCCTAAGATATAGAACATGTTAAACATCAAAACACTTTAGAAAATGGATCCGGGAAAATTATAACAATATGTTCTGAAGTCTAATTTTTAAAACAGTATGTAGCCAAATATTTTGTGTATTGGAGTTAGAGAAATACCCAAATTGAATATGGAATTGTGCTCATTTGCAGTCAGCTAAAGTGTTACATTTAATTTAAAGAGGCATCTACCTAAAGAACCATCTCCCCAGATTATTTTTCTATACACCTACTGCTTGAAGAGACTACTTCATTCAAAAGCTGGCAACTTTATATGACACTCCACATGTCATTTTTGTGGTTCCATTTGAAAGAATTTATCTACCAAGCACTCAATTTTATACTGTTAATCAAACAAGGAAGCCATTAGATTGAGGGGGTTCTGTGGCGGGCTACACAGGCAAACCAAAATCTAAGCCTGTAAAGTCTTGAAGGTTATAGAATCAAAATGCTGAGCACAACAAATCACAAAGAGCCATTTAAGGTTTAAGCTACAGGCTATCAAACAATTTTGTCTTTGCTTCCATACTTTGTCCCACACTGTCTTTCCCCCAGCTGCTGTTGGTGGAGCGTTCCTAACCACTTCCAGTTTGGTCCTGCCCAATTCAAAGGAAGTTTTGCTCAAATAAACTCTTAACATCTTGAATACGCCTTAGTTTATCTTTCAACAGTTCCTAGCAGGATCTATCCTCTGAAAATGTTCTCGGACAATTTCAGGTATGCTGGAATGACACTGGGTGAACATGCATTACTCAAACCAGTATTGAAAGAATCATGGAGAGAAGGCAAACATCTAAGTTCATGAGCATTCATGGGATTAAAATGTCACCAATTTTCATCTAAACTAAATTATCATTTGATGCTATTCCCCTGGACCTTGTGTTAAATAATACACGCATATACCATCTCCTTGCCTGTTAAATGTCCATGTTCCCGATAATCTAGTCAATGTAACGTTCAAGAGAACTTTGTTATAAACGTTTTGGTTTAAGTTACTGCCAGATCTTCTCACTATGTCCATTTCTTCACTGAGACTTGAAAATAATGTTACTAGTGCAGAAGCTCTCTAATTAAATAGAATGAAATTCATGTCATTCATGCCAATGGATTTTTATCATTTGCTACCAAAGTCAAATGGAGGAGAAAAAGTTACCTGAGCTTGACATTAATTTCCCCCCAAAGAATTTGACACTAAACATATTTGCAAAACATACTGACTAGAATTTTCATTTCAGCTCTCCAACTTTGTTTAGTTGTGATTCTTTCATATTTTATTAGGGTTCAACAGGGACTCTCCCATACTTAGAGTAACATTTTTACAACATAGTAATAGAGTAGTATTTTACAACATAATACAAATTTGATTCTGCCCTCTGGCAATTACTCATTCATTTGTTACTTTGCTTCTTTAAAAATTAAAAAAGTAGGAAAACATAGAAGCTGAATAATTACTTTCAGATGGACAAGACATCAATTATAGTATACTCTTAAGAAAAGCACTATCGTATAGTACCCTCTTAAGAAAAGCACCATTTCATAACCAAGGAGGTCAGACTCTATCTGTGAAATAGTATCTCTTTCAGAAAACACATTAAACTGTGTTTTATGGAATTTTTAGTTAAAGACTAAAATATGACATCCATAGTTATAAAGAAAATGTGACAAATCTTCATTTTCCAACATTTTTATTTTGGTGTGTGTATTAGGGTGTGTAAGTGCATGCACACACATGCACACCCGTGTGTGCGTGTGTGTGTGTTTTCACAGGCTTGAGTTCTCTTATTCTTTCTGTTCTGATTCTGCCAATTAAAAACAATAGATACCACAAATACATCTAATTGAAAAATTCATATGGAACAGAATCAGAAAACTCCCATCTATTTCCTATATTAAAATGAATGTATTAAACATGTATACTCACATATTTTTTTTAAAAACTTGATATTTACTTCCTAATAAGGTTTCCTGGGGGCACCTGGGTGGCTTAGTCAGTTAAGCGTCTCTCGACTTCCACTCAGGTCATGATCTCAGGGTCCTTAGATGGAGCTCCAATCTGGGCCCTGGGGGTGGAACCTGCTTAAGACCCTCCCCTTAAGCCCCTCCCCTGCATGTGCATAGCACATGCGTGTATGCATGCACATATGAGCTCTCGCTCTCTCCCTCAAAAAAAAAAAAAAAAAAAATATATATATATATATATATATATATATATAAGATTTCCTTATACATTTTATGATGAGTATTTCAAGCTAATTCATATCAGCTGATATCTTTGAGTTTTGTTTTTCAGAAGTGTGAATCATTTTTCAAAGCCTTTTTTTTCCATGGTACTCACTGACTTCATTTTGTTTTTGTGTTTTTTCTCTAAATTAAAGTTTAACTGAAAGGCAAATAAAACTCACATGAAAGTTTGGAGCAACTGTGACATCTTTCTTGTGTTGTCACCTATTTTCCCCATCTTGAGCTTGAGATGGCTCCATCTGCCTAATTATAAGCTCAAAACCCTCTGGGTGGTGACCGACTCTATACTCTGCACTGCACTTAACACATTTTTCATGCTCTATAAATTATTAATAATAACTGCAGTAATAACATATACTTTTCTTACTATAAAGGAGGATGTGGATATCCCAACTGTCACTTACTCACACTCCCTCTAGTCTTCAGATGATGCACAATGGAGGTATGGGTTATTAGGATCACTTTGCCTCTTCCTTCTATTGCATTTTTAATTCTCCTTCACAGATCTCATTTATTTTTTCCCTGAGTTTTAATTTATGCCTCCATTTCCTTAATGACTGCACCTATTATTTCCTCCTGAATGCCATGCAGCATCAGTATTTTTTATTTACCTGCTAAGGAAAATATCTCCATTTGTGTATGCTTAATTAGTGTAACTACTGCACTCAAGTAGGTTTCATCAACCTTGGCACTATTGACATTTTGGGGTGCATAAATTTTATAGTGGGGGACTATCCTGTGCACTGTAGGATATTTAGCAGCATTCCCTGGGCCCTACCCACTAGATGTCAGAGGCACACTCCACTCAACTCCCAGTTACGATAACCAAAAATGTCCCCAAACTTAGCCACATATTCCCTGGGAAACAGCCTCCACCCCCAGCCGGTAGAGACCCACCATAATAAGGTAAAAGTATTCCTTTCAGTATGTCACATTGCTGGAATAAAATGTGCTAAACATGAAATGAGAATCACATTAACCCCCCACCCCCCACACACACCCTACAATATTTTGAATGTGAAGTTTAAGCATTTAAAAAGCCTGAAGTTAATACAAGCAAAAACAAATAAAACTCTAATATTGAGGATTATTTTGATGAAAAAAAAATTAGTTCAGCTACTTTCCTTATGAAAGCTAACCTGAAATAGAGCTCTAAGCAAAGAACTAGCTATGATTTAAGACTAGTATGTCTTAACGTCCAATTAAAATAAATCCTTCTAACAGCACTTTTATAAAATCACTTAGCTTGTTAAAACATATAAAATGTTTGGCTCCCCTGGGCTACATTATGATCAAGGTACATTCACAGATGAAAAAACGCTTCTTATTTCACAAGGTCACAGAACATTTCAAAATGAGCTATACTTCACTCTTTTCCAAGATTTCTTTGCTTCCTTCACTAAACTAGCCAAGGTCCCCTTACTTCTGAAAATTACTATAAATTTGGGTACTGTCAAGAAGCATTTAATCTCTGATGCATTTGAAAAGCCTTGTAAATTACAAGCAAAATAACTAAGGTGCAATCTTTTTTATTTCTTTTTTTTTTTCTTCTCAGTTTTCTCTCCTATGGTCAGTGAACACGTATCAACACGAGTTTTCTTTGATTTAAGCACTAATACAAATAGAACTAAATAAACACCCTGGGCAATTGAGTCTCATTGGAGGCCTTGTGAGTCTCTTGGAGGCCTTGTGAGGGCTCTGCAATTGATTCAAACTGGGTTCTAATTCCAGGGCCCAATCCCGCATCATCTGTGTGAACTTGAGCATGTTACCATCTCTGTGACTCAGTTTGCTCATATGCAAAGGCTCATGCTATGTGTACCTATTTCACGGAATTGTTGCAAAGCTTAAATATAAAGATTTTAGTACATGGCTTGCACACAGTGAGTGCTGAATCAATGTTAACTAGTATCACAGATTCATTGATCAATGAATGTGCCTCAAATCAGTATTTCCTCACACAAAAACTGCAACTTTACCCCTCCAAATCTGTGTGTCCCTGCATTTCTTTATGTTACCCCCTTTTTCCAGCTATTTGACCAAAAAACCCCGTAATCCTAGTTCCCTCCATTGTGCTCACTGTCTCCACTTCCATCCAAAAGGCAACAAAGCCCAGTAATTCCACCAACATCATCATTAGCATTCCAGGCACTGTGCCTTTACATCCATCATCTCAAGTCACCTTCAGCATCTTAGACCTTTTATCCATCACCTCCTCTCCATCCCTGCTGTCCCCATCCTGGATCAGCCCCTCTTCTTCTATGCTACGGACAATTACAGAAGCTTTCCAACACATCTGTTCATAGCTTCCCTACTGGGATCTATCCCACACAGTGAAGCCAGAGTATTTTTTCTAAAACACATATCTGATCAATATTTCCATGCTGATACATGGTAATGTGTCCTTGTGCCTCTTCCCAATGGCCAACCTTCAGGATAAATTCCACCCCTCAGGGCACATCAGACAGGACTTCAGGACTTGAGCACTGGCTGTGTATCCAATTCTGCCTACAGTGCTCCCCACGTGAACCCATTCGTCGACCAACGCAAGGTGTCCCCAGGTCCCTGGCAAGCAACATTCTTCCTAATATCTTTGCATATGTTAGAAATGCTGCCTGGCATGTCAATCTCCATGCAGCAGTCCTTCAAGCTCAGTTTTTAGGTTTTTCCATCATCATCTCCTCTCTAAAGCAGTTTCAGAACATCCTAAGGCTGAGAGATCATCCTTTATCTATTTCTCCTCCCACAACTCCCTGTACCAACTTTAAGAAACTCATCACTGTATTGTATCTACTGGCTTCTTTATCTACCACCCCATTAAAATGTATTGCCAAACATTAACATATTTTTTATTTATTTGTATTCAAAAAATATTGAGTGCTTGGTACACAGTAGGCACCCATATATGTTTGTGTAAAAGAATATCTGAATGAATGAAACAAATGGACAAGATGTATACTGGGGAAATTAGAAGCTTCTTTTTGTTTCAAGGGCCATAGTGGTCAGAGACATAATCAAATGGCATTTTTAAATGTCATATGTGCCTAATATAGCCATAGGGAATATTGGTTTTTGATTCCAAATTAAAGATTTGCAGCACAGAACCCATTTTCAAAGTTCCATCTCAGAAATTCTAAACCAGAAGTCCCAACCATCACAATGTGGTAGCCAGACTGTTCTCCGAAAATAGCGACACATAAAGGGTGATGTCAATTACAACTTTTATTCTAAAATGTCTGACTTTCTTGTGACATATTGTAATACTCCCTAAATTATTAACAGACCCCAGAACCAGAAGCAGTGGGGACAGCATTTGGGAAGTGAACAACACATTTATTTAGTTCGAGGACTGATGATTCAAAGGGAAGGGAAAGAGGAGGCAGTTATTTTGATCAGCTGGGGGCCTTAGTGTCTTTTGTATCTGAGCCTCTGCTGGTCTCCACATTCTTTGTGGGTGCAGGCCTGCAGGCCTCTTGTGTCTCTTGCTATCTCTGCTGACAGCCTCTTTATGTGACAACTTGGAATCCCAGCAATGAAGTGTGAAAATAAAACACAGACAACAATTCAAATGAGAATTTCAAATTGTAGTTATATTTTTATAAGGTTTTGAATGCATTAAACTTCCAGAAGTTCCAGGTAGCTCCTTTTGTAAGGCTCATAGACCTGGAAGGAAGAATACACGTGGACACATCACATCCCGTCATCATTTCACACCCATGCTTGACACCACCCTGACTGTCCTTATGACTCAGGAATCGTGGATTAATTATTGTGACTTAAGTTAATATCAAATATTTGAACTTTTCAAACTCCAGCCTTTGCAGAAGTTAATATCCATCCATGAAACTTTTGTATGTTTATGCTACATGTTTTGTTCTTTTATCAGAAGTGAAAAATAAATAAATAAATAAATAAATAAATAAATAAATAAATATTTTTGGCGTAATATTTCTTTATAAATCAGGTCATGTCTTCTCTCTCTCCCTCTCCACAAATCCCCTCTTCTCTCTTCCCTTCCCCCTTTCACCCCCCCAACCATGTCTTTTTCTATGTTACTCTCAGGAAGATTCCAGAGTTCTAGTTCAGGAAGGATGAAGGAAAACCTTGCTTATGTCTCCACTCAGTATTTTTCAATCATAAAACTAATACAGTATTTTGATCCATGTTTGGTTTCAATAGTATAAGGTTCCAGAGAACATAAGGAGTGTTATTATCAACCACAATCCCCAAACGTCCTTTCCAGTGCACGTCGTTTTAAAAGGCATTAAGTATTTTCTAGTGACTTGGCAGAGCCTATTCCCATACATGTAAAACTATACAGATGTGGCCATTAATACATAAAAACACACAGCACATTTATACTCACTCTTATAAATAAAACTGATGGCATGTTTTGGAACCAGTTCGTTAAGGTATGGGTTAAAATGAGGGCTAATAGTAGCAAAGGTAGTTTAAACAGCCTAAAATCAAATGCTTTGGTAAAGAATAAAATGTGGTACACTACTATGCACTGACCACACTGTCCCTATAATATACAGAATGACTCTGCTCACAGTGCACACCAGAAAAACCATCTCAGGGATTTCATGAGTTAAACTGATGACCTTGCTGTAGGTACATACAGGGTTAAGCTGGAAATTGGTATGTAAAAGCTGTAAGACAGTAGCACAGGAACAGCAATCCTTAGCATCAACAGCCTGAAGAAAAGGATTCCATCTTTAGCAGCAGAAACCATGGTCGATTCCTGCTGAATGTTGCGAACCCTAAAACAATGAATTCTCATCCAACTTCTAGTGACATCTCACAACCACAAGGCAGTTTGTTCATTATCATGCAATCTCAACAATTCACATTTTTTTACTTGATTTCTGATCCAGAAATTTAGACATTTAAATCTGTTCTCCAAAATTCCTATTTCTAAAACTGCTTAAAAATCCCTGTACTTTCCACAATTATAAGAAAAATAAGTGAGCCATGAGGGCACCCTCTCAGCCATTGTGATCAACTTTGCAGTCTAAGAGGATGATTTCAAAAGAGTCTTCCCCATTATCATTACAGTGTGTATATGAGGCTATACTTTTTACATACAAAGTACTGTCAGAGAACAAGGATTGCCTTCCATTCCTGATCAGGGTTGCTTTAAAACTGCTAAACGTGTTAAAGGACTCACCAATTATGTTGCTGAAAAAACTTGTGGTTTAAGAAATAAATATTTACAACCAATAATGAGATTTGGAGATGAAAATCTAAAGAGTGGTATGATATTCTCTCCAATGATGTATCTGCCATGACTGAGGTCACTACCAAAGAAGGCTTTGTTCTCCTCGTGCTCCTCCTGCCTGCTGACCCCCATCTTCCACGACAGTTATTATAGCTTCATCTTTGGATAGGCTACGAGTGCTGAATAATTATAGCATGATATGTGCATTTTAGAGCATTAAATTTAATAAAAGGTTCTCAAATTTATAAATTACTAATTCTAATTGCCAATATCTTATATTTTATGCTGCCTATCTATTACAGAAAAAATAATCAATTAGCCAGGAAGTAAATTAACCTCCTTCAAATATTTAACATAACTGAGTACAAGGAGATTAAATGTAGTATCGAAATATTTCTTATAAATCTTATTTTATATATTAAATAATATGGCTCTGTTATTATTTTACTACCTAATTGGAAATATATCAGTTAGAATAATAACTTATATGTTATAAAATCAATTTAATTAATCAAAGAAGAAATAAAGAAAAAAATGAGAAAGAAACTGTTATAAAAGCTATAAGAAGTACAAAGAACTAACATTGGAAAACCCATGTTGAAAAGAATCCACAGTTTTCAATTGTACCACCTGTTTCTCCTCAAAAGCTAATTAAAATACACCTTAGGAAGCATAATCTTCTATAACTTTAATTACATCTCTCCCCATCTTTTATTCCTCAAAGAAGAAAGAACTACAATTCCTAGGATACACTTTCTCACTCAGCTGATGTGTCTTCTCCCCTATTGATTCATTCTACCTAATATCATGAATGGATGCCCACCTTTCCATCTGTGTCTAACCTTGAGATTCAGAGTCTAGCAAAGGCATAATTTCAGAACTGTAAAATTCAATTGCAATTTTGTATTCCTTATATTTATATACCAATTAATACCTATTTATATACCTATGATTAATTACATTTATATGCCTATGTATGAATATAACTCTATATTGACTATATACATAAATACACACAAATATATAGGACATGTATGCACATCTATGTATTATATATAGTGATACTGTATATACACATGCATATATGTCTATATTTTTGCTTTCTAGGTAAATATAGATTATATATATATATATACATATATATATTTCCATATCTTTATCTTTCCATTCCCAGAATAAATTGTGACATGCACCTATTTGCAAATACATTGTTTGACATTCATAATTAATTTTTCACAGAAACAACATACATGTTCCCAGGCTAGCTCCTCAAAATCTTACAAACCCATCACACAGTTAGTTGGGCTGTAGGTCCCACAGTGCTAACCTGAGTTTCAGGGCCCCGGATGTGTGTGAGCCATAGCTAAGTTAGTCTTATTAAAACTCTCAAAGAGAAACCCCATTATAAACAGTCTTTTGAAGATGACTGCAAATTTCCCATCCTGACATATAAAATCGTTTTTCCACTGTTACAGTTGTCTTCAAGAAAATATTGAATATAAAAGGAACCACAACAACACCCATTCAATGATCACCTGCACTCCCCCTTAAAATGCATAATACTATATGTTTTAATTATTGCATTCTTGGGACCCCGTACAGTGTTTGGGCTATAGAAGGTGCTGGCCAACTGGCCAATGCAGAAGATGATGCGCGATGACCCCCAAAATGCCCTGAGAACATTTCTCACAAAACCCATGAGGATCTTAAAAAAAAAAAAGCTAAAATATAAAAATACTACCACTTCACACACTGCATTTATGAGCATAACATGTATGTATCATATTCGATGGGGCAGCAAAACAGCAGTGAGACCACATTTGTCATTTTAGTACAAGCTGGCCCACAACAATGTGTAGAATACATGTGGTTCATCTAAACATTATAAAAATGCATTAAGTATTAGGCAAACAACAAATAGCGTTTTAACACCAGAGAAGCCTAAGCAAGAATGTAAATTTATTTATTAAGCCCTTTCAGTGAGACTCTAACTCCTGCAGGGATACACACTCTTAGCATGACAAACAAAACCTAACAGGAGCTCCCACAGAGGAAGCTTGAACTTGAGCTTTAAATAATTAACACTTTTTTCTCCCTTTCACTTACACCTATGGAGATTTCTTTATCAATAGTTAAACCTAGATGTTATCTTAGTCACAGCAGTGGATTTGTAGAACTCTTCACTTATTAAAACATGGGGCAGAACATAGCATTTGAGGAAAATTAAGGAGTAAAACAGGATATGTCTGCATGAGTATGTTCTCATTAAATATCAGAGATTTTGTAGTAATAAATCAGGAGGTGTAAGTGCAGGGAACATCCTTTATGTTAGCTTTTCTCAGGGCTGTTCTGATTATTTTGAGGTTTGCTAAGTCGTTTATTTGTTTTTCCTAAGGACTGAGTTGTTTCTGTTGCTGTTTTGTTTTTCAGCATTATAGACTGTGATTCCCAGGTTTTTATATATATATATATATATATATATATATATATATGCCTATATATATAGGCTTTAAACCTGGATTCCATAAATACTCCAACAGCAGCATTTCAAATTATTATTTTTGTAAGTCTCCATGGTTTTTCACATTTTAATTTTTTAAGAGAGGACTATGAAGAATGAGCCGCAAATTTGAAAGAATAAGTAGATCCTGTCCAAGAAGTCCACTACTTTTGGGTGCAAGGCATGAAGCTGTATTTTCTGTATATGTTAGGATTTCTCTCCCATGGGAATCTCTTCAATTCTATTATAATCTGACCTTACATTCATGATTTGACTCTTAATTCTGAACACTCAGTTTTAAGAAACTGGAAATCTGAGACCCTATAAGGTCATCTTCTTTGAAAAATGGTACTTTATGACTTGGATAATCATTTCTTTCATGGAATCATTGCTGTCTCAAAAAAAAGATCGCTGATAGAGATATATAAATATAGATATAGATACATGTACATATGTATGTGTATGTATACATATAAACACACACGTACATAGAAAAGATCACTTCAGTAGCCTTCCATTGCTTGAGAAACAGCTCGCTTTTTTTCAACCTAGCATTAAGAAGCCTTCATACCTGGCTCCAACATGTCTCTCAAACATTATCTCCACATGTCATTCAGAAAATAAACCATAGGAGACTCTGAATTACTGAGAAAATAAAGGAAGAAAAGGAGGAAGGGGAGGAAGAGGAGAAAGAAGAAGAAATAAAATTAAAAAATAGTGATATCCCTCCTGATCCAAATATTATTTCCTTATGGTAGATAGTATTTTCCAAATACATATATATGCCACCCCAAAAGCTCATGTGCCACAGATCTAGGTAGAGGGCTAGGGCTTCACTGGCCAACAGGAGATGCTGGAAGCAATGATGTGTGACTGTGAGACTAGGTCACGAAAAGATACAGTTTCTACCAGCAATTCTCCTGGAGGTGTCTCCCTCCCCCACCCACCAATCCCCAGTCTTTTCATGATAGAAGAATATAGGATTCAGAACGCAGGGAGGGAAAGGTTAGGACCTGAGGTCCCTGGGTGGGGAAAAACACATATTTTGGAACAATGCTGGGAGCATTTGACTACAGCAAACCCCCCTTAGGCATAAAGTCCCTCTTAAGAATGTAATGGACACCACCTACTCCCCCTCAGGATCCCCTCAGGAATTTGGCAATCAAAATACTTAATTAAAAAAAGTAAACCATAAAACTTATGTTATACGTGGGACAGTATGACCAGTCTGAGTCCTCACACAATGGAATCGAGCCAAACAGAAATGGACAACACAGAACCTAGAGTTGTCTAGCCAGTAAGAGTAGAATCTGAGAAGGAACGAGCGGGAAAGGAAGGGAGGGCTGACCAGAACTTTATAAAACAAGGACCCTTGCCTGTAGTCTGTAGGCATTCACTTTCAAATCTCCCTTCTCTGTAAAGAGAGCTTTCCTACTATTCTTCCTTTCTAATCTTACACTCTAACACTTTTGCCTGCGTCCATTCTGTGTCCACCACTTTATTCTTCGAAGCAATGAGACAAGGAATCCCATATATTGAGGTAAAAAAAAATCCTGCAACACTCTCTCTCAGAACATGTGCTTTAGAAATCCTGGGCCAGATGGGAGAGTTTCAGCTACCCTTGTAGCTGCCATGCTAGAGGGCACTCGTGGAGAGACTGCACACAGACAGAGCAAGAAATGTATGAGGACACCTAACTGGACCAGCCCCTAGATGTTTGAGACTTCCCAACATCAACCAGTGGATGTTATTAAGTAAGCCTTCAGATGATTCCATCTACCTCCTTTAGAGTCTTCCTGCCAAAGTCTGAGATACTGTGGAGCAGAGAAAAGTCATTTCAACTGTGCCCTGCCTGAATTCCTGACCTATAGAATCTGTGAACATAACAGATGTCTTTACTTAAGCCACCAAGTTTTGTGTAGTCTGTCAAAACAGCTATAGTAACAGAAACATTCTCCCATACTGTGTTAATTGTCAGCAAACACAATTCTTCACACAAACACATTTATTACATGCCAAAAACTGTATTTTGTAAATGACTACTTCTCACAACCATTTTGCAAACCATTTTTATTTTATAGATGAGGACTATAGGCCTCAGACAAACTAATAACTTGTTTGTTGTCACACAGATAAAAAGTGGAACCAATGCCAGTATTGGAACCAGGTTCTTCTGGCTGCAATGTATACGATCCTCTTTCCTTCATTGCCTCACCCTAGAAATTCACACTGTGGGAGAAATCATGAGGAATATCCCCACTATTGTACTGGGCTCAGAAAACTAACTTCACTCATGCCTCCTTTTTCAACTGACCTCTGTCAAAGACACTGAATCCTATCATTTACAAACTAATGCTAAATTATAGTTATTTCTAGACAAGTTGAAGCAAAATAATATAAGAATTAGGGAATTAAGTTAAGGTTGATTAATAGAAAACTATTTAGGATAAGAGACTTATTTTGAACACAATTAAGGGTGCCTGCTGTGTTTTGATTTTAAGGGTTACAAATTGCACTTTGACAAAAGTGCTCCTATGAATTATAATTACATTCATTTATCTCACAATGAATGTTTTCATTCAAAGAATTTACAGCTCTCTGTGGGCATATGATTAATATGCATGTATGCAGACAATATTCACAAACTTCATAATCCCAGGGACAGAAAAAAGTGATCAACCTCTCCCAGTCTGGAGCTGTTTTGAGTAAATTTCTGTACCTGTAAATATGCTCTTCTGGGACTAGGCTGTATTTGCATCAGGAGCTAGATGTCAGAATGTCCTTCTGTCCTGCTATTTTCAAGGGCATTAAAGCATTACATTTTTTATCCCAATGGATGGAGCTTATAAAAAAGCCATCCTTATATTCTGGAGCCTTCAAGAGAAAGCTTTTCTTTGGCAGTGAATGAAAACAATGGCAAAAGATGAAAGGAATCATCTTTTAAAGAAAACAAAAAGGCCTCTACAAAGAAGTGTAAAAATGTAGAAAGTGGGGGGAAAAGATGTATTATATTTGGAGTTAGAGTGGAGAAGATGGAAGGACCAATGGACTTCCTTTACTAATGTTGAAGTTCAGGGGGAAAATCACTTCTGAAGGTTCCATGAACAAAACTGACAACCAGGAGTTTAAAATACTCACAGCTACAATTTTCCCATTTTGTGGGGGTTCCAGAAGAATTCCTGTGGGCAAACTCTACATGTATAACAGACTGAGTGTGATGTGTTTATCTCAAGGCAACAAATACATCAGATAATTTGGAAACCAGCCAGTATTTTGGTTTTATATGATGTCAATCAACTGACTGGGTTGATTTTACCATAAACGACTCATTTTTAAACTACAGAATGGTAGATGTGTATAAATACTGCAGAACGCTCATGACATAACGAATCCCCCCTTTTCTAAAAGAATCCCCCATTTTCTAAAGTTCACATTATACCACTTTGCTTTTATGAAAGACCTACATTAGTAGCTGTTTTCCCTAACTGAAAGAAATTCAAATATTTCACTTTTACAAGAAAAGACAAAAACATCATCCAGCATTTGTTTGGCAGTGAGCTTTTATAAAGACAGCAGGCAACCCAAGAACGGTGCCACCGAGCTCTTTCTCCAGGAACTACACTCAGCATCTCAGCATCCTGCCGCCAGGTTGGCAGTGCATCTGAGCATCTATGCCTTGTCTCCATTTATTTTGTGCCTCCATTAGCAAGGTGTGCCCTAAGGTATCACAAATGGACAAGAGAGGCTATTCCAGGATCTGGGAATGCTAAAAAACTTTCCACCTAAATTAATGGTAATTGTTTGCTTTACACCATTTTGTCTCATGAAAGGTTTTACAGAAATGCTCTACCTTCAGAAAGTATTGGAGGTACTCAATATATCAAGCAATAATACAGCCATACAGCAGGAATGGCCAATATAAATGAAACAGTTCCAATCACATCTTCATTTTCAGACTGATCTCTTCTCCTCAAATGGTACCTTCATGTAAGGAGCTTTTTGTTTATAAAAAAAGGCCAAGTGAATACCACATTCTCATCTACTATGCCACGATTTTTGTCTCTGACTTTAAAAATAAAAGACTCAAGCCAGATTAGACTGTTTTCTTTAAATTCTAGTTTCACTTGTTTTTAGCAGCTCATTTTAAGAAACATCTGTCCAGTCTGGCTCTTTGGAAGATGTTCAAAAACAAGTGTCCTCATTTGAATGTTAAGGGATTCTCCTAAGGGAGACAAAGGTCCTTTGAAAGCATGCAAACACTATGGAAACATCTACAATTCTTGAACTTCTTAATCAAGTTCAATGTACAGTGTACAATATGAAAAAATTTCATCCTTAATCAAAAAAAAAAAAAGAATTGTCTACTCCCTTGATACCTTCTAAGGTATCATGCTGTTTTCATATCATTCAGTGGACCGTTAGTTTTGAGGCAACCTTGGTGGAGCCTAAGATTATACAGAGAAGAATTCCAGATTTAATGCAGCTAACCTGGAATCTGAGTTTGTACACAATACATATGTACAAATCCACACGTTACCTTTGTGTATGTGGTTGGAGGGTAGAAATTCAGGTCCAAAACACAGAACCATCTTATGAAGAATTAATACACATTCTAATTCTCAACAAAATAAATCCACTTATGTCAAGAAACACCTACTATATTTCAGACATAATAACATATATTGTATGAATACAGATATATGCTATCCATTTTGATCTTTAAAACAATTTCATAACATAGGTAATAGCCTCATTTTAGAGATAAGTAAAAGGACAGTAAAGGAAGCTAAAGTGTTGTCCTCATCCAGAGAGTTGTAACTGGCAAAACTGGAATCTGGATTAGAGTTATTTTCACTAAGAGGCTCAGGAACTCAGTCCTAGTGAGTGGCCATCCTAATGGAAATGATAACTACTACCAAAATGAGGAAAAGATAAAATGTCATCTGTGATTTATTGAAACCACATAGTAAAAGAAAACCAAGATTAAGTTTGGATGCATTTAAAAATAACGGCCTAAGGCATAGGTTAAATGTTGAAAGCTGGCTATCAGGACTCAATATGCTCTAGAGGCAGGAAAGCAAATACAAGTAGATCAAACAGACCACATTTTAAAAATGTTTAAATTTCTCTATAAATATATAAGATACCATATTACTTCTGGGAGAGAAGAGCCTGCATAAGCTTGTTTTTCCACTGTCTTCAGTGAAAGAAAAGTCAATTAAAGTTCTCCTGGAAAACCTCCAATGCCATCCCAAAGAACAAGAAACACATTGGACACATTTCTGAATGCAGCAACTGCTAGACTCTACTCAGAAATATTCCATCTAGGGGCACTTGGGTGGCTCAGTTGGTTAAATGTCTGACTTCAGCTCAGATCATGATCTCACTGTTCGTGAGTTTGAGCCCCACTTCGGGCTCTGTGCTGACAGCCCAGAGCCTGGAGCTTGCTTTGGATTCTGTGTCTCCCTCTCTCTCTCTCTGCCCCTCCTCTGCTCACACACTGTCTCACTCTGTCTCAAAAATAAATAAATGTTAAGAAAATTTTTAAAAAATATGCCACCTATATTGTTTGTTAAATCAAATTTAGTCCTTAGATTTTATCATTTTAAGGGACCATCTGGAATGCCTGCCAGAAAGCAGAAAAAAATATTGTATCCTGCATTTGGTTTTAAAGTGTTTTCTTTCAAGTTTTCCCAATTTCTTATATTAAAATTTGTCATGGCCTGTCTCAAAACCCTGCCAGAAACTTATGAGGGATGAAAAAATGTCTCCTAATTGATTCAAAAGTAAAACTATGGCATTTTCAAAAGAAAACTAAGATGAATGCCCTTTAAGGAAAGTTCAGTGAGGACAACACAAACCATATGTTCCAGGTATGTGATGTGAACCACATGGTCCATGAAGCCCCTTGCACTTGATATGCTCCACCTGAAGTGCCAATATCAACAAACAACAATGTTTACTGTGATGGCAGTTACAGCCAAGGTCAACGGAAGTATGGGCTCTGTGAGCCTCAGTCTAATTTTTTAATGTCAAGCAAGAAAACTGACATTTTAGGGTACAATATTGCTATCCAAAGCAAATATGTGCAATGCAGAAAAGGCAAATATTAAATTCTGAAGTAAATAAAAGAAGAGGTCTTGGGTAAAATAGGAGAGCCTAATCTCTTCCAGCTAACTTTCCTCTTCTCATATTAAGTTTTACATTTTACCCACTAGATGTATCCCCTGAGAACTTTATCCACGTCAGCTTCTCCACTTTGTAGATGCTGAAGCTGTTTCATAAATAATTGAAAGGGCTGGGTTCAAATCTTTACTGTTTGATTGTTCATAGGTGCAAAGTCTCAAAGATCAGAAAAAATAGGCAATTGAGCTATATTATTTTTACAGTCTTCTAAAATTCCAGATGCCAGCAGAATTATTCCTGTTTACAATAAAATGTTTACTACGTAATGACAATATGAGAATTCTTTGGTTTGAAAACAAGGATTCCATTTGCATAAATAGACATCCTATTCCATTCCCTTGACCCTGACCAGTAAATGTATAATGTTGTACAATGTATGAAGTTTCATAAGCAGAGGATAAGTGTATTTTTATCTTTCCTTTATTTCCCAAGAAGGAAATGTATGACACAGACAAATTCTGTGTATTTACCATAACCTCTTATTCTCTCATTAAATAGTAAGATCAAATGATACTCTGGATTATTTAGATATGTGCTGAAAAGGAAAAAAAAAATGTAAGATGGAATCTAGATTAAAAAAACACAATAAAAAAAAGATAGTCATTTTGCTATACAAAAAGGAATATATTTTGTAGAAGGAGGATACTTAGGACTGGATATAGTTATTTTACTTTTTTATTAAATGAGCACAAAGTTCTCATTGACGGACACCAAAAATGAAGTATCCAGTGATCTGTATACAAAGGCACTGTAAATATGTCAGGTACAGATGAAAAATGGCCTGAACTCGGGTCTGGGTCTAGTCCTTCCTGCAGGCTATGTAATTCTGTGGTCACTGAGAGAATCCAGTCATAGCAAAGTGGGCACAGCCTCTGATCTTCACAGTTCAAATGCTGGCTCTACCACTTACTTTCTAAGCCTCAGTTTTATTTTCTTACTCCTGAAGAAGCTTTAGGTGACACCAAAATCTATGTCATAAATTCATTATAGGATTTCAATTAGATAGGTGTCTACAGCTTTGAGAACAGCATCTGATATACATTAGGCCTAGGATAAATCTATGCTGTTACTTTTGGTCAGAAAGGTGGTATTACTATTAAGACACTATAACAAATATTTTTCTGGTTTCTTATTCACATCACATGGGCCATGATGACCTTTGCAAATGATACATTCTCCCTACAGAACACCAAGCTACCCAATTATGGTTAAATGAGGTTAAGAAAGATAAACAAAATATTCATTAAACTACATTCAATTACAATTTTCTCATCCATAAAATGAATGGGTCTGTCCAAATAATTTCTGAAGCCACTTGTAGGTCTATATCTTTATTATTCTAAACACATGCACTCATATTTACATCATCAACATGTGTATAAATGTATTTGAAGGATCTTCCAAATTTGATGTCAAAGTTCAAGGAACTGAAACATGGGCAAAAGAAGAGGTTCTTCAAAGTGACTGATTAGAACCAAGATGGACTCATTAATGTTGTTAATTACATTCCTCTTAAACAATGGAGATGTCTAAATCACCTAAAGTGACTCAAGAATCATCCTCATAATTGTTGTTGTTGTTAAAAAGTACAGTGCTGAGATTTCAGTTCTAATTGGGCAGTCATATGATAACCAAAATCCGAGTTTGTAGGAAGATACATATAAAAGATACATCAGAATATGAATAAGTAAATACTGAGAGGGGAATTTTACTCCATGTGACTCAAAGACTTATTGGAATAATCTGTGGAATTAGAAGATATGATATCCTGTTTAGTTCCCTCTGTTTTATAGTATTATTGCTTCTGTGCACGTTGAGTGAAAAGGGAGTACATATTTGGTTAGAAGTTTTAAAATTCCTGTCATAGGAATCCTAAGTCCTCCTGCAACAAAATAATAACATTGAGTTCTTATCACACACACATGACTTAGCATAAATTTCTTCTTTAAAATACTTAGAGCTAAAAACAAATTCAGCAACTTACCAATGGGGCTAAATTATTTGAGAGAATACACAGCATATTTCTCATAAAATGGAACAAAATGCTCAAAAGTAGTGTTAAAATTAAAAGGACGATATTAAGGAAGTAATGGAGATTGGAGAAAAAAGCAAAAGCTGTATACAACAGGAAGAAAAGTATCAATTTCACAATAGTACTGAGAAAATATCTGGTACATGGGCACATTCTGGAAAAGTATGAGCAATTAACAAGCAAACCTTTGATTTGGTAAAATATCTTTTTACATAAGTTTGAAGATGGAAAATCTGTTATTTACTTTCAATATTCAAAATAAGCCAAAGTAATTGGAATATTCAAGTACTGAGGCTTCCTTTATGGCTGAATATTTTCAACTTCTCTTACAATATTTAGCAGACTTGACAATAGGTAGAGAAATAAATTTGACTGCGATGTGTCCTCCTTTCTCTTTTCACATCAAGGGAAGCATTAATGAATTTTAAAAAGGTAAATCTTTAAGAAGAACTGAAGGAAAATTACTAACCTTCTCTTAATTAAGAGTCCAGAGTATAAAACGATTTAGAAAGTAAATGGGAAAAAAGATTTTAAGAGAAACATTAAATGGCATTTGATATAATTATTTCTCATAGCCTCAAACCCAAATATTGTCCATGACCATAGCTCTAAAATATGAAGCATTTCATTGATTTGAGAAGGACTCAAGATAGAAAATAAGGAATTGAAATAATAATTAAAATCTAAATTTGTACAAGGGTATCCCTTACTAATTTCCCTCTCCTCACCCTTCTCTCCTGCCTTCCAGAAAATTCTTGAGGGGAGCATCTGAAGTACCATGTTCAGAAGGAGTGGTTCCTCCAGAAATAATAAAAGAAAGTGCTATGATCGATTACTACTGTCTGTCTTGAATGAGGGAGAGAATAGTAAGTAGCAGCAACATGCAAAAGGAGACAGGAATGAATGAACTTCTAGTTGGTCAGAATTTCTATCAATTTTGGGATTTCATAAGTCTTTTGGCATCTTAATTATATAAGAATTCTACTGAATTTACAGGTGTTTCATCTCACTATACTTTTGGTACAAACAGCATCCTAAACCATCTTTGAAGTTGTAAAATAGTAACTAGACTCCACTTGGCCAATTTTTACCTCAGTATTTGCCAGCTTACTTAAAATAACTTGGTCGTGACTTTCTTTCACATTTTTTATAGTGATGTGATCAAACAGTCCTGTAATCTAATACTAACTTTCTACCAAAAGCAACTTCATGCAACTTTATTCCTATTAGTCCTATCTCATGCCAAGAATATATTGGCATATATTCCAAAAATGAAAGCCTTGAAACAGTGACACTCAACTCATAATCATGCTGTTTTTTCCTTCATGCCTCCTATTTGTTTCATTCTTTTGCATGTCCTCTGGGCCCAGAACTGAGGTATCTACCTATTGGACTATTTGACTATTTTTGCTTTGAGAGATTCAGATTCCACTTTAATGCTATTTAAGCAGTCTTGTCCTTTGTCTGTTTGATCATATCACACTCCTTCTTCAGACTCTCAAACAGCTTGCCTTAATTTATAAAGATACAAGATTTCCACTTATATAGACAGACAATACAAAGTAATGGAAATACATGAGACTAAGGAGTCAAGGTGGATTAGCCACCACAATAGGCAACCCACAATCTCAATAGCGTGAACACAATAAAATCTATTTTTCATTCATGTCACAGTCTAATGTGATTTGTAGGGAGGCTTTGCTCCATGTAGACATAATCCTCAGTTACTCTATCTAGTTCTTCTATCATCCTCTACGCCCCCGAAATCTTTCACCTGATCTTCTACCTTCAGCCAACAGACCAGAAGGCCATGTAGAAGTTACCATTCTTAACTTGCTTACAGGTGACATAACTCACTTTTGCATTGTTTCCAATCTTACTCCATTAATCATGGCCCTATGTATAAGTGCTGGAGAAGCTGGGAAATTTGGTTTAGTGGTGTGCTTACAAATAAGATAGTAGTGAGCCCTAGCAATCTCTGTCACAAAAAGCTAAATGTAGTCATAAGCTTTGACTTCCAAAACTGCGTCATATAGATATTTGCCCTATCTCAAAAAGCTGCTGTGAGGGTCAAGTAAATAAGGGATGTGAAATACTTTTTAAATTGTAAAGTGCTATGTAAATATATGGTTTATTGGCCTCTAGACATCCACAAAAAGTTTCTTTGTCAGACTTTTGAGAATTCCCAAATTTATAAATATATAAACATTTTCATAGGTTTCAGGCCTTCTCCTAAACCAGATTTCCATCAGGGTCACTTCTTTCCTGGTCACAGTTATATGCCACAAATTAACTTGCTTCTTCAACTCAAAGGTATCTCTCTTATTGATAGTGACTTTCAAAACAGGAACAGTTTTTAATGGCTCTTAAGAGTTTATGTAAACTTATTCAGAAAACAAAAGAATAAAGCAAAATCACCATGCAAATATTTGAGAGTAAACTATGTTTACTGCTCAGCTCTGAGTCCCAGTTCACTCACTCACACCAGCTTTAGCACCAATTTGATTCAAATTCAGACTCAAAAGATTAGCAAAACAAGTACCGCATGTCATTGAACTCTACGGTATGTCAATGGAAACTCATGTCATGGACTCTATGGTAAGTCATGGAATTCTGTGGGAAGTCAACATAAGTCTATGATTATTAGGGCTATGTGTAATTACACGCTTGGAGTTTTTGAGAAACTTGCTCATGTCTTCTACATCTGGAGGGTGAACATCATCTCCAGTCTTTAACATTGTCTCCTAGTTCACCACCAAATCTCTTGCCCATCCTTTACAAGCAGCTCAGAATAGCCCATTTCCCAAAACCTTACGCAATTGAATAGTGTCTTCCTTGTCTTCATGGATCTGATAGAACCCCTCCCACAGGATTATTCACTCTCCTCTCATAACAAGCATATCCTTTTCCTCCATGATCATCCTCCTCAATCAGAACAGACTTGGATATCATAGAGAATACAGACAGAACTTATGTCAAGTAGCACAGAGCAGAATATAGGCAGGGAGGTACTTAACTTAAACAATTACAATGTCATTTCATTCTCCAAAATTCATATACTTCAGAGGCACATTACCAGGACTGAGGAAATAAAGGTAGTTAATCTTCCTCAAGGAGCTCATATTCCATAAGGGGCACCCATGAATCAGTTGTCCATACTCAACATAAGTGATAGAATGGAAGTCAGAGGAAAGTCTCTGTAGTTATGAGGAAATGTAGCATGTTAATTGAGTTAAGTGAGCTGCTTCTACAGAGCAGAGTTATGAGACTGCTTTGCATACATTTGTATACTGGTTGCTCTGAGAAATCCCATAGTGAAAGCAAAACAAAATAGACAAAACAACACACCCACATAGCAAAAGATGCAAACAATGTGTGTTTCTTCAATGTACATGTGTGAGGTTTTCTCCTTATATAGCACCTGTTAATAATACCCAACCTAAACACTAGATTGAGAAGCATTGCTTTAGGCATAGAGGTAGAGAGACCACAAAGCAAGAAGATGTTTTAATAATGTAAAAGTAAATAATTTATATTTTTCAAAAGTATCTAGGATCACATCTTTCTTTTTTTTTTTTTTATTTTTTTTTAAAATTTTTTTTTCAACGTTTTTTATTTATTTTTGGGACAGAGAGAGACAGAGCATGAACGGGGGAGGGGCAGAGAGAGAGGGAGACACAGAATTGGAAACAGGCTCCAGGCTCCGAGCCATCAGCCCAGAGCCCGACGCGGGGCTCGAACTCACGGAGCGCGAGATCGTGACCTGGCTGAAGTCGGACGCTTAACCGACTGCGCCACCCAGGCGCCCCTAGGATCACATCTTTCTAGGCACAATTCTCAGTATACTATTCTGAAGAAAAGTCCTTCATTAATATTCCAGTGCTTGTGTTTAAGTCTTATTTTAAATAATTATGCAAATTTCTGGATATTTTACATAAACATGAAAAGATGATCTAACAATGAGAGTAATGGGATTTACTTAAAGTAAGAGAATGTGCTTGCAACACAGACTGAGTACATGTTTAACTCTAGATGAAATAAATAATTTTCTAGAAAAGATATAAATTACAGAGATTGACTCAAGAAGAAATGGGAACCTGAATAGAAAATAGCCATGGTAGAGAAATGAAAAACTTGTGATTTTTTTTTTCTTTGCTCTTTAGCAAAAGGAAGCAAAATCTACAGAGGTACCCAATTTAGAGAAGCCTCTAACCCCAAAGCAAACTCATACCGATAACATTCACACTAACAGCAACTTCTAGAGCAAAAAGCTGATGGAAAATTTGATTTGAAGTCAGTTCCACAGAAATATAAATGTTCAGAGAGTCAGTATTTTTCCTGGAAAAGTTGAATTAACAAGAAAAATATTTTTAGGCAGGATCTTAACATACCCACTGGCAAAAGATAAAAATGACAAAGAACAATACATTTTCTTCAGGATTAAAAAAACACTTGTTTTCTGCATGTGCCAAGGAAAACTATTTGCTGTTATTTGTCCATTTTTACATAAATCCAGAAGATAAAGCAAAAGTTCACAAATTTAAATCCCAATTTCTTTTTAAGCTGTATATAATAAATACCCATTACTTGTTGATTCTGACTGTCTATACACTAGCTTATTTTTCTATGTTTAGTCTCCATAGCTACTTAAATGTTAAAATGCATTGCTTTTTGGTTGATCTCCTTCTCACCTTAGAGCCTAGCGGTTTAGGATTGTAAACTCTGCTACATCATCTTTAGTTGACCCAAAGAACATGTATCTGTTATAATCTTAAGCTTGGGGCACCTGCTTGGCTCAATTGATTAAGTGTCCTACTTCAGGTCAGGTCATGATCTCATGGTTTGTGGGTTCAAACCCCACATCAGGCTTTCTGTTGACAGCTCTGGGCCTTGAGCCTGCTTCAGATTCTGTGTCTCCCTCTCTCTCTGCACCTCCCCAACTCATTCTCTATCTCTCTCTTTCAAAATTACACATAAATAAATAAATAAATAAATAAATAAATAAATAAATAAATATTTTAAGCTATAGGTAGCAGAACCCCTTAGTAAAAATGGTTTAAATAATATGGGTATTTTTCTCCCACATAAGACTGGAGGCAAGGTAGTCTATCCTGCATTCAAGGATAGCATCAAATGCTTAGAATCCTCCAGTCCAACTGTGCCCTCTGCCCTTCTCACTGTGCTGGCTTGTCCTGTCTGATAGGCTCCTCTCATGGTCCCAAGATGCCTTCAGCAATTCCAAACACCACATGCAGAGGAAACAGGGAACATCCCCATCTCGCATTCCTCTCTTATAATGAATAAACCCTTCTCAAAAACTCTACAGCAGATTTTCTCTCAATTTTTATTGGCCAGAAGTCATTCATATGCCTCTATTTAAGTGCACCACCTAACAGGAAAAGTGAGACCACTATAGTTTTGTACCAACATTATTCACCGCTTAGGACCCAGGCACCCTTGGCACATACAGCCATTTAAAACAAAGATAAATAAAATCTGGGCGTTGTTATTAGCTAGAAAGAAGGAAGCATTTACCAGTTAGGCAACAACAATGTCTCTTGTATAATCTGTTTATATGCATAAGCACTATCAAATATGCATTTGTATAACAAAGAATCATTCTGGTTGGTATGTCAGTTGCATAAATGGTCATAGGTAACTCTGAATAAGTGATATGCATTTTATTGTATTTTCTCACCTATAAATCAAAGCTACTATAGCTGAATCTTATAAAATCATAAAATTCTAAGATAGAAGATCCTTGATATTTATAAGCTAATCTATGATAAATCAAATTATATTTTAAATTTTCTAGGGATACTTGCTCCTTACGAGAGCCTTTGTTTGAAGATTTTTGGTTTTGATTATCCAGTTGTTTTAAGTTAGCAATGACTATTTTCAAAGTGGAAAATGGTACATGCCTGCTCCTTTACTATCTCTCTCTTCTTACATTATTCTCTTAGAATTTTTACTCAGTCACCTGCTCCAAACCAAAGTCTAGATCATATCACATGTCCACTGGTTCCTTACTATATGTGGGTTTTCTATTTGATCCCTCAAAAACTCTAGTATCATGTCTGACCTAAGAGAGTAAAAGTACACGCCAAAAGGCATTCGAGGAATCAGGTCAGTGGAGGCATCTTCAGAACCAGCAGACCTCAGTTGGATTGTGGACCAGAGCCCACTCTCAAATCAGGTTTCTCAAGGTAGCCTCTTACACCAGTAGAGAGAAAGAAACACTGGATGGGAAACCAAGAGATCTGGTCTCTAGGTCCTTTGCTACAGACTGACTGAGATATATTATTTTAAATGCAATTCATTTCCTTTCCACTAAGCTATTGATTCATTCATTTAATTAACAAATACTCATTGAGCACTTATTGCACCAAGCATTACATTAGATTCCAGGTGTGTGGAAAAAAAGAGACAGTCCCTGCACTTCCGGAGTGAGGGAGAGAAGCAATAACCGAGCAATAAAAATGTGAAGCATATGAATGAGAGAAACATGGTAACAAGGTAGAAGACAGACCTACTCAGGATGGTCAAAGGAGGCCTTGCAGAAGAGAAACACCTGAGAAGGAGTGAATTAGGGGAACAGTGAGAGAATTCCAAGAACCGGGAAGACCGTGCATGAAGGTGTCAAGATAATTCAAATGCAGGGAGCAAACAAGGTTCTGGTACAAGATGAAGGCAGACAGAAACACAGAAGCTAGATCACCACAGGTCTTGTAAGCCAAGGTCAGAGTTTTTACTTTATTCCAAGTTAAACACAGAATCTTTAATGACTCTATGAATCCAGACAAATTGCTTCTGCTACAGAAGGTTCTGAGAACTGTAAAAAAAAATGTTCTTTTTTTAAGCATTCTTGCCAGAATTGTCATCAAATATTGCTGTTTCAACCAGAGGTGTGCTGAAAGAGGTGTGCTGAAAGAGAGATGCTCCCTTGGACTTCCCAATAACCAGTTCTTCCTTATTGTTTCTTTTCTCTTTTTTTTAAAATCAAACTGGTTACAAAATGCTCTCAGAAGCATTAAAACAACAATAACAGTTTCTTGCCTAGCAGAATTATATTTTGCTCCCACTAAATAAACACAGCCCTGTTTTCTAATATTTGTTTGGCTTTCTGACAAAATTTAGAGTTAGCATCCAAGAAAATCATAACCGTGGAATTAGGGTCACAATTAAATAAAAGAGTTGGTTTCAACTGAAACAATGAGTCTCTTTTCTGAGTACTGATTATACTTTGGAAAAAGAAAAGGGAAGGGAGCTTTAAGGGATCCGTCATGTACCATCATCAACTTATTAAGAGGAGAAATGTTGCAGCCCAATGAAATGGATCATGGGGCTCTTTAAATACAAATTAAATCATTCCTTACTTAGTAGCGTTTCCAGATTTTTTCCTATTTTTGCTTTTGGATTTTTAAAAAGGCCACTGTGTGTGTCTGTGTGTGTGTGTGTTGGTGGGGGGGGCACACTTTTTATGGATACAACATTATTGATGGGAAGAGTAAAAAACAGGAACAACATCTTACTACTTTCTACCAGAACTTATTAGTAAATGTGGGTTGTTTTTATCCCTCAATTTTTCATCTATTATGATAAAGCACATAAACTATTTAACTATCAAGTGACCATGGCTGGCTGAAACCTCTGAGATCATGGACACTATCGCTCATAATTTGCTGTGGTCCCTGCTATGAGTTAATTATTACAATATATACAGTAAACACTTGTGAGATTTTATTATCTAAAATTATATATAAATGTAAGCCTTTTACATAGTTTTCCATTTAAAGCAAGTAGTTTCAAATAAAACTCACACAAAAGAAATGAAAATCAAAGCTGTTTATTTCATTATGATGAAACATGCAGTAGCAGAACGTATAAGAACTAGTATATATTGAACACCTTGTGTGTGTCAGATGTCTTAGTCAGTGCTTCACTCAGATCTCAGTTTGAGAAACTGCTGCGGCTTATAAGAATGTGTGAATTTTTGGAAATGTGGGTAAAAGTCAGGAACCAAGGAGTGGAAGGAAGAACGGTGGGGAAGAGTTGGAAATTGTCACTGCAGGCATAAAGTTTTCGAGTAAGGATCACTCTAATTGTTTAAATATAAGAAGTACATCTCATGATGTCAGTTTATCAATGAATGGTTGGATCCCAATTTCCCTCAGCCATTTTCTGTTGAAGGTTTTATCTGTGCTTGTACTTTATCAAGCTTTATTTAGTGTACCAGAAAACCACAAAAGGGTTCTTTCTGTTATTGAGCATAGGAATACTACCATGAGCTTTTGTTCAATTGCATCCTGAGGGGATTCTACACCTGTGACCTCATGTTGAAACAGCCTGAAAACTGTCCCCAGGGAAGAGCATGAAGAAATATTCAGGAAAATAAAAGAACCGACCTTTCTGCAAGAAACTAAGTATCTCGGTGCTGATCTGTTTGGGTTGCAGAGTGCCAAGCAATCCTACCCTTTATTTTCATTGCTTTACCCTGTTTCTAATGTGGTCAGCAAATACTTTCTCACTGCTTCATAACTACAGTTAACGTCCTTAGAGTCACAAAGGCAGTAACCTATGCAATCCTTGATGGAAACTGAAGCAGATTCTGGAAGTCTCCAAGTGCCTAGGAGACTCGGGCACTTTTGTAGTGCCAAAAGCAGTTACAAAGATTGCTATCAAATTTGTTATACATCCATGGGAAATTATTTCCAAATTTTACTCTCTTCCCTAGAAGAAGAATACATGTCCCTGCTCACGAGCATGTGACTCATGCTGCCTCCTTGGAGGCAGAGTGTACCTCCCTGTCATACATTTAGCCATATGACTTGCTTTGGCCAACAGACTATGACACAATATACACTGTATCTCATCAGAGACTTTATGGTGATAGAGTGGTTCAACCCAGAGTCCTGTTTTCACTTGTTACCATAAGAATGGCACATGCCAAATAAGAGCTAACTTCAGTTGAGTCCCAAAGTAAGAAGACAAACATAGATCCAAGATAGCTGACCTGCCACTGCCACCTGCAATATGAAGATTAAATCAATGTCTGTGATTTTGCAAGATACACTCTGAGAGCTGATTATCACTACACCACACACTTTGCCACCAAGACACTAAAATATCCAGGTCATGAATGTTAGTCCTACATTGAGGAATCAAGCACTTACATTTGGGTTGGATATGATGGCCTGAGTAAGAACAGGAGAGAAATCACCCCATGATTTATGTTATAACCCTAGGTAGAAGGATTCAATCATGGGATGATTTGTAAATGTACCTATCTCTCAAAACTACTGAGCCTAGCATTTAACTTACAGGTCACTCATCCATCTCAATAGCTGTGCTTTAGGACTTCATCATTATTAGTTTCTTTTTTATCTGACAGAGTTTACGTTGTTTAGTCGTACATTGAGATTCCAACAGAAGCGCCTGTCAGTTAAGCGTCCGACTTCTGCTCAGGTCATGATCTCACACTTTGTGAGTTCAAGCCCCACATCGGGCTCTGTGCTGACTGCGTGGAGCCTGGAAACCACTTTCAGTTCTATGTCTCCCTCTCTCTCTGCCTTTCCCCCATCCCTTCTCTCTCTCTCTCAAAAATAAATAAGCATTTAAAAAATTTTAAATAGAAAAGATTCCAACAAAAAATAAATTTAGTAAAAATTAGCATTGATGTGAGGAGAATTTATGCCTAATGGGTAATTCTTCCCTAACTTACAAGTGATACTCATAAAGGAGATTACAAACTCAAAATACTAACACACGTCCTATAGCACTGATAAGCCCAAAACCCAATACCAGTATAAGCACCGGTTACATTGGGAGCACATTCCAGCCACTGGGCGAATCCTTCATGAGGAAATAGCATCCATTTCAAGAGGTGAATCCTTGTTTCTTTGATTAAAGTATAAATTCCTAATATCCTATAAGAATTTTTGTTATCACAAAACACATACCCTTTTTTTCTAAATCCTAAATAATGAAAAAAACAGAATTTATGATCCTTTAAGTGAATTTCTGACAAGTAATGAAATTCAGATGAACTGTATAAAGATCCCTTATTTTCTTTAGGAAACCTATCAGTTCAACTCTTTGCCTTGAGGACAAATGCTAAACAGTTGCTTGGGCAAGTTATTAAATTAAGTTTCTGGTTTTTGCTGGGTCTTTCGACATATCCCTGACAGAAAGATGAGGCAGACACAAAAACTTTATCCATACATTGCATATAAGTAAAAGTACAAACAAACAAAAGATTAATTCCTGAAGGAATCTAAATAGATGGTCAGTACCCTTCTCAATTAAACCGTTTTTCCCCCCCTATAAGCAATTGGGGACATTGCTTTTTCCATATTCTTTAATAACCAGAATCAAATAACACGACAATGGGCCATTTAGAGTACATTTAGTAGTATTTTTTAAAAGAAAATGTGAAAATAAACTTATTCCATTGGGCAATATCTGAAAATAATCTTATGAAAATTTATGGAAATTGAAACCAAGTGTTTCTGATTTGTGATTCTACTTGGTTGAGCCAGTGAGTTTCACAAATACAATTTCATACACTGGTGTGAATGTTTAATGTACTAGATAACCGAATTGAAGAAATTATTCTTTTCTGAAATGTTATCTATCACATTGCTTCAGTACAATCTTTATTGACATGAAGCCCACCTCCATACTCTGTGGTGATATTTTGCACAATAAAGAAGCAACTGCACATTAATCTCTGCAGAAGGCACAGTAAGTATTATCTGCTGTGATGAGGGCAAAAACGAAAAATTGGCTACTTAGCAGACCCTAATTAAGGTAACCCTTTCAAACGGGCTACCAGTGGGATTCCTCCTGTTCTTTATGTTACTGGCAGTGTGCCTTTTTGAAGTATCAGAGATGTTAGGAATTGATTCCAAAACTTACAATGGCTGAAATCCCAAAATGTGGGGTATGCAAAAAATAGATCAGTAATTTCTGATAGCAATATAATATCCAGTAACCAATTTAAAAAATTCCTTATATAGTTTCTGTTTTCCAGATTTCACCTTTTTTATGACCTCCTTTGATATTCTGCGGGTGTGTATCTTAACAAAAACTGTAATTTTACCTCCATGGTATAATATTCATTACTGCTGCCATCAGTAAAAATGCATCTAAATTATTATTTACTGTATTGTAGTAAACTCTCAAATTCCACATGGAAAAGTAGTCAACCAAGAAGAATCAAAGGCAGTTTTTCCATTTTGGAACTTCTACAATCATCAAGCAACTGCTTTATTGTCATGCACTTAAATTCATTTCTTTTATTGACTATCTCCCTCTACAAATAGTGCTATTCAATTACATGGTTCCACAGCACACTGGAGGTCAGCTGTGAATAGCAAAGATGTATTAGGGTGTGCTTTTATTATTTCTAAAAAGTGAGAAAAATAATACATTGCATTACAGAGATTCCATCATAGCCGGTGTTTTCATTCATTTGTAAAAACAGACAATTGAATCTAGGAGTATACAGAAAGGGGGGGGGTGTACATTTCACTGGGAGTAATGAGAAAAACCCCTTGATTTTATGGTTTTAACATCACCAAACAGTAAACAAGCACCAAAAGAGGGAAAAGAAAACCTGACATTGCATTAACTCCAACATACCACTTTCAAATAACATTTGGTCAATGTTTGAGTTACTGGAACGCTAATTATGCTTATTGGAGATAACGTCTGTCCTTTAAATACCATTGCCTTTTGCCCACCAACAATTAATTTAAATTAAAAAGAAGAAACATAAAAGTTGGGGATTTTTAAAGAAGGCAAAATTTTTTCTTAGTGCTATAATTTAGGACAAAGAAGGGATAAGGATCCTGTTAGTTGCCTTAAGGGGGGAAAAAAGTATCCAATCCTGGAAAGATGAAATAACACATGTAAAATTTTAACTCAATTATACAATGACAGAAAACAAATTTATCAATGTTAATGCATGATGATTTCCAAACTGTTTGCTACATATTGCTCTCCCTTTTTTACACTGGAATGCCTGATTTTCATACAATGTACTTCCCACCTCCAAATTATTTTAAGCTGACTGAATTCTCTCATGCATTTATAACATTACTGTCTCAATTGCTGCCATCCTTATGAAGAGGGTACTCCATATAGAAAAAACTTTCTTCTTTTGCGAGAGAGAGAGAAAGAGAGAGAATGAGACAGCAAGCAGGGGAGCGACAGATGGAGAGGGAGAGAGAGAATCTTAAGCAGACTCCATGCTCAGTGCTAAGCCCAACATGGGGCTCCATCTCACAACTTTGAGATCGTGACCTGAGTGGAAATCAAGAGTCAGATGCTTAACTTCCTGAGCCACCCAGGCAACCCTGCTATTTTCAATAAAGTGTGCATATTTGAATACTTTATTTTAAGCCTAATTAATGATTTTCTTGCTAAATGTATTAAATGCCTTTCTGCCGTTTGGAAAAGGATAAAATATGGTCAAAACACTTACTGATAGCCAGGGTTTATTTATACCCTGTTTTAATATATTCATTTATTCATTTGACTTTAAATCTGATGGAGGGTACTGAAAGCCACCTTATCATTCTTTTTCTTTCTTTTGGATATGAGTTCTTTCCCTTATTTTGCCTAGTTTTAGTTCATTCTGCCACTTTTCATAGTTTTTGCTTCTGATCTACTAAGTTTTCCCTATTAGTCACTTCCACCCACCCTCAGATCTATCACTGGGTCAAGGGTTTGTCTGAGTTTCTGCAGGACAGCATGGTTGCCATTTAAGTAAGCATTTTTAAATTGTGGAAAATCAAAGATAATAGGCTCTGAGTAAATCTTATGGGCTTTACTTTACCTATTTTTTTGTACTATCTCCTCTAGCTTTTCAGAGGTCTTTTTTGCTACTTCTCTCTCAGTCCAACCTAGTTGAGGTTCATCTATTCATTAAACAAACATTTACTGATTACCTACTACATTGGGCTAGTGGAATATTTGGCCCTTATAGACAGTAGGCCATGAGAATAAACAAATAGTATCCCCGTCTTCAGAAAATTTCAGTTTGGGATTGAACAGATGAACAAATAATAAATAGACAGAAAGAAAAACAAATATGAGAAGTTGGAAGCTTTATTGTAGAAATCTCAGCATTAAAGGCACATAAGAAGTTCTCCCCCAGTCTTTAAGGGAAGGCATAATTACAACAGAAGTTTAGTTGAATTCTGAAAGCAAGAGGGAGAAAAACATTTCAGACAGACTCAGCAGCTCTGAATCAACCCACTGATCAGAGAATTTTTAACATTTATAAGTATAATTTCCAATTACTTGGAGAATATTAAGTAGTTCAGCATAATTGGAGTGAGAATCCAAGAGGGTTTCTTCAGACAAAATGCAAGACAGCTGGTCAGAGATCAAACCGTGCACAAATGTGTTGGGGGCATAAACCAACTGTGACTCTGAAATCTCTTTGGACCTCCTCCCCAGATCAAATATGCAGGGTGGTGATATATGACCTATTCTTTGAATAGATCAGCAGAACAGGGAAGAAGAATGATAAAGTCTAGAGGCCTGGAAACTTAAAGGTTTCTTTTGTGTTCCATGAGTACTACATCAAAAAGATTCTGCTTTCAGTTGTATGAACTGAGGATGAATAGTGTGAACACTTCCAGATTCATTATTCTCTGCATTGTACTTGTTCTGTAAACAATGAATCCACATCACTACTTCAGTTCTACCATCCCAGACTCCCTAAAGGCACCAATGTCCTCTGTGCTAGCAAATTCCACACTTTTCAGACCCCTCAATAGCATCTGAGAACATCTTTCCTCCAAACATCTATGTATTTGGTCCCTGGAACAACCCTCTCAGATTTTCCTCTTAATCTACAGCTTTCTTTCTCTTTCCCCTCCCAACTTCTCTTCCTATTCATCTTCTATAAATAAGGGGTTCCCAAAGGTTGGCATCTGAGCCCTTGGTCTTTGTTTATTCTCTCCTTAGGTGATTTTGTCTCTCCCCATGGTTCTGTTAACATTTATACACAAGTGACTCCCAAGAAATTATCTTTAGCTCACAGCTCTCTTCTCATACCTGGATCCACATATCCAGTTGCTCATTTAGCATTTCCAGTACATTATTTACCAGGCATGTCAATCCAATATGTCCCAAACCAAGCTCATGACCCAAATACCTCCACCCCCTTTTAGTGTTTCCTATCTTGATAAACACAATAATCACCCAAGTGGGTGCTCATAACAGAAATCAGAGACTCTTCCTTGACATTTCTTTACCTCTCACCCTCTATATCCCATGAAGTAATCGACTTACTCTTGCTTATTTCATCTTTCTGAATATTTCTGGAATCCATCCATTCTCTCCAGCTACCACCACATAAAAGCCATCATCCTCTCTCACCCTGATCAACTGCACTTCTCTTGATAAGTAGTTGACAGAGCTGCCAAGGACAACTAGGCTCTTGCAGAGTTGGCTGCCCTCTTCCTTCCTGCCCCATGCAGTTCTCCCTACACATGAGGAAGAATATGGTAGGCTCATTGTAAATTAAAAAGAAAATCTGCTTTGGAATTGAAAAAACTGAGTTTGAGTCCTAGTTAATAATGAGCTCTAAAATGGGAATGATGTCTCCCTCTCAGGGGATGTAACAAAGGCTAATAAGCAAGGCAATATAAGTGAAAGTCCTCTGTACACCATAAAGCATAACACAAATAGAATATATAAAATACTCTAGGAGCCTCTCATACATATAATGCAATTTAGATAGTAAAACTAAATGTGTGTTAGTGGCTCTCAATGTTTTTTCTTCCTCTCTGTCTACCATTCTCAAGTCAGAACGATACAAAATTCATCATGAACCATGTAAAATTGGTTACAACATACTTCTGTCAATGCATCTCATTATACTCTTCAATTTTCAACGATAAGTTTAAAGAAGTCTCTGCCTCTGACCTCTCCCCCATCCCAAGATTGTCAAATTTGTGTCGTTCCTGCAAGTTAAAAATATATTAATTCTAATAGGTATAATCAGTTTTCTAAAATGTATTTTGAAACATATGTATTTCTTAAACTTTGAAATAAATACAAACAGAAAAATACTTATAAGAAAAAAATTCCCAGAGGTTAATATATCAACTAATGGGGTGCCTAGGTGGCTCAGTTGGTTAAGCGTCCATCCGACTCTTGATATCGACTCAGGTACTGATCTTGGGGTGGTCGTGGGGTCAAGCCCCACGTCGGGCTCTGTGCTGAGTGTGGAACCTGCTTGGGATTCTTTTTCTCCTCCTTCCTCTGCCCCTCCTTCTCTCTCTCTCTCTCTCTCTCTCTCTCTCTCTCTCTCAAATAAATAAACTTAAAAATATCTACTAATAATAGTTTTAAGTTTTAAATTATTTATGATTACTTAGGGAATATCACTTTCCATTTCTTAACTAAATTTCCTTGTCTCTTTATTACATAAATAGGAAACAACAGCAGAGAGGGATATACAAGATATATCTGCTTCCTAGGTTAGAAAGCAAGGAAGCACAGATTAAACCGACAATACAGAATCATAATTTATCACATTCATGGAAAATAGTTTTAAAGAAAAGACTTGTATTTCTAGAAAGAAAATATCTCTATAATTAGATAACCCATGTTTATTGTTTATTGGATAAAATTGCAGCCATAGTAAACTATTGATGATATAGTAACCACAATTCTCTAGAAATCTTTTTCAGTAATAAATAGCATCACAGATTTATATTTGTTTGCTATATTTTTCCATGAGCAGAGTTGTCTTGAAAGATAGGTCAATATCAATAAGAAATAGCTAACTCTGATTAGGAGTATTCAGGCAGCATTATATCCATATGTGTAAATTCCAGGTCGGGCATTCATTTTAAACTACTTTTGCTGCCTTACTAATGCTATCATATCAACCAAAGGAGCACAGAACTTGAATTCTTCCAAGGAACTGCCAGAGTCACTTAGTCCAAGCAAAGAAAAGAAGCCAATTATGAATTTCATTACTTCCACAATTCTCCTCAAGAGGAACATAATAGGAAAGAACATCAAATTAAAGAAAGGAAACCTCACAGTATTCAAGGGATCTTGATAAAACCAAGCTTACCATAGAAGTTCTTCTGAAATTAGATAGGGTAGGACTCACAAGGAGGTTTGAAATTTATTCCAAGGTAAAACAACTTCTTACCACCTTACCTTTTCCTTTGTTTAGTCTGATTCTAGTGTTATTGTAATTATTGGATTAGTGATTCATTTTAAAAGCCAACTTTTTAAACTTGAAATAGCTTTGTGAAAACATCTCAGATTTCAGCACCTGAAGATAAATGTTCATGGTTTTGTCAATTCACTACACGCTCTCTAAAGGAGGCATCTTTCCTTCCTTTCCCTCTGCCCCTGAGGAGGCTTTGAAGTTTTAAAAGAACTTCATATATTTAGGAAACATAGTGATTATCCCAAAGCTCTGAGCTTGAGTAAGAAGAAATAGTGTTCACCTCAGGAACATTATTGCAAAAGACTAAAGATGTGTTGGCATATGCCAGGCAGGAATGGGTGCCAGAACCCTTTGATGGAAATCCACAGTTTCAGAAAGATAACCAAGCAAAACACAACAGTGAAAGTTAATTGCCAGAGGCAGGATTGTCTTCATAATGGATTGCTTCTGCGTGATTTACCATCTAGAGTTAATTAACCACAGCCAGGGTGGGACTGCTTCCTGATTTCACTGAGGTACATCTCACAGGCAGCATCTATGTCCACCCATTAGCATTATCCTCCTGTGATGCTGTCCCTAATAAAAGGGCAAGGTAAAGCCCATGCCTCACGACAGTACAAAACGCCATAAAGGAGGAGTTGCATGAAGAACTGAAATGACAGTTCTTATGGGATCAAGCAGAAAAGCACTGAGTTTTACAGTTAGCAAGGGATCAGCTTCAATCAATTAATGATTTAATTACCTAGACTAATTAAGATAATGAACAACAGCAAGCCCTACAATCAATTAGCTTTATCCAAATTTTCTATTTTGTGGATAGGACCTTAAGGACAACACCCTTTTAGTTGCTTAGTTGCTGCAACTATAAAATGTTATTAAATTAATTAAGGGGATACAATCCTACACTACTTTAAGCAAAAATACAAGGTCACTTGAGTGATTCTCTGGCGACAGATGGTTGTGAAAAAGTGTTACCTAGGTGGTTAATATTCCAGGCTGCCTGGGGTGGCTCAGGTGGTTAAGTTGTCCAACTCTTGGTTTAGGCTCAGGTTATGACCTCACCTCACTGGTTCTTGAGTTTGAGCCCCTCATGGGGCTCTGTGCTGGCAGCAGGAAGCCTGCAGGGAATTCTCTGTCTCCTTCTCTCTATGCCCCTCCCCCACTTGCACTCTCTCTGCCTCTCTCAAAATAAATAAATAAGTACATAAATAAACAAACTTAAAAACAAACAAACAAAAAATTCCATCAGAACTGTAGATTTTAAATGGGATTATGTCTCTCTAAAGCAAGTAGTCCATCAAAGACAGTAATTTGTGTCCTTTTGGTCACCCAGTCTCTATTATTTGCTTCACTTCAAAGTAAGCATGTAGGAATATAAACCCTTTCAAAATCTATCGTAAAGTAGCAGTGTTCCTCGATTACATTGTTCTTAGGGAAAAATGTTCCTTAAATTATGTACTATAGCCTAAAAAATTCATAGAATTCATAAGCATGAAGAACAGACAAGAAGCAAGCAGTAAAGGGGTGAGAGGACAACACTGTACACAAAAGTAGCCCAAGTTCTAGATACTTTTCCTGCCCCTCTTCTGATTCTACTTTGGAATTAAGGCTTTTTAGTCTGATCCTTAATTATACTGGGTGTTCCTTAGAGAGAAAGGGTCTCATTCTATCATGTTTAGTCATGATCCCTATTATAGCATAATCAATTATTATTATCTAGAAGGAGTAATCTTAAATAACTCTTTCCCAAAGGAAAATTAAATAAATAACAAAAAAAAATTGAAGTAAACAAAACTTAAAAATGTGCCATGTCCATGCAAACCATAGTGTTTTAATCTGTCCCATCCACCACATCCCTCAGTTTACCGACATAGTTCAGGTGTTTTCTCTCAAACAAAATTGAGTCATAGTGTGGGTTTCCTGGTACACTGCCCACAGTAATGCTTTCTGCTTACAAAGGAAGTTCAAACTCACCCATGGATGAAAGGTGCTTAGATTTTATACCTTACAGACTAAGCCAGCTCTGCACCAAACAAAAGAACTGATTCAGTTTCCAAAGCCTTCTGAGGCAGCTCTCAAAATGAAAAGGTGGTCTCAACCCAACATCATAGATGCGTTATACGAAATTTAGGTCTGTTATTTAATAAGCCAAGCAGTCACTGAGAGCCTCCTGAGTGTCAGGCAATATGCAAATTACCCAGAACACAGATGAAAGCATCTGGACACTAATGGGAGGGTATGTCTATTTAACCATCTACCAGAATCAAAATGAAAAAACAAAATAATAATGTGACTGAAGTTATAAATAAGTAAAAATGTGCTCAGGGAGCACAGGATAGGGTTCCTATAAGTTCAATAAAGACAGGAGCAAATGAAGCGCTTAGATTGTGGCATACAGATTAATACGCAGTCTCTGAAGTCAAACTACTTAGTCATGAATCATGTCTTCACCACTTAATATGAACACTAAGGACAAGTTACTTAACCTCTCTAAACTACAATTTACCCTATCTCACAGGCAAGGATAATAAGGGCTTCTAAAGCAGAGAAGTACTCTAGTGATTAAATGAGATAATCCTCATGCAATACATTGCATGCACATGCTAAGTACCCAATACTTGTTAGCTCTTTCTATTACCAATACTAGAAAGTATTTTTCTTTGCAATAGTGGAAAATATGTACCCTGGTAATGAGTTTCCTTAACATCCCATTGCAAGAAAGCAAATCTTTGAAAGTATTGGCTCTTTCAAATGTCCTGGGGCAAGTATGTAAAAAACTCATGTTGATTAGGAATTAAAATATAAGAGCTAAATCAAGAAGATATCAACATTTTGTCCCATTTATCATCTTAAATGTGTTTCTGTTTTGAGCTTATTTATTTATTTTGAGACAGAGAAAGAGAGAGAGAGAGAAAGAGCACAAGCAGAGGAGGGGCAGAGAGAGAAAGAGAGAGAGGGAGAGAGAGAGAATCACAAAACAGGGCTTGAACCCACAAACTACGAGATCATGACTTCAGTCAAAACCAAGAGTCAGAAGCTTAACCAACTGAGTCACCCAGGTGCGCCCTAACTGTGTTTTTAAATAAGAATAAACAATTATTCACATAAATATACCCTACCAAAAGTATGAAGAAGTCTTTTATTGAAAAAGACTTTATTTCTTTATTTCTTGGCCTTGTAAGGGCCTTCTAACACTTGGTGATCATAGAATTATTTCAGGATCATTATCACTGAATAATACTAGGCTTAGGGTTAAGACAAAAATACAAATTCATCTTGGTAATCATTTTAATCATCAAAGTACACAGCTTTCAAATAATATTTCTAGTTGGTTCAGGGAAATTTTAAAAATCTTATGTGTTCTTATGTAATTATGTGTAACGTGAAAATCTTTATTTTAATGTAAAATATCTCAGTTGCCCAATTCATGCTGACATTAATGTTGTTTCACTCTTTAAATCAACATAATTGATTAAATAGTTGTTAAATACCATTACAAAACGTTGTTAAGAACTCACTACCAGTATATATATATAAGATAATAATATATTTCATCAGCAATATAAAATAATTGTCTTGGTAATTAAGGAAGCTCATTTAGTTCTAGTGCTGGTTTATTCAAACATATAATTACACTGCATAACTAGCAAGTACTCCTTTTAATCAAATATATAATTATTAAAATATTCCTGAGGGATATAATTGGCATATTATAAATATATTTCTATCATGACTACTTAAACCTTTAAAAAGGCCTTGGTTTAATTAGCATACAGTAACTCTTGTCTTGAAATGAAATTAAATCCTTAAGAGAAACAACTAATTTGAAGCATAATCTTATATTACCTAAATATAATTATCAAACCTCGCCAAGTAAAAATAATAAAGAAAACCCTAGAGAGCTGATTTACCAAAAATACAATGATCACGTGTCTCTAAGCATGAATTCTCAACCCAGATTGCACAAGAGGACCACCTGGGGAGCTTTTATAAAAACCATCAGCCCAGGCCCCATGCACAGAGATACTGTTTCAATTGGCTGGGAGTGGGGCCCAGACATCTGTGTTTTTTGTTGTTTTTGAAAGTCCCCAGAACCACTGCACCAGAGACTGATTATAATTTATTTTTTCCCAGTCCGTAAATGTTTATAGCATCTTTATTCATAATCACTAAATATTTGAAACAACCCAGATGTCCTTCAACCGGTAAATGGATAAGCAAACTGTATATGTACATACGATGCAACACTACTCAAGCAACAATCTATTGATTCATGCAACAACACGGATGAATCTGAAACGCACTTTGCTAAATAAGAAAAGCCGGACGAGGACTGCTCCCCTCTGGAGCAGTGTGAGGGTATTTTGAGGTGTAGGACCTGCAGGGTAATTGCGGTGGAGGATGTAACACTGTGCATCTGTTCAAACCCACACAAATGTACACCACAAATAATGGATTTTACTGTATATAAATTTCTAAAAATCAATCAGGAAGTAGGGAGTGGGAAGCAAGAGAATGCAGACCATGACCAATCAATCCAACCACTTTACAAATGTAGGGTCTAGTATCATGTAACTAGACTGAAGGAGAGGGGGAAAGAACTCTCCGAAGGAATTTTGGAAAACAGTGTTTTGACTGGATACCGGAAGGCTAGAACAGCCCATGGTAACAGCATTTTCTTGTTCTGAAAAAAAAAAAGAACACAGTCATTACCCCCCAAAAAGGTCTAGACTTTTATAATTTCTGTAATACTTATTTTGATTTCCTCTTTTTCAGCTGTGTGGCTGTATTTAATAATAAACAACAGAAGATATTCTTACAGATCGGAAAGGCTTCATAAACAAACGTGTAAACGTGGACAGAGATTGCATTTGGATCCAGAACAGGGACTCTCACAAAGCCAAGGGCAAAGGGAGTTGAAAACGCAGCAGTGCAGAGGCTGCCCCAGCAGGGAACAATCAACTCATTTAATCAGAGAGCTGATCTTCCAGCTAATATGTACTTTATTCCACCACTTTAGATCTTTTCATGCTAATAAAATATGAATATGTGAAAATGATATTGATTCTTTAGTTTGTCAAAATCTCAGAATAAAGAAATGCATTCTTAGAAACCTACAAGTAATATAGTATGCTTTTTATTTATTTCTTTATTTTAGAGACAGGGAGAGCACGTGCAAGGAGAGGGATAGAGAGAGAGAATCTTAAGCAGTTTCCACGCTCAGCATGGAGCCTGATGCGGGGCTTGATCCCAAGATCCTAGGATCGCTACCTGACCCGAAATCCACAGTCAGACGCTCAATCCACCGAGGCACCCAGGTGCCCCTGTTTATTTCTAAAACAGGATTTGAGAGGATTAAAAGTTAAAGACTTAAAAGAAAACCTTACAACTCCTACTAAATAACCAGTAGTCCAATGCAAGAATTCCAGGCTGATACAAACCATTCGATTGGAAGACTGTCTATGGTTTGTTCCTGAACTGAATCCCCATCTTGTCCACCTAAAATCTTTATCCACTGTCATATGACCTGGGGGCTGTGGTGAGAATTACTGAGGTCTGACCTGTGAGGTCCCCAGTGACTCAGGTGAAGCCTTGGCATCAATCTATCAGAATGCTATAGGCCAGAGAATCCTGGGAAATTTATTATTGGCCATGATAATGAAAGCTTGGCCCTAAGTTTACAGCCTAAGGAAATATAAGTGAATCATACTAGAAGTGGGCCACAAACTTAAAACAATGGTCTACATAAACTGTTTCTTCTTTCCCATTCATTTTGCTTTGAATGCACAGAAATCCATCACTTTAGGAGAGGAATTTAGTATCTGAATTATCATTGCCATCAAGAGCAATGATAGATTTTCTATATTGTAACCAAAGTAACCCTGATCAAACCCAAATACAATCATCTTCACCTTCTTCCTCTAAAACCATTTTTCTTTACTACTGTCCCCTTTATTCTGCCCTCTTCAGACACAAGTCATGATTCCCTGGCTTCGGGGCCTTGGTACAAGCTGTTTGGTTTTGGTTTTGGTTTTGGTTTTGGTTTTGGTTTTGGTTTTCGTTTTCGTTTTCGTTTTCGTTTTCGTTTTTCTGTTTGTAGGCTCTAACACCCCAGAATCATTAGTAAACTCTTAAATATTCTTCAGGATCTCAACTCACTATTGCTTCCAGGGAACCTGACCTCCCAACTAGGTCAATTCTCCTTACATTATAGATGTTCTGTACCAGGTTCCTCTCCTTCTAAACCCTTGTTCCATTTATTCCCCTACTGTTCCTAGAACATCCAGGCACCTCCTATCCCAGTGTCTTTGAACTGGCTGCCCTCTCTGCCTGGAGCATCCCTTGATGATTAACTTCTCCACCTCTTTTAAATTTGCTTAAATGTCACCACCTCAGTAAGGCCTACCTTGACCTGACCACTCAACTTGAAATTGCATTGGAATCCTCCTCCCCACTCCTGATTCTGCTTCTCTGGTCTTTTACCCCATAATATTTATAACCTTTGAGCACATAATACACTTTATTATTTATAATTTGTGTTGTTTACTGTATTGTATTTGTTATCCTATTTCATAATTTTGAGGCCCCCTAGAATGTGATTTTTATGGTACAATATTTTTGTTGTTGTTGGTATGTTGGGTTGCTGATATATCTCAAACCCTAGAATGAGGAGAATATCTCTGGAATGAATTGCTTAAGGACCATTTATGCAAAATGTTTAGAAAGAGAAAAAGGATACTCAGATGTCCAGGACCTGAACACCATCTGCGAATTAGAACGTGTGAGCAAAAACATCTCTCAGCGAAAATAGTTTTGTATAACTTTAAGGTAACAAATTAGAAAGCATTGGTAATTAAGCACAGAGGAGGAAGTAAATCTTGCAGCCTCCATTACAATTACAAGCCCATAATCGTTGCTAGGCACCTCAAGAACATGATCATAATTACTCCCTAGATAATAAGTGCAGGTTGAGGAAGGGTTTAAATTAAGTTTAAAATTAAGTTTAGAGGGGTTAATAAACTCTTCCAAGTCCAACCATCTAAAGCTAGCAAAAGACATAACTTGAACCCAGATCTTTTTACTTAAAAGCCAATGTACTTTCCAACACACGTTTCTTCTGACTAGAATTTTAATTATCATACATGGCCCACAAAAATGCAGCAGTCCCACCAACTACATACCATAGCAACTCTTCAGGGAGTCTCAGTATACGGAGGGAAATATGAAAGTCGATATTTCTGATTAGTATCACCCAAATGATCAGGCAACAATCATGCTTCATTTGATCTTTTTAGTACTGAAAAGTTTAAGGAACGTTACAGAAGGAATGCCATCAAAACAGATAAAGTGAAAAGTTTTAGCACCAAGTCTTTAGTCTTCATGCAATTAGAAAGTCATTTTCACAGAAATATCTTATTTCTCAGACATGAGTCCATCAGTACAGCCCTCTGTTTCCACCCAGCTGCTCACTTGGGCAGTGCCCTTCTGATCACTGGCCTTTGAAATGCTAACTCATGGGCTGAACAACTGTTCACCTGCTCTTTAGCCTTAAACATTCTGAGGCTTTACATTGGGTAGCCAGAGCAGGTCCTGATAGAAAAAGGAGCTCAGGGCCACCAGGCTGACTTGACTACAAGGGACAAATCAGCAGGCAGGAGACAGAGCCTCTCCCCAGCCTCAGGCTATGAGGGGCCACCTGAGGTTCTTAAACCTGGCATTGTTAGAACACACAAAACTGGGAAGGAAAGGAATTAAATGAATAATTCATCATCCCAAATTCACATTCACCAGAAGTATCTATATAATGGCAGTTAAAGGACTTTAAATGTGTCCTTCTGCTTTATATTTTAGTGTGAGATACCAGGTAATGGAATCTATTCTCTAATTCACTTTCCACAAACAGAATCAGCCCAAATGTTTGCTGCTAGTGCTTTGTTAAACTCTCTGCTATTGTTAAACCAGAGAAATGGCTGGAAACTGCTGGGATTGGGAAGTTTTATTCATTTCAATTCTATAAATTTCTACTGAGACCCTACACAGAGAATGAAAACTTGTGGTCCCAGACCAGATCCATCCCCAAGATGTTTTTGCTTCAGCCTCAATATTATTGTTGCCTCATGATTTTTAATTGAAGCCAAAATGTAAAAATTAGGGGTGTTTCACACACAAATCTGGATTTCAAGCTTCTCTAGGAAAATCAGAAAATCCTGGGCATGCCTCCCCAAATGGCAAGAATAGGCTAGGTGCTTGCTTCCCTCATGAGATCCAGCACAAACTTTCCAAGGAGTTGAACTGGCCTGCTTCAATAATGAATTTTATTTGACTAGTACAGAGGCCATTGAATTTGCTGTCCCTGGCTACATTCAAGGCTCAGTATTGAGACAGGCCTAGTACTGGGACAGTACTTCAAGAAGGCAGTATCTAAAATGAGTAAATACACTTGCCCTAGGCATGGGAAATGAGATTTAAGACAACTACTAAAAGTAATATATGGAAACTATAAGAACTGTCAGGAGGGACACAAAAGCCATAATAAAGTGCATTAGGTGTATTGGCAGAGGGATGAAAGAGAAATACATGAAGAAGATGGTTCTGCCTACTTCTGTAGCTGTTCTCTCTGTGACTTATGCAGTACTTTCCAAGTTCAACCCATCACAAAATCTTTTAATCTTCTCGAATAAATTTTTAATCTTCTCGAATAAATTTTGTATCTGGAACCTCCTTATCCTAGAACTGCAACCACAGTTCAGGTACTCATGACCCTGATTCTGTTTGATTTTACAGCAGTTTCTTAACTGGTCTCACACCCTCAAATCCATCCTCAACTCAACCAACTGTCAATGATCTACTAAAAACACAAGTTGGACCACATCATTTTCCAGTTTAAAAGATTTCATCGGCTTCCCCTATTAGTTGGTAATGCTGGGCTTTGCCTGAGAATGAACTGAGGGTCCTTTAAAGAATTCCCTACCCTTGGTCCTTACCTTCATATATTTTGCGTTAACGGGTCAGTGTGTGGCCTAGACGACTATAGTTTCAGCCCCAAGTAACTCTCAAGTATCATCAGGTTGAGAATCACTGATCTACCAGGCAAGTCCCAAGCTCTTTAGCTCTGCCTTAATGCTTTCCAATATGTTTCCTGTCTCTACCATACCTGCTAACGTTGCCTTCAAACTCCAGCGATGACCTGCTAGTGGCAATACTGTGTGTGCATGTTCACTACTGCATGTCTACTTCCCAGGTTTTTGTAACCTCTTTCCTCCCCCACTATTCTGAAAGCACCAACTTAGCTCTGTCTTCTTGTTTTCTCCAGGTGCTTGGGACACAGAGGGCACTATGTAAGAGTGGAGGAAGACAGTAGTGAAGATGGCACCAGAAGAGTAAATAAGATTTGGAATGGCTACGATGTGCAGTCATAAAGGGAGAAGAGAAGAATACTAGTAAAACTGGAAAAACACAATGCACTTTTTGAGATAAACAGAATGCCGGTGAATATGCAACTGTGAAAGCTTTTTTTAGACTACAAAGAGGAGTCCAGTGGCCTGGGTTAATACCACAAAGGGAAGTGAGCCAATTTATTTCCTGCCCAATGGTGGCATCGGATCCATTTGTTAAACTGCAAACTCTCTAGAGAAAATAGGTTCCAGAATACAGGCAATTGTTTTATTATAATTATCATAATACCCTTCCTGTTTCCATCTCTCACTCCAAATCAGAACAATTAAAATGCAAAAAGAATTATGTGTTTTGCAATTGCTAAATGATCTTTTTATATCCCTTGGCTGATGCAGTTCTGATTATTTCAGAAACAGTAGTTCTCCACAGTGGTTTCTGCTGCTTACTTCAAATGATTCATGCAGTGGGGCTCTCATTCTTTCCCATGAGATTTTACTCCATAGTCAAATAGTCTTAATCATTAGTCAGCTTCCTTCATATTCAGCCAAGAGTTTTGCTTAATATAATTAGTCCTACTTTTTCATACAACTCTATACAGCCTCTGTCCTTATGAGAATAGAGTTATCCTTGCATTCATTTTCAGAAACTTGTACCTTCTACTAGTTGCCAGGACAAACTGGCAACAGTTGGTTCTTTATATTTTTCCATGTGAGTCAAGAATTCCAATTGCAATCAATTGCAAACTGCCCCCTCACCACAACCCATGAAGGCTTTTCAATTTGCTGACATATTGGATCATAAGTGTTATTTCTGAACATCGCTGCTGGATCAATGGTGCTTTCTCATGGGAGTTTTATTTTCCTTTTGATTTATAAGCACTGTGATGGTACAGAGTACATCTGTACCAGAAGTACCTGTGATGTGACCAAATTCACCATGATGTTTCCTGCTCTGGCTTGTCTCTACAAAACCAATATCAGGCTTCAATACCCATGATTACAAACCTGTTTCTTTACAGACCCAGTTACAACATTCTCATCAAATGTAACAATTTCCAGCACCTTTTTCTCTATATTTAAGGTGTTCGTAGCTCCAAATGTCAGGCTCACAGCGCAATGAAAAATATCCCACAGCTGATAAATTATTCATTTTTCAGGAGTTTGCAATTTGAAGTGGCACTAACAGCAGAGTACCTGAAGCACCCCCAAAAGACATAAAGTGCAGTAACATCCAAAGCTTTTGCCACATAAATTCCAAAGGTTAAGCGCTATTAAACATCTCTGTTTATCAAGAGATGTGCTCCTTGAACTTATTTATTCTAATTAATCTGCTCCCAATAAACATTACTAACAAAGCAAAGTGCTAAAAGAGGCTAATCAAAAGCGTCTTCTTTCCTTACCTCATCTCACCAGGTTAAAACAAGGTCCCCTGCTAATAAATACTCTCCACTTCCCACTGTCTGGTGAGGACTTGTAAATGAGTAGGGTCAAAAGCAGGGGTTGTCAAGCCATGAACTCAGTCCAAATCTGGCTCACTGCACGTGTTTTTAAGTTTTATTTACTCCCATTTTTTAATATACTGTCTGTAGCTGCTTCCTTCCTATAATGGCAGAGCTGAATAGTTGTGACAGAGTCTACATGGCCCACAAAGCCAAAAATATTTACTATATGGTCCTTTGCAGAAAACATTTGCCAACCTCTCATCAAAAAGCATGCAAAATGTGTACAGGTTTCAGAATTTTTGCTCTGGGTAGGGCTTTAACTGATGTGTATCAATGTGTTCATCTACCCAGAAAAAAGCTGCCTTTAAGTACTCGTTATCTAGAACATCATCTGTGTTACAGTTCCTGAGGAGAAGGAAGAATGAAGCAACCATAGGTCCAAGGTTGCTCCTCAAGCTGACAGGTGCTTCATTTTCATGACAATAATCACCATGTATTTCAGCTATTTACTGGTGTATTTTAAACCACCTCAAAACTTGTTTTAAGGCAAAGATTTCTTTGCACAGGATTCTGTTCTGCAGGCTTCAGCTGGGTGGTCCTTCTCTTCCTCTCCACTGACATCACTCACGTGGCTTGCAGTCACCAGGAGGAGGCTGGACTCTGGCTGGAAAGCTAAGATGGCTTTGCTCATATACCTGGCTCTTCACCTGGGATGGCTACAACTTGTGTGGGTGGTCTAGGCATTTCTTTCTCTCCATGGGGTCCTTACTGCAGGGTAACTGGATATCTTTCTATGATGAGTCAAGGTGCCACAGAGTGGAAGTGGAAGCTCCCAGCCTTCTTCTTCTTGTTTTTTTTTAATGTTTATTTATTTTATTTTTGAGAGAAAGAATAGGGAAGGGTCAGAGAGAGAGGGAGACAGAGAATCCCAAGCAGGCTCCGTGCTGTCGGCACAGAGCCTGACATGGGGCTCGAACCCACAAACTGTGAGATCATGATCTGAGCCGAAACCGAGAGTCAAGTGATGGACTGGCTGAGGCCCCCAGATGCCCAGAAAGCTCCCAGACTTCTAAGGGGTAGGACCAGCACTGGAGCAGCATCACTTCTACAACATTCTACTGGTTAAAGCACAACCAAGTACCAACACACGTTCAAGGGGAGAGTCGTCCTGCTTCCCTTTGAGAGGTGCTGTAAAATACCCGGCCACGATTTCCTACCTATCACATTCTAGGAGGATGAGGACATCATGAGCACAGCGATAAAATCTTGAAGGCACACCTTACTGCTAACAATTTAGAATCATATGGACAAACAAGGAAGCCTATCGAAAAATAAAGGTCATTTTATAATAAAACACTGGTGGCAGAGAATGCAACATTTCCCAAACTGACAGTATTTTCTTCTTTTATTAAATTGAAAGGGGACAACAGCTTTTCTAAAAGCCATTTGATGCTTCTCTAATTCTTACATAGTGCATATACTGTGGCTATGATCTAATCTTTCCTCCATGACCCTGAATCCTCATTCTGACTGTCAGTGAGGCTCCTGGACAGCTGCCATGGAGCTGGGCCTCCCGGGCCTGTTGCACTGCCAGCATCCCTCAAGCACTCTCCACACAGTTCTGACTGCCCTGCACTGTGAGTTCTTGTACCCGCTCTTTTTAACCCATCTGCCTCCTGCCTGGACAAAGAGTCAAGAGAGCTGAGTTCTAGGCCCTTCGCCATTATCTATTCCCCTTTTTGCTCCAGGCAGTTCACCTGTTCTGACCCTTGGTTTCTTTTATCTGAGAAGTGGTGATAATAAAAAGTATACTGCCTACTTAGGCCTAGAGTTTTCAGGAACAGATTAAAAATAAAATGTGTTTAAATAACTATACAAGGGAAAGGTACTATCATAATCATTGCAAGGAGACAAAATTGCATTTTATTACTAAAATAAAATAAGAATAATACATTACAGAATTAATTTAATATTGTATAAAATACATACTTAATATAATAATAATGGCTACCATTTATTTAGTGCTTCCTGTGTTTTAGGCATAGTTCTAGCACCTTACGTTGGCTAGTAGTTAATTTTCACAGCAACCCTACCATTACCATTTGATATGCTAGACCACAAAGCTGAGGCATGAAGAGATCAGACAATCTGCCTCTGGTCACACAGATATTAAATGGAACTATGACTGATATTTCCCAGTTTGCATAGCTGATTTCAAGAACTTCTGAAAGGTCTATCATACGTCTGACAAAACTTCCTCCTTCCAAACCCCACAGAAGTCAGAAGGGGAGCATTTACCTCTCCCAACCTCTGCCCCACAGTCTGTTCCAGAGCTGATGCACTAGGAGTGGTTCTAAACCAGAGGTGATTTTGTCCCCCAGGTCCCATTTGGCAATGTTAAAAGACATTTTGGTGGTCACAACTGAAGGCCAGGGTGCTAATGGTAGAAGCCAGGGAGGCTACTACTTATTCTATGATACTCAGGGCAGTTCCCAACAGGAAAGAATTCTTTAGCCCAAAATTTCAATTGTGTCAAACTTGGAGTACACTGATGGCAGAAACACAGCACAGAGAGACTTCACTTCGAGTTCAGCACATAGGGGACACCCAAATCTATGATGTAGATGCTTTTGTTTATTTGTTTGTTCTGTTTGTTGCTGCTCTAGGGTATATGCTGCTTAGTTCCTTCATCTGAAAATCATCTCAATAGGTGAAAATGCTAGACAGGTGATTTCTGCACACATCAGGCATTACAGTATATACGATGGGATGAAAACAAACCCTTACTGAATGCCTGCCGTGTATCAGGCATGTCAGAATTCCCAAAGAGTCAGAAGAATTAAGAAAATTATTCCAGGTAAGCAGAAGGGCAAGAATTTAAGCCAAATCTGGTTGTTCACAACATGTACTATTTTAGAGTAAATACGTTTAAGTTATGGTTTAATAATCCTTATTCTATTTATTACTTTATATCCCCATTGGGCTTAAAACTAAGTACAAATATGTTAAATCACATAAAATCAAGATTTTTTTTTCTTGGAAATGGAAGCGGTTAACCAGGAAAACTTTTATTTAAATGCTTTCATCTGTAAAGGAAATACATACTAAGAATCACTGAGGAGTCAATTGCTATCACCCTGACTAAATGGAAGCACGCAGAGCAAAGACCTATTAAAGTTCCCTTCTTCCCTGCAAGTCAATGTTGCCGATCACCCTCCAATTACAGATCTGCTTTTCCTGCGTACCCTCCCCAGTCCTCTCCAGCTATGGAAATCGATGAAGGAACATGCAGACTTAATTACATGTTTCCAATGTAAAACTATCACCTGCTTTAAAAGAAACACAAAAGTGGCCAGAGATAAAGAGCAAAACGCAGACATTTGTGCTTTTGCTAGCCAAAGGCTTTAGTGTTTAAAATCTACATTGGCTGGTGCAAAGAAATTTCAGTTAAGCCGTTTAGACAATGATTTATAACTTGATCAGGAAGGTAGGAAGTATCTACCTTCTAATGCATTATTTACAGAAAACATATTTATTTTGTTCTGGTAAGGGTTCACAGGACCCAAATCAAGTTTCACAGATAAATATCCCAAGAACATATTTGTTTCTTTACATCTCTGCCTAGCAATCCAAACTCCTTCAAAGGCCTACAGGGCCACAGGATCAAGCCCCTCCCTGCCTCTCCTACCTATCTCTTACCACTTGTGCTTCAATCTTCTGGGCCTTATTTTTTCCTTTGAACATGCTGGGCTCCTCCTTTGAAAATCACTGTTCATTTTGTCTGGATGCACTGAATGCCACTTTTTCAGGGCTGGTCACTTCAGAACATCACTCAGCTTAAGCATTTTGTCTCATTAAGCAATACCTTCCACGATATAAAATGGAGTGTCCTGCCTCCTCCTCCCTGCTTACTGTCATGTACATCACCTTGTTTTATTATCTTTGAAGCATGTGTATCTATCCAAAGTCATACTGTTCATTTATTCTTTGTCCATTTCCTTGTGTTGTATTTTTGTCCATAACCTCTTTACATAGTGAGCACTCATTCAATGAAATATCATTACTTTTAATTTAACTGCTGTGATTTAAATGTGCTTTTTAAGGATAGATATTAGGGGGATTTTCTTTGTAATGACCTGAAATTACTATAGCTTAAAGCTATAAAGTACCTTTTCAGTGATAAACAATAATCCCTTTATAAAGACTTAGGGGAGGGGTGCCTGGGTGGCTCAGTTGGTAAAGCATCTGACATTGGCTCAGGTCATGATCTCACAGCTCATGAGTTCAAGCCCCGCATCGGGCTCTGTGCTGACGGGCTCTGTGTTTGGAGCCTGGAGCCTGCTTTGGATTCTGTGTCTCCCTTTCTCACTCTGTGTCTCCCACACTCATGCTCTGTCTCTCTGTCTCTCAAGAATGAATAAACGTCAAAAAATTAAAAAAAAAAGACTGAGGGGAAAATAAGTAAAATTAACAATAAACAACTAAGAAAGGAAAAAAAAAAACTGCTGAAATGTATTTGTTATACTTCCTGTACTTTTAGCTCAAAAGTGAAGTCTTGCATGCTTTTTAAATTGAAGATATAAGTTCTTAGCATATTTTAATGTTACATTTAATAACCATATTATAAAATGATTGTAATAACACCATGCTGTGATTTTGCAAAACCCATCACAAATCATAGACTGCATTTAAAACTTTGGTCAGAGAACAAAACTAAATTGAAATATTTTTGTACAGTCTGATTCCACCTTTTTACACAGATACTAACATAAAAATAAGTTCAAATAAAATTACCTAAACAACCAAAAAGGGAAATTATAAGAATGAGAAGTGATCTATTTTGGAAAGAAATATATAATGCCATGTTAAAAATAAAGGATTACTTATCCTTCACTAGCCTGGTTTTCTCTTCCACTCCAAATCATAACGATCTGTTCCTGGTTCAAGTTCTAGTAGAGCATATCTTCACAATAGTCAACTAAAATATTCTTTCAGTGTCAAGGCTGCCCTGCCTCCCTAACCTCCACCACCCTGGTCCCTGTACCCCCATCAATCTGCATAGCTTCCAACCAGCCTCCCAACAGATCCAAGGCCACTCTGGCTGGCCTGGCTCCAAACCTTCTCTACACTCAGCAGCCACAAGGATGTTTTTAAAATGCAAATTCCTTCCCTTCACTCCTCCAGCTGTTCCTAGAAGAAAAACCAAGATCTTGAACAAGTTCTATGAGGTCTTGCATTAGACAGTCTGTGCCTGTTGTCCAGCCCTATTTGAATTCTCTCTCCTCATTGTCTGGGATCCAGGAACATCCATCTTCTCATGCCCCAAAATATACTAGGTTATTCCCATCTCAGGGCTCACAGGCATGTCCTTTCTTGGACCTTAACGGGTCTTTCAGGTATAGTTTATTTAGCTTCCTTTCACCCACAAGATACTAGCTCAAAACTCATTTCCTCAGAGCTATGCATGTGATAAGATTTAACAGAACTATATAACTTTAAAAAGTAAGTTGATATAAAACAAGTAAACTGTAGTTTAGTTAGTAGTATTGTGCCAACATTGATTTCCTGATTTTGATAATGTACTCTCATTATATAACATATTATCTTGAGGAAAACTGGGTGAAGGGTACATGGGAAATTCCTGTACAGTCTTTCAACTTCTTTTCAGCCTAAAATTATTCCAAAATTTAAAAAAAAATGTCACTCTTTCAGGAAAGCTTTCTATTACTCTTCTGAACAGATGAGGCTCTAAGCTCCTTATTTTCTTCCCTCCAATATTTAACGCAGTCCAAAAGTGTAAACTTTTGAGATTAATGTTAAATATTTGTCTACCCTGCTAGATTGTAAGCCCTTTGGGGTAGGGATCATATCTCTTTATCTCACTATTGTGTCTCCAGTAGCTAAGTCAGTACTTGGCACAGGGAATGTGACCAATAAACATTTATTTAAAGAGACTATTAAATACATGAATGAGCCAATGAGTCAATGTCCTTTGGAAGCACAAATATATATAAAGATACATATTTACATATTTAAAAGATACTGCTCAAATTACGAAGTTAATGGGATAATAAATGTCAACAGAGATCTAAACATAGATGCTTCTAACTTGAAAATGATGCAAGCTAATGAGAAAAAAGTATAATAGCAACTAACATTTAGTAAATATCTAATCCTATTCAAGATGCTTTGCAAGCAGTTCTTTACTTAATCCTTATGAGATAACCATATCAAATGTGTGCTATTTTCAATCTTCATTTTACAGATGGGAGGCATACAGATATTTGTAACTTGCCCACGGTCAGAATAATTACATAGTAGAGGCAGGGTCTGAACACGTACTTCAGCTTCTGAGTCCACAGTCGTAAGTACCACTTCCCACGTGGAGATAAATTCCGAAAATATTGCTTGAAACAGTTCTAAAGAGTGACCTATGACTTCTGAAGGTAGATGACAAATGGATATGAAACCACATTCTTTACACTTTTGTATCTCTACCATTGTGCACAAAGTCTTCCATGGAGCAAGCAGACGGTACAAGTGTGTGTGCGCACACACTACTTTGTCAAATAATAAAAAGAAGCTAAAGGAAACTGAGGAAATAAAACAGACAAAATTATAGGTAAGAGAATTGGTTTCCATCCAATCGGCAGCACTTTTATCTTTGATTCTTAATTTCAAAATGGACACTGGTTGGGGATTTTCCACAATTAAATGAAGCAGAGCAAAGTGGGCAGGAGAGTCGGGGCTCCCAAACAAATCAAGGCCATTGGAAACACTAGCGAAGTGAAGAAAGTTAAAGAAATTAAGAATGCAAAAGGAAAGAAGTGAGGAAATCATGGAACAGATTAATCAACTATCATCAGGCTATAACAAGGCTGCCATCAGGCTACCATCAGCAATAACAAGAGGTAATTCACCAGCATTTCAGATACCGTTCCAACTTTTGAGCCAAGGGTCTCCTCATAAACAGAGATCAGAGCTAAGAAGCATGTCATACTTAGGATTTTTTTTTTTTAAATCAAGTCCCTCTACATTCAATAAAGTGTTTTTAAGTGCACACATTGGTTGATTTTGTGACATATTCTTAACCTTACTAGGTAGGTACAGCTTTGCTGACAGCAATTAATTTAGAAAGCTACAAATCCTCTGCAACGGAGCTTAAGGATCAGTAAAATAGCTGGAATATTTTCCTTGCTGCAGACAGCTGGATGTTGCTAATTTAGCTACTTTAAAGTGAGGGGAGGAAGGAGGAGGGAAAGGCAAAGTTTTTATTTTGCCACACATCTGTAAATTCAGAGAAAGGGAAAACAAGGAAAGCATTGATAAGCTTGGTAAATGAACTGGATTTCTCCCTGCTCGTCAGTGAGCATGTCTATCATAACTGGCCTAAGGAAACCAGCACACTTTCCTTTAAGGTTACATACAACGAAGAGAATCTAGCCAAATTGCTGGATTAAGCAACATTTTACATTTTCTATTTTAAATAGTTTTATTGAAATATAATTCACAGAATACACAGATCACCCACTTAAGGTGTACAATTCAATGGCATTTGGTATGTTTATACTCAGTGCCATCACTCCACTCTAATTTTATTTTTATTTTTTAAGTTTATTGAGAGAGAGAGAGAGAGAGAAATGGAGGGCAAGAGGGAGAGGGAGAGAGAGAGAAGACCAGGCAGGCTCCATTGTCAGTGTGGAGCCTGATGCGAGGCTCAAACCCACAAACTGAAATCATGACATGAACTGAAATCAAGAGTCGGATGCTCAACCAACTGAGCCACCCCTGCACCCAAATTTTTAGAACATTTTCATCACCCAAGCAATTTACCTTTTAAAGGATGGTTCTAGGGGCGCCTGGGTGGCGCAGTCGGTTAAGCGTCCGACTTCAGCCAGGTCACGATCTCGCGGTCCGTGAGTTCGAGCCCCGCGTCGGGCTCTGGGCTGATGGCTCAGAGCATGGAGCCTGTTTCCGATTCTGTGTCTCCCTCTCTCTCTGCCCCTCCCCCCGTTCATGCTCTGTCTCTCTCTGTCCCAAAAATAAATAAAAAAACGTTGAAAAAAAAATTAAAAAAAAAAAAAAAAAGGATGGTTCTATGGTTTGTGATATACGTGTGTGTGTGTGTGTATATACATACACACATATATATATACACTTGCATACATATATATATAATGTATAATCATATATATATATCATATATATCATATATTATATATAACCATATATATGATATATAATATATATAATTATAATATATAATTATATGTATAAACATGTATATACATACATATAATCATACCCAAACCATCACAATCTAAAGTGAAAATAAAAAGATATTTTTTAATGAAATATTGATGTTCTCACTGTGAAATGGGCTGCTGCTGAGAGGTATGCATTTTGATGACCTATGAAAGACCTCTTCTCCATTTCTAACCTCATCTTGGAAGGTCCAACTACATGGTTAGGCTACTTCTCAGAAGTGATTCTGAAAAATGCAAAAGGAATAATTTTGACCTGGCTTTTAATTACTTCCCTTTATTTTTGTCCTTGCAGAATAATTTATGACCATATCAAAAGCCACTAATTATCTTCCTAATGCTCACCTCAACTTCCAGTTTTCTGATCCAATGGCTCATATATTATACTATTTGCCTATAGTAAATATCTATAGCTCCTCTCTATGAGCATCTCAAAAAAGAATGCATTACAAAAAGCAACAGAACAGAAGGATGGAACACTTTCCATTAATTAGACCCAAGGCAAATTTAAATCGGTAATTCGAAGAGTGAAGCTTTTTTTTTTTTTTAAAGCTTGACTAGCTTGACTAAATATGCTTCATAATTTTTCCTCTTGATCTTCAGTTTAATTAATGGGACAAGAGTTTTAAGAATCTCTTACATATAGGACTTTATAGAGAAGCAAGCTAGGACTTTTAATGTGCTTCAAGAAAACCTGGTGTATCAAACACCAAAATTTTGATAATCTGTAGGTCAAATAAAAAAGCAGTTTAGCACATTACCTCACAAAACTGCTCAATAAAAATACTGGTTGCATATTTTTGAAATAATGAATTTTTTTTTTCAACATTTATTTATTTTTGGGACAGAGAGAGACAGAGCATGAACGGGGGAGGGGCAGAGAGAGGGAGACACAGAATTGGATAATAGCTAACATTTATTAAAAATCTATCATGTGTCATCTGCTGACTGTGTTTTACATTAACTCATTCAACGATCGCAAAACCCAAGGGTAGGTTCTCTACTATACAATCATCATCATCATTATCATCATCACCATCATTCACATCTTAAAGTTAGGGAAACTGAGGCAAAGAGCACATTGTATCACGTGCCAGATTACAAACAACAGACAGAACTTAAAACCAGAGTCTGTCTTTAGAGCTCACTTTCTTAGCCATGCCAAAGAAACCAAGAAGTTTCACTGGATATAGTGATATACTACCAAAGAGGGGAAACACTAATTGATTTTATGTAAGACAGGAATATAGTGGGTAGACAGGGACTACAAGAAGCTTCCCTACAATAAGGGGGGGAAATGAGGATTTATTTGCCATCTCAGATGGAAAAATGTGAAAAAAAAAAAGAGAAAATGGATGAACTAAGCCATTTGAGGAATTAAGCTGTCAAAAGTCATGTTTCTAATGAAGATCCAATAAACATCCAGGTCAAATTATAGTTGTCAAAGTGTAAACTCAGGTCTAGACTGCAACAGTAGGCAGTCAGTGATTTCATTAGCATGAAACCAATTTGGTGAAAGAAGGTGCTACATGCAAGTTTATAGCCAGCATCTAGTTAAAAAACAAACAGAAAATGACTAGTAAACAGAAAACTAAAGCTAACATAAAACTACCACGAACTACTATGGAAACTCAGCCAAAAGAAAAATACCCACACCAGGACCACATTAATATAAATTTACCTTTAATTTGCATGCAAGTTATCACTGAACTGACCTCAATGAGACCAGATTTAAACCAAAATTTGACCTCAACCAGACCACTGCCTAACCCAGAATGAACGTCAGTCAGACCACCACCTAAACCAGAAACCTGGTTGGCCTGACATGAGGAAGGACTACTGTTAGTGCTCAAACAGGAGTCCTGCTGAGACTACAACTCTACCACGTGTACACACTTTCAAGAAACAACAAGCAGAACCATTACAAGCACTCAAGACCTAGGGATGAAAAGAAATAAGAGCCATACACACATCTAGCCTTTTAAAATAATAGTGGGGATCTGTGGGGCATTTTAAATTGGCAATGGCAAAGACTGTAATTTTCTGCTAAAGGGATATTATCACAATTTTTCAACCTGGGTTTGAACCAAGGCTCATAAGAGCTCTCCTACTTAATGCAACATCACACCTAGCGCTTACTATAACATTCCACACAGCAGATGAAAATCCTGACTCCTTGGCTCTTTGGAGTTAATCATTTCAAAAGGCAGTGAGCAGAACACATTAAATTAGCATGGTAAACTAGAGTGGATTCTTTCCATTCCCCACCCCTACACAGTCCTCTTTCTCAAGTGGGAGGACACTTTTTTAAAAATTATTTCCTAGTTCTCAAATGGCTCTGACAAGCTACTATTAAATTTTGAAATAGAACTCCTGATTCCTTGCATAAATACAAAATACAGTTAGGTAAAAGAAAAACAAAATATGGCTAAAGGTGCTAACGAAAGCCTAGGGTAACAAACCAGTGACCCAGGTGCTGGATGCCTGAGAAATACTGTATTTAGATGATGATGGAAAAATCTAATTTTTCTCCAGTGCTCATTATGTCTGGGTTTTTTCAGTGTTTTGTGAGAAGATAATGACCCAATTTAGTAGGTTATAATCCAAGAGCACCTGAATGGCTCAGTAGGTTAAGCATCCAACTTCAGCTCAGGTCATGGTCTCACAGTTCATGTGTTCGAGCCCTGCATTGGGCTCTGTGCCAACAGCTTGGAGCCTGGAGCCTGCTTCAGATTCTGTATCTCCTTCTCTCTCTGCCACTCCCCTGCTCACACTCTGTCTCTCTCTCAAAAACAAATAAACATTAAAAAAAAAATTAATAGGTTATAATCCAGATCCTACTTTCCCAATTGTTGTTTGAACATCCTTCAGTGACTAGTCATATTTCCAGCTCCACCATGTGCTTTCCCATACAACAAATATCCTCCAATAGATTAATACAGGATGCTCTTTTTCCTTTCTAAATATACCTCAAAAAATATCGCCAATTCTTCCCCTTTCGCCAGAAACTCTCAGGTTATGCTACCCTACTCAACAACACTAAATGAATCTGCTAAAGGGAAATGGTACTAAATAATCAAGGCTGAGTAGACAAGGGCAAAACTAACTAATTTGACAAAGTTTCTTTAGTTGCAATGGGAGGAGTGAGAGAGAATGTATTCTTTTTCAGGTTACATCTTGATTGAAAGCTGATATCATATAAACATACAACACGGTAAATATCTTAATTTAACTGAAAGGGGCTAATGCGGACTTGTTTTCCTTTTCAACAGCTACCGTAGAGGAGGTGCAGTGAAGGGGCATGCAGAAGGAGAAGGGGAAGAGGAGGGTAAGGAGAAGGGGAGGAGGAGGGTAAGGAGTAGGTGATGATCATCTGGAGTGTAGATAGTTTTTTAAGACATTATTTTAAGGGGCGCCTGGGTGGCTCAGTCAGTTAGGTGTCCGACTCTTGATTTCGGTTCAGGTCATGATCTCACCGTTCTGAGGATCAAGCTCCACATCGGGCTGTGTGCTGACAGTGCAGAGCCTGCTTGGGATTCTCTGTTTCCCTCCCTCTTTCTCTCTGCCCCTCCCCTGCTCCCACTCTAACATAATTTTAAGAGTACTTGACATCTGTCTGCCACTTTCCACCAGAGATTTAAGCAAAAGTATAGCTGCTCAGTAGAAGAACATTTCTACTTATCTGGAAAGATAACTCTGTGGATAGATGACAATTACCTCTAGCAACTTTATGAAAATCTCTAACTGCGATCTGAAATTAAAGTGGATCCCCAGGGTGCTGATATGCTTTTGCCAAAAATTAACAATTGTAAAACAACGTACTCTTTCATTCTAGCCAAAACAGAAAAATAAAGCCATATGCCTGATTTCTTTAATAAACTAAATTTAGATTACTACTTTAAAATAGATTCTGACATAAATGGCTTTAAAATAACAAGAGCATCTTTCATTTGGGTCTTTTCCCAGTTAATTATTTGCTGGCATTGACCTAGACATTCCTTGGCTTCACCTTAAACCAACACTCCCAAGTGCTAATTAGGAGACTATATACATTATTAACCAGAGAATGTGCTTAAAACATTCATGTTCCATATGTATCCTGTTATTAACATGATTCCTTTCAGTCCTAGAAAGCTCTCTTTAGAAAATAGAGTCCCTATTTAAACAAAGAAATTGGCTGCTATTGAGGAAATTTTTGTCAAAATTCAGTTAATAGGTAGGGGCCAACAGGACACAGGATCCTTGTCTTCGAAACATCCTCAACATGAATCAAATTTCATCTCACGGAAACAGTCAGCAGAAGGAAAAGTTAATGCCTGCAGATGTTATATGTTTTCCTAGTACCAGGGGACTCCCAAAGAGAATGGCCGACTCTCACATGGGCCATACCATTCCTGAGAAACCAGACATGTCAGTGAGCCCAAGCCAGAGGCATGCCTTTTCCAGTACTATCTCTACCAAAAGACCCTGGGCCAGATGGGAAAAGAAACATATGTAAACAAGGTAGACCTAATGATTTCCTAATTACGAAGGAGATATGATCTTCTCATTAATTGGCAAGCTAATTGACCACAATCTCAGTTTCATAAATTGAGTCCAATAAAGCAAACTTTGGTGTCTGTACTCCACAGAATTCTCCTCACACTTCCACACCCTTCACTCAGCCACAAAGTTGTCAGTTCTGCTTGATTTGTTTGAATACTGTACTCGACGACAGCTGTCGGAAACAGTACATTAGAACAGCTGCTATGACAGCTACAAGGGGCTTGGAGGTTTAATTGGGCTCAATGTGACATTGTGCATTTTTCTAAACATAGAAAGTTCCACAAAAGTAAAGAAATTTCTAATGTGTCTGAACGATGTTTACTTATTGGCACCACCAACTGGTTAACCCCGATTTGAGTTATGTCATTGGGCTCATAGTATCTTTGCCACCAGGGTTGGTGAGACAAAAAAAAAAAAAAAAAAAAAAAGACAGTAGGAGCAGTTAGATGCACAAGAAAAGGGGCATTAAGAGAGAGGAAATGGTAAGGAAGTCATGTCAATAATCTCTTTCAAAGGCTGGCTGGTAGCCAAGGAGGATCCCACAGTGTCTCAGGATTTACTTCCTAAGGAAACGTATTCAGAGGCCCTGAGCCTGGTGCCAGCTGCCAACAAAACCACTCATTACAGTCACAGCCCCGTGGAGAAGGGAGAATGGCTTACTCTCAGCATCTGCGCGGAGGAAGAAAGCGAGAAGCAGCAACAGCGGCCTGGCTACGTGCACCATCCTGCAGCTTGGCAGCGGCCTGAGCTGGCAGTTTGGAATCACTGCCTCGGAAGCTTCAGCGAGTCTGTCCGATCAGAAATTTCAGCTGGAACTCTTTCAGAGCCTGTAAGGGGAGAGGAAGACAAAAGAAAGGAAACACAAGGACGCTTAGATTTTTTACTCTTTTCCTCTTGTTCCATCACAAACACCACGAGACACGATCCATTGTAAACACCCAAGACATTGTAACTGTGATGCCTTTGTTTTAGAAGGGAAATAACTTGGTTCGAAACATGGGGCAGCTGTGGCACATCTCGTGCCCATTGTCAGGCTACCCTAAAGCCAACCACCTTGAATGACACTCTCTGCTTGTGCCACCTTTTGGGCAACGCTGTGCGAGAAGAAACTGTCACTTCTTATGAAACACTATGTGAATGCATCAGTGGAAGAAAAAACAGCAATGCTATGAGACAGATTTAAGGGAAGCTCCACCGTGCTGGATAAAAGTCTATTATTGACAGAATAGTGGAAGCTGCTTTCTTGGCACGAGGTGAAGTGACAGGGCTAATTCAACTTCTCCAGCTAAATGGGAGAGGTTAGAATTTTTTACACTAGCACGTTTGGCTTCTTCCCTGAAGACACATCAATGTTCAAGTCTAGTTTGGCTTCAGTAAGTCAAAACAATAGTTAGCATGAGCCTATTTGCTTTAACAGGATTTGTATATGTTCTCTGGGCAATAGCTTTGCTTTCTCAATCTCCTATGTAAAACTGATAAACTGCAAACTGTAGAGAGCCTACTGGGTGCAAGCACACTTAGTATACAGTGCCATGGAGCACAAAAAATGAGTCAAATTCTGTCCTCTGTGACTTTCCAGCTCAGTAGAGAAAATAAGACCGTCACATCTGATGACTAGTATAAGTTAAGAAGTGATGAGTGCCAGGAAAAGAAAACCAAATAATGCCATAAAAGACAGGATCTGGAATGGTATCATAGATAAAGCAGTATCTCAAAGCAGGCCTAGGAGTGTAGGCAGGATTTAACCAAAAAGAGGAAAGGCATTCCAGGAATTCTATTAAAGGCAGGGCAGTGGGAAAGGAACTTTGGAAAAGATGAGTCTCCAGGTTTGGCTGGAGTAGGGCTTCCCAAATAGCTATATGCATTACAACCTCCTGGAAGGCTTGTTAAAACAGAAACCTGGTCGCCACCCCCAGAGTCTGTAGTTCACTAGGTCTGTGATGGGGTCCCAGAATTTACATTTCTAACAAGTTCCTGATGCAGCTGGTACAGGGACAACATTGAGACCACTGGCCTGGCGTGATAACTCATTAGGAAATCAGAAGGAGAGGAGGCAAAAGAAAATGGCTCAGGATTAAAAAAAAAAAAAAAACACAAAAGAAAAAGAAAAAGAAAAAAGAAAAGGTCACAGTGAGCCTTGAATGTCAATCTCAGTCAACCAGCCAATTATTCAGCAAACCACAAATAAAACTACTTAATGTTTTAGAGCAGAAGAACAAGGAAATAGGCTTTGGGAAGATAAACTGACATGTACATGTGGAAATATTAGCAGAGCAAGAGTCCCAGGTGAGAAGAAACACAGACCACACAGCTATGGTGGTCCTGGCGGTAACTGGAAAGAAGAGAAGGCAATGATTAGGTCCAAGCAATAATTTGAAGTATGACTCTTCAGGTGATAAATAATTGTTCTTATAGGAACCTTCAACAAATCTAGCACACATCTTGAAGTGTTTTTTGCTTGTTTTTAAAGCTTATTTATTTGAGGGAGAGAGATGAGAGAGAGCAGTGGGGAGGGGGGCAGAGAGAAAGGGAGAGTGCTGTCAGCACAGGCTCAGTCTCCAAAAACGTGAGATCATAACTTGAGCCGAAATCAAGAGTCGGACACTTAATCAACTGAGCCACCCAGGCGCCCCAGGCACAGCATTTTATACACAGTAGCCTTTCAGTATGGAGAGAGTAATGAATGCTACTGCTTCCTCTATCATTGGGAAAACTTGAGCATGACAATCAGAATGTGTTTGCCAAATGAAACAGTATACCTTTAAGTTTTGTATATTGGAATACTTGAAACACATACAAAATTCTTGACAGGAAATTCTAGAGCTATCCAGAAATAACCTAATCCACTAAAATGACTTGTACTTTTGAAAGTACTGTAGTGCAGATACTACAGTGTGTCTTTTCTGAAACTGAGCTTGAGACTGAGAATAAAAAAATTTAAAAAGATCTTATCTTGTTCATTACTATGCATGAGTGGTTTAAATGAAGGAAAGATAAAACTAAAAGAAAGACTGGGAGATCATTCTAATTACCAATCCACTAGGTAACCCTTTTTATTTTTAACAGATTTGCGGGTGGCATAAAGCGGTAAGTTATACATTGAAACACATCTACTTGAAACCAAAAGCTAGCCAGCTGTTCCAAATCTGCTACTGTTATCAATCTCATCAGGAAAACAACTTATTAGGCAGTTCACAGCTATCAAATGCTAAAATTCTCCAAACTTCATAGGAAAAGTGCTGAAAGAATCAGCTCTCCTCCCTTCCCCCTCTCTCTGTCCCCATCCTCATGCCAGCATTTCAAATGACAGCAAAGTCCAGGAGACATCAGTCCTGTCGGACTCAATTTGTGTCTGTGCAAGCGTATCAGAGCCAACTGCTACATAATGACTCGGTGCGATCACAGAGATGGAGATGTATGAAATGCTCTCTCAGGGAAGAAGTGATTTGGCTTTTTCCTCTGCCTGACCGAAGTGGCATAAGAAGACCAAATTCTTCCAAATGAGCCTACAAATGTTACCTCTGGACTTAAAACAGTGATAGGATCTAGGAATGAATGCAGCTGAAGCGCATACATATTTATACTTAAATGGGCTATGTCCTTGGCCTGATTCGACAAAAGGAGCAGAGGTGTGAAGATAAAACCTATTCGAGATGTTCATTCCAGCTAATCTCCACTCCATATCTTGTTTATTACTTGGAAACTTTGCCAAAAAGGAAATGCTGGCTTGCATATCAGTAACGTGGAATTTAAATTTTAGAACAAAAATGGGAAACGGATTTTTAAAGGAAACACTGACAGCGAAAATAATGAGGATGAATGAATATTACAAGTAGTTTCCATTAGCCTAGAGAAAGGGTTGCCAAGCACTTTGCAACAAAAAGAACAGGAAAAGGGGTTCAGGGATATTAAAAGCACCATGGTTTAGCTTACATCACAAATTACTGTGAGTGTGTTCAATAGCCCTCAGCAGAGGCTAACTCTGATTTTTATATGCCTTGTCCTTTGTGCCTTTCCTTCACTGGGACAAGCCAATAAAACTGAGCCATGCAGGTAAAATGAAAGATACACACACACACACACACACACACACACACACACACATTTAAAACTCTCTGGTTTCTTATTGCTTGCAGGACAAAGATCCTTTTAAGGAACTATAATGTTGTTGATTTTTCAATTAGCCAAATACTACTTTTGTGTTTCTGTACATTGCATGACCTCAGAAGCTAACAGTTCAGAGATGCACAATATAATTTGAAATGGAATAACAAAAAGTACACTTGCCTAAAAGCCTCAACAAATCACTGTTTCAAGTGATCACATAAGCTGCCATCTACTCAACTCCTTATCTTCAATTTAACATTGTAACCCTTTCCTGTAATAAGTATATTCATATTCAAACTAATATTCATGCTGAAGGATTTTTCCCAACTTTCTGAATTGTGGTATGTGTTTCTGTAGATTGTGTTAACGTAACAGAAAAAAAGGCATAATGGAACTTTTCTTTCCTTAAAATTAGAATCCCGATTTCCCTAGGAAAATGAATGATTGTCAGTTTTATGTAGGAAATATGCAAAATGAGTGTGCAACATCTTGTCCTACCAGGAAGTAATGAGACTTTCGGGAACTACTAGGTCATATCCAAAAAAGGGAGCCAAGGTGATGAGGCTCCCTTCAGCTAAATGGAGGAGATTCTGGTGGCCAGAAGAAAAACTGCAATTAACTGAATGAAACATATCCTACTGAATTCTGTGAGTTCATCACTTTAAAAATAATTTTTAAAAATTAATAGGTCATCCAGAAGGCAGTTAAAGAATCAAATCATTCTGAGAAGAGTGAGAGAAAGGGAAAGAATTTTTCATTAAAAAAAAAATGTCCATAGAACTTAAAAATACAAACAACAAAAAAACCCTGCTGTCACTAGCAAATCAGAGATCATTGTTTATATCCCATTTTTATAATTTTGCCTTTTTCTTATCTAACAACACCATGCTCTCAATTCCAGATTCTAAGAAACAGTAATATTGTAATGATACTTAACTGAGCATTTCTTTATATAGATATCTATTAAGTTAGGGGGATGGTGTAGTAAGGAGGAAGTCCCAAAATGTTGTGACTTCTTTCTACCAACCTTCCAAACCAGTCCACTCTCTCTAAATCGACTAGACAGGCTTCCGATCATTTAAGAGAAGCAACCATTTGTGCACAACATGTGCTACCAGGAAACCCCAATTTGTAAAACAGACATAAGCAGGGGCTGCTGTGGCTGAAGCTAGGAGTTGGGGAGTCTGGAGTTTACAGCAAGCTGACAGAGGCCCCTGAAGGCCATCAGAAAACTCCCTGTCCTCAGTGCACAGCTACAACACAAGGACATGAAAAAAAATAAAAAATCAATAAATAAATAAATAAATACACTTTCAACATTTCACTTATTTGTGAGGATTTTCCACGAGGAGATAGCCCTCTAAATATTTTATCACGAGATAGGACAAGAATCCTCCAGCGCTATCCAATAAAACTTTCTGAAGAATAGAAATGTTCCTTATCTGCACTCATAATTGGCTACTTTAAATGGAGCTAGTGAAACAAGGGAAATAAACATTTTATTGTATTTAAGTTTAATTTAAGCTTAAATGGCCGCATGTGGCTAGTGGCTGCCCTCTTGGACAGCACAGACTATGGTTACTTGCTTCAACAGCCTGAACACCATGGCTGTAAATGAGGCATGGATTTTAGGGCTGGAGATGAAAACAGTGAGTTGGGAACCCTTAGTCCTTGTAGTCTTGGCTTCCTCATAATCAGACTCTAAAGATTCATTGTGTTATATGAGGAAACCTACTTAACCTCTGGGCCAAACACTTCTCCGTGGCTATCCCATCCCCTGGCAAAATCAATCAATCAATCAATCAATCAATAAATAAATAAATAAACTTAAGCTTATTTATTTTAAGAGAGCAAGTGAGCGAGAGCAGGGGAGGGGCAGAGAGAGAGAAGGAGAGAGAGAATCCCAAGCAGGCTCCATGCTCAGCTCTGAGCCTGACGTGGGGCTCAAATTCACAAAGCATGAGATCATGACCTGAGCTGAAATCAAGAGTCAGATGCTTAACTGACTCAGCCACCCAGGTGCCTCATCTTTTTTTTTTTTTTTTTTTTTTTTTTTTTTAATGACTCCATGGAATGTAAAGGAAGCATCAGTAAGTGGGTTAAGTGTATAACTGGAAAATGTCCAAACAGAAATTTTATTATTAAAAAGAGGCATTTGTGTTTCATATCATAGCTAGAAAAGTTTTTTTTTTTTTTTTCCCACTAGTGAAAGTCCTTCTTTCATGTAATAGAAATGGGAGCTTCTGACAGCAAAAACGTGCCACATCTCATAAACAGGAAAGACCAGCATACTTCTGCACATCATGGGAAATGATTTGTATAGTTCTTATGAAATGGCTACATCCGATTAATTAATATCAGTGAGGAATATGGAAAACATTCTTTAATACATGCAGCACCAAAAGCCTCAATGCCCATTATGAAAACCGCTGCTGAGAAAACGGAGAACAGTGGATAAAGGCTATTAAGTTAAATAACACACTGATAAAATAACTGTATATCCAATCCATGCCAGATAAAACACTCAAATCTAAAGGATATTAGGAATTATTTTTATGAGTGAAACTCAAATCTTCTTAAAATGATACTCTTTCACATAATGGCACATCATATCAAAAACTCTATTTTTTTTTTCAAATTTTGGTCCTAAACATGCTTACATGGAAATAAGTTGGGGGTGGGTGGGAGATTTCATGAGTTATCACATATAAATACAAAATAATAATTCAATCATCTTATTTTTGGAGTAGGCTATGAAGACACCAAGGAACTCTAAGTAAGCAAACAGTAATTCTTTGAAAGAATCAACTGAATTATAAGAATATCTGAAGAGTAAAATGATACCTATCAATATGGATACTATAAAAGGCTCTCTACATGCTTAGTTTTAATACATACAGAGACAAGCCAATTATCTGAGCTTAATATAGTATGATTCACTTTCTAAATCACTATCAATAACATCTCTACAAAATGTCAAAACTTTACATTTGAAGCAAACATAGCTACTTTCATTAATGACAAAAAGACATTATTAACTTTGATTATGTTTTTCTCTTTCAAGAAGTAAAAGTGAAGTATGCCATGAGGAAAAAAAAAAAAAAAACAGATAATGAAGGAAAAAAACAAAACAAAATACCTTATGTCCGTGCCTATTTTACCTCTACAAATGGTTTGATTTGAAATGGAGGAGAGTTTTAGAAAAAGCAAGTCATTTCTTTAAATGATTATTGAATGTAATTACTTCTATCTAGTTTTATGTGATGCTGGTGGAAACTGGCAATGGAAAAGTTCAAATACAAGTCTATTCAGCTTGCTATCGGGACTCTGTTATCTGTTGCATTCTTCCAGAAACATATATTAAAAGTAAGTAACTGATTAATCTCACAAAGTGTAGATAGATACTCAATCCAGCCACTTCTTGCCCAAATAATACAACAGATTCTATTATATTAATCTTTGGGCACCTTTAAATGGACGTGAAACCATCATTCCTAACTCACTATACCTGATTTTCATTACCTTAAAATCGAAAAGGGTGTTCTTCTTTCACACATATAAAATATTTCTTGTTTAAAATGCACTTAGTTTTTAAAATATATTATGGGTAATAAGGCATTAATCATTATTATGTTCATTTTATTTATTTCCATCAACACATAGTGGAAAAGAAATCCAGCAATACATGATACATTTTATTTATTTACTGTGAAAAATAAATTTTTACATTTGTTGGGAAATTATCATTCCCTTTAGCACTGATTACTTTTTTTTTTCTTGAAAGTATTTTAAAAGCAAAATGAAGGGCCTTTTAATTGTTGTTAACTCCTTCCATACTAGAGCTCAATGAGAACCGATTTTTGCCTACTCACAGGTGCTAGGACTATAATTCCATGCTCAGAATGATCAAAGCTCTAGACCAGTAGCTCACAATTGAGAATGATTTTGCCACCTCCCCAGGGACATTTGGTAATGTCTGGAGAGATTTTTTGTTGTCACAACATAAAGGGAGCTAATGACATATAAGAGGTTGAGGACAGGGATGCTACTAAATATCTCAGAAGGCACAGTATACTCCCTCCCGTACCGTCAAGAATTAACTGCCCAAAATGTCAACAGTGTCAACATTTGGAAACACTGTCCAAGAATAGTTCATTAATGTTGAGGAATAAAAAAAAATGTTCAGGAATTTTCAAGACCTGTTTCTATTACACTGTTTTCTAAACCCAATAATCGGAGGTGTTTTCAGTGCAGTTTTAGTATATAAACTCAAAACAGATTTGAATCTCTGGGCATGGCAGTCAAAACACTATGGATGACTCCCAAATTTCCCTTTTTGTCCTGAGCTAGAATTGAAATTGGCTTGCCTTGTGGGAAGTTCAGTTCACAGGCTTAGGTGACATAAATATTGTCACCAATTAAAAGAATGAATCTGTTAAATGGAGCAGACATTGTTGCACTGATGTCTGTCAGTGAATAGACATGGTTCCCATTTCTCATGCTGGGAGCTCAGCTCTTCTCTGAGGGAACAGTCCCAGGATAGAAATATCCAGTTCTAAGGAATGTTCTTTCAAATCACTGCCAGCAACAGAAAGAGAGAGGTCACCATGAATGGCTGGAGAATGTGGAATTAAGGAATATTCTCTTCATTTTCCCAATATTGACCTCATGACTTAGGCTGGTGTCTCTTTGAAAATCTCTGAACAACACACACAGTAGAAGAATTCAATTCTCTGTAGAGAACCCACATATATGGTTATTAAAACAAATAGAAACATAACCTAAAGAAAGGTAGACAGGACAAATATTAATCAGAGATATTCCATATACACTCTCCTCCTCACTTGCACATTTATTGTATTCAGTTATATTACATTCTTCTTCATTGTTAGTACCTTCTTCACATCTATGAGTCTCCTTGAATGGAACCATAAATTGATAAAAATCACAAAAAAATTACAGGTAATCTTGGGCAATCCTTCTATTAGCAGACAATGAATGAAGTGAAAGAACATAATTGAATTAATAACCTCAGAATATACTTCTGGTTAGTCTCAGAGGAGGGTTCAGAACCCAGGCCAATTTTATATCTCATATAGCATGCTGCTTCTATCATCTCTGACTTATATAATGGAGATCCTAGCTTAGATGAAGCCATGATTAATTCTAAAATGAGCAACATAAAGAAAAAGCCTCTCCTTTAATTGGAAGACAGACAATATAAGGATTCACTCTAATGAAGAAGGAAGAAAACTTTAGAAAGGGTGTATAGGAAGAAAGGATGAGAGAATCTCACTGGATAAAATACTTGACAGTCATTGTCCTAGATGGATAAATAATTCACAAACTAAAGTTTACACCGTGAGTCAAAAATTCTCCAAAAGGTCAATCTTTAACTCAATAACCCATTATTGTGTATTTAAGTATCTTAGAGTCAAACAGTTTACAGGTGTGTTTAGAAACAGAAATGATTAACCAGAAATGGATTTTCAAATATTCTCACAAGTTAGTAATTGAATTAATGACATGCAGGCACATGTTTGTATCACCAAAAGCATATCTATTTTGTATATTACCATCAAGTTCTTTTTTATGGGGTTTTCTCTTTTATTTAAATTTTACCAAGGATACATTTTGACTAATTGGAAATAAATAAGAATGTGTTAGATAATGAAGTCACAGAGTTATACGGGACAGTTATCCAAGCAGAAAGATACTGGCCTGAGTGCTCTTTACTATAAAGTTGCTTAGGGCAACATGGCCATATTGAAAGAAGAAATGAAGACATACAATGGCTATTTTTCAAAAGCAGTTGGAATTATAAAGTGATTTGATAATAAAATACAAAAATTTCCTGCAGCAATAAAAGCACTATGCATTTCCCATACCAAGATGTGTCAGACGGGCAATGAAAAAAAATTTTTTCCCATAGTCACCCTTTTAGAAAATATATTCAAGACCTCCGGAAAAAGGCTTTTGTAAAATACTGTCGTTTTTATTACATTTCTATAAAATCCTCAAAGAAAAAAAAATACACAGTACCTATATCAGAAAAAAGAGTTTAAAGTCATTCAAAGCCTACTTGCAAACTGGATGTAATAACTTCCTCACTACCAAACTTTCCGGATACTGACTATATAATCTTAAATGAGTGGCTCACGTGACTAAAGAAAAGAAAATGTCAAATAACAACAACCAAACTTCTCCGCTAGGTTTAGGCATCATCACAGAAACCTTCTGGCACGCAGATTTTTATATTCCAAAGTAGGAAAGTAGCCAGGTACTAATACGAGCAGACCCAAGTCAGGGGAGCGAACAGGCAATGGTGCTGGCAGGCGAGTGCTGGGGGATCAAGCCCCAAATTAAAATGCCATCCTTTAAGGAGTCTCTCTACCTTTTGTGATATGTCCTATGATGTTTCCTTCACAAACTTACTAGGCTGGCCCTATTCTTTAATATGTTTCCTTTAATATTTTTTAAATCATAGATTTAACCATGATGTGTTATCGTATCACCTTGTAAAAATCTTTTGCAAACCTAAGCTTTTAGAAAAGGTGGTTACTTTCTCCCACGGCACTGTCATTAGGGTCAAACTATTCATAGCATAAATCTTCATCATTTTTGGGGTGCTTCGTGGCTCAGTCGCTTAAGCGTCCCACTCTTGACCTCAGCTCAGGTCATGATCTCACAGTTTGTGAGTTCGACCCCTGTATAGGGCTCTGCTTTGATAGCATAGAGCCTGCTTGGGATTCTGTCTCTCCCTCTCTCCGCCCATCCCCTGCTTGCTCTCTGTTTCTTTCTCTCAAAATAAATAAATAAGCTTGAAAAAACTTCATCATTTTCAAACTTATCACTTTATATTGATGTATACATTCCACACATAAATATGGTACACACAGGCCATACACAAATATAGTGCATGTTTAAAAATGCATGTGAAAAATATGTATTTAACATATTATATATAGCTACTATATTACTAATGAACTACATATATTATCAAAGACACAAAATTAGACATTTTTTAAGTGAGATAAAAAACAAACAAATAAAAGTTCTATGATTCTCTCCCAGGTCAAACAAGTCATTGGAGTTCCATTGTTCTAGATGTTCCACAGTGTGGATTATTTTCACATACACTTCAGGTGGCAATGGATAAAAAAAGAGAGCTTTTACTCATTTGTCCAAGAACGCCCTTCTGGAGTCAAACACTTGTTGTAATAACCAAATGTTAAAGGCTCGATGTGACAGCTGATGTCAACATGATGTAACACAGAGGAGAAAAGACACTGTTTTTGAGAGGTTCATACAATGTCCTTGTTTTATAATTGTAAGCCATCTATCCTAAGCTAGAATAACTTTTACACATCAACTGTGTTTTTGTTTTAAAAATGAATTCCTTCATTCTTCTGCTCCACAAATATTTCTGAATACCAGGCATGGCGACAGGTACAGAGACATAACAATGCACAGGACAACAAGTTCCCTGATACATTCGGGGCAAGGAGGTAGAAAAAGTAAGAGCTTTCCAGGTTAAGGGATCAGACTGTCCAGGGCAGAGACTGGGGCCCAGTGAGCCAGGCAGTGTGTGGTAGGCTGGGAAAGCAAACTGGGTCCAGACTGCACAGGACCTGGAGGCCACACTGCAGACACCAGATTGCATTTGAAATGCAATGGGAAGACACTGGTGGGCTTTATATTATGGAGTGACATGGTCTGAATTGTATTTAGATGGCTTCTCCAGTGGCTGTGTGCCAATAGTTTTAAAAATGCAGTTCTTCCTCACCCTCCACCGCCACCCCCCCCCCCCCCGCCGGCCCACCCAGCTCCAAGTTTCTGCAGAACCTTCCACTCTATTTATGTGGGCATTGCCATTGTACTCTGCTGTGAAGTCTTTTGCCCATTTCACTTTTCAAGGACCCTGTGGCACTGTCCCTTTCCCAATTCTGTTTAAAACAACCAGAAATAATGTGTTGCTTTTCATTGTTTTGAGTCACTGCTCTCTGTTCCTAGATAGCAACAGGCCCTGGAAAACCAAATGAATTTTCTTCATGGTGGGGCTCACTTTAACACACTTTAAATTTTTTACTTGAAAAGTAAAGTACCTGATGTTAGTTCTCATTTGCATTCCTGAAATCTAGAAAAAAAATCTGCTTTCATGTACAAAGGGACAGTAGGCACACTAGATCTCTGTAGTCACACTTTTGAATCTGTGATTCCGGAAAGGCTTTCTACCCACACTTAAAAAAAAAAAAAAAAGTTTTTAAAGTTTGGTACGTCAAAGTCTTGTTTTGACCCTTTTAAACCTTGTAATATTAGCAGTGATACTAATATCCAATAGTACACTGCATTCACACTATTAGAAAACACAGCCATTCCAATAATTCAAAAATCCTTTATTTCAGGATTTAGAAGTTAGGTCCTACTGTGAGTCAGTTACTGGCTAGTTTCCCAAATTAGCTTTTCGGTCTCAGCTATCTTGTCCATTTCATCCCTCAGGTTTTCACTCCAGGATTTCTTCCATTATTATAGCAAGGCCTTTAACACCCCAACATGCAGGCATTTAATTCCTTATTTTTTTTTCTTATTAGTTACCTAAACTTGAAACTGCTAGTATTTAACCTATTTAACCTATAATGTAAAAATACATTATAGAGCACTACAGTTTGTTGGACAAGAGATATAGCAGGTAACCAAGAAAATGCCACCTTACTCAGTCTCTCTAATAAAGGAATCTGTTCCTCCTCTAGTCATTCCTGCCACTTGCCTTGGCCAACAGAATAGGTCAGAAATGACATTGTGCACATTCTGACCCTGAATCTCAAGTAGCCCAGAAAACCTGAGGAAGTAGCTCTTGTGCTTCCTTCCACTTGCTGATATTGGGTCCCCTGTCACCACCACTGTTTGATCAAGGCCAAGGTGGCTCAGCAGAGGATGAAGAGACCATGTGGAACAGAGATGAGCTACCATCTGAGCATCTGGGGAACAGTCATTCCCCAGAGGACCTGGCAGCTGACCCCAGACTCATAAGCAATTTCAGGAAAGATGAGCCAAGTATGGCCCATAAGAGCAGAGCCGCCTACCTGAGCTCAGCCTAGAATGCTGACGCAGAGCACTGCAAGATAAATAAAGGGATGTTTGGTTTAATCTACTAAGTTTGGGGATGGTTTGGTATACAGCAAAAACTAATATTGCTAAGGGGATATTTATCTCATCCAAAATAAAATAAATATTCTTTTAAAATGTACATTTTCAGGACACCTGGGTGACTCAGTCGGTTGAGCGACCAACTTCGGCTCAGGTCATGATCTCAAAGGTTGTGAGTTCGAGCCCTGTGTCGGGGTCTGTGCTGACAGCTCAGAGCCTGGAGCCTGCTTATGATTCTGTCTCTTGCTCTCTCCGCCCCTCCCCCACTCATGCTCTGTCTCTGTCTCAGAAATAAACAAACATTAAATAAATAAATAAATAAATAAATAAATAAATAAATAAAATGTACATTTTCTTCAGTACCTTATCACATTTTGAATACAGGTAGGGTGGAGTGCCTGGGTGGCTCTGTTGGTTCAGTGTCCAACTTCAGCTCACCGTTCCTGAGTTTGAGCCCCACGCTGGGCTCTGTGCTGACAGCTTGGAGCCTGGAGCCTGCTTCAGATTCTGTGTCTCCCTCTCTCTCTGCCCCTCTCCCACTTGTGTTCTCTCTCCTCCTTCCCTCCCCCCCACCTCTAAAATAAATAAACATTAAAAAAATAAAATACATATATACATACATACATACATACAGGTAGGCAAACTTGGTTTCTTATGGCTGCATCTGAGTTAATTTTGTCCTCTTTTGACAGCAATCAACTAGTAAAATCATTGTCATTTTTTAAGTGGTGTATTTTTAAAATTTTTTTTTTCAACGTTTTTTATTTATTTTTGGGACAGAGAGAGACAGAGCATGAACGGGGGAGGGGCAGAGAGAGAGGGAGACACAGAATCAGAAACAGGCTCCAGGCTCCGAGCCATCAGCCCAGAGCCTGACGCGGGGCTCGAACTCACGGACCGTGAGATCGTGACCTGGCTGAAGTCGGACGCTTAACCGACTGCGCCACCCAGGCGCCCCTTAAGTGGTGTATTTTTAAGTAGTGTATTGTTTTGTGATTTAGGAAAAATCAGTAACTTGAAACTATTTGTGTCTCTCTGCCCCTTCTTCCAATTATAAATATTTTTCTGCCACATAGCTCAAAACAAAATTGTTCTAAAATGTCTTTAACCATTGGCTAAAACCACATAGCATGACGTTCCTCCCTGGTGATATAATTGAAGTGACGTATGTGTCTGAGATTCAATTGATCTCACTGAGTGTACTGACAGGTAGTAGTTAGTATAATTTTATTTCCATAGATTCTGTTTTCCTTAAGCAGTTTCTGCCCAGGGATAAAATCCACAAATCAAGTTAGGTTAATAACCTAAAAACAGAGAAATTTCATAAGCTTTTTAAAGGAATGACATTTTGAACAGTTAGTGTGCACTCCTCTGGCCGGCTTCTGACAGAGCATGTTGGATGTGTCTGTAATTGGATAGGAGCTAGTCAACTTGCCCAGTTACTAGAATGGGTGAAAAAGTAAGAAAACATAATAAATATTAAAATCAGTAAGTGAATTTGGCAAGGCTACTGAATACATGGTCAATACAAAACTCCAGCTGCATTTTATACTCACAAAAAGCAGAAAATAAATATTTTTAAAAATGTGCCATTTGCAACAACATCAAAAATATATTAAAAATCTAGAAATAAATATAACAAAAGTTAACAAGATTTCTATGCCGAAAATTATATAGCATTAATAAATTAAAGATGATATAAATAAATGAGTGATTATAATATGTTCATGGCTTAAAAGACTCTTTATTGTAAAAATGTTAATATTTCCCAAATAGATCTATAAATTCAATGGAATTCCAACATAAATTTCAACATGTTTTTTCTTGAGAAATAGAAAGCTTATTTTAAAATTTATAAGAAAGTGCAAACAACCAAGAATAGCTAAAACAATCTTAAGAACAAATGTTGAAAAACTACCTATTGAAGGTAACACTACCAGTTACCAAGACTTATGACAAAGCAACACAATTTAAGACAGTGAAGTATTGGCTGAAGGGCAAACAGACCAGAAGAGCAGAATAATAACTCTAGAAACATGTACACTTGTATTTAGGCACTTGACTTATAAGCAACTGTGTCCTTGTAATGCAGTAGGAAGGAATAATCTTTTCAATCAGTAGCACTGGGTCAAGTGGATATCTATATGAAAAAAAATATATGTTGGCTCCCTACCTCACACCATACATGAAATCAATCCCACATAGACTAGAAACCTAAACATGAAGATAAACAATAAATCTTACCAGAAATAGCACAGAAAAATATCTTTGTAACTTTGGGACAGGCAAAGACTGTTGAAACATGGCAAAGTAACAACAATAAATAAGTTGGAATTAATTAAAATTTAAAATGCCTGCTCATCAAAAGACATTATTAAGACAGGAGTGGAAGAAGATATCTGCAAAAAACATATCCACCGCAGTCCCAAAACTATCAACTTTTTCATTGTATTGCCTGTCTTTTGGAGGGAGAAAGTGACAATAAAAGTCTTAAACAAGCAATTCACAAAGAGAATATCCAAATGGCCACCAAACATCCACAAAGATGTTCACCAATGTTAGTCATTGAAGAAATGTAAAATAATATTACAAGAAACCACTCTACACTCACCAGAATATTTACAATTGGGAATTGAACACCACCATATTTAGGCAAGGTTGTAGAACAAAGGAATACTCATATACTGCTGATGAGAGTGAAAACTGGTAAAATCCCTTTGAAATAGTTTTGTTTGTATTTAATAAAGGTAAATATACACCAAATCCTACCTTCCAGCAGTTCCATTGCTAGTGATATATCCAGCATTAACATAAACCTTACTACAGAAAAGAGACATAAACTAGAATTAACCTAAAAACTCATCAATACCAGAGGGAATAAATAAATTGTGGTAAATTCATAAAATTGACTAGTGTTCATAATAATGAAAATAAATATATTCTGCTGAGAAAACTCAAGATAGAAACTTAGTTTTGTTTAGCTCAGTTTAGTTTTTTTCTAGAAACTGTTTTTCAGGTTTTCAGGATATGTTTTACTTTAGTTACCCACCCCCCACTACTCATTTTGAAGAAAATAAATTTGTCATTAAGAATATCTGAAGTCAAAGTTATATACAAATTAGAGTGGAGCTCAAATTCTCTTGGAAACATATATAGAAGGTAGAAATAATACATGATCGGACTAACACACTGGGAATCTAAAGACGTGACTTTCGGCACGTAGGATCAGGTACAGTCTTTGCGTTCCAAGCAGCAGTGAGAAGCACCAGAACATGATGAAGCAATCCATGTACACAAGGAGGAATGGCCCCTCAGTCCAGGAGTAGCAGTACGGGCCAAAGAAAAGGGCAGAGAAAAATAGAGGACCAGAGTTCTGGACCAGCTTTAGCACTCACTTCCGTATTCACCCTTGTCAAGTCACTCCCTTTCTCTGCCTCATTTTTCCTAGCTGCTCTATTTTATAGCACACTTGACCTTTCCTATATCATATAATTTATTTGTTATGTTAATTGTTTATTATTCTTATTCCCCATAGTATCCACAAGAACAAGAATTTTTGAAAACCTTATTAAATATTTACGGCTTGTGTGAAAGTACATACATACATGAAAAATGTGCAGGATAAGCTCATTTTGCAAGATACAACAAAAAGTGCAGCACACCCATCTGCAGCTTTTCCAGCTCACTGGGAGGCGGTGATGGTAGGGGCAGTGGTAGAGGCACTGATTCTCCCAATTAGCTCCACTGACCGCTTATTCTCTGAAGGGCACCATACTGGGCTACTCAAAGGTAGGTTTGGTAAAGCCCTAGACCTGTAATCTTAATGAGAAATTACCATTCGATCTTCTAGTTTACTCCAGGTTTAGAATCTTTCAAAGCATGTATGTAAATAGGTAAAGGAAGGTAAAAATCCTCAAAACAATGTTTTCTTTCTTTTTCTTACATGAAATAGCTGGAGAAACTTGTTTAATGGTAAAGTCACAAAGTTAAGATAGGGTTCCAAAGACTCTATAAACAAATATTTATTCAATGTCAACTTTCTGTATCCCACATCTTGCTAATCCATGTCAGACATAAAGAAGATTAGACAAAGCAATGTCTCTAAGGAATTTGCTGTTCGTTTGGAAATACAGGAATGTGAAAATTAGAAAAGCATGATAATGTACCCTGAGCCAAATAGATGGTTTGAGTAATAAATACCCATATATGTTTAGAGGAGGAAAATAGCATCTCAGTGGCCAGGAAAGATTTTGTGAAATTGGTGGTATCTGATGGGGACCTTGAAGAATATTTTACATCCTGGTGTGAGAACAGTAAAATGCATTTCAATGATAAGCCTAAGATGTAGAGGCTGGTATGTTCAAAACATATTCAGGAACCAGTAAATTGGCCATTGTATCCACATCACAGGTTTGGTACAGCAAGGAATTAAGATATGTAAAGGGAGTTTCCGGCAGTCCTTCAAGGCATGTTGAACTTATCCTGCAAGTCAGTAAACCTCAAACCATCAACAGAAAAAGTAGAGATAAAGTTGGAGTTAGTTCTCCCAAAGTGTGTGTGTAAGCCTTAAATCTCTTAAAGTAAAAAAGTTTAGAACTATGATGATAGCAATGTCTGTCTCTTGGATATCAGTGAGGTAGGGTAATGATAAATCATAATACTGCATTCCAAAAATGCCTATTCAAATTACACTATCGCCACGATAATATAATTCCAATTTTGTCCTAAATGGCATCAGGCATTTTTGATTCCCTTGGAATCAATATCTATATAAAACACATCCATTTTATAATTGGAAATCTTGATCCCACAGAAGCAGTCTGGTGGTTGGGCTGAACGGGCGTTGCATTCCCCACTTTGTCATTATCTTATTTCAAGAAGGCTCTGGAGACAATTCCTGACATCTCCATGCTTCGCCTTCCATCTGTGTGAAATGAAAATAATAGCTGCCTCCTCCCTACCTCATCAAAATCAGTGAGCAACAAAAGCACATTAAAATCAGGGATGCAGGAAGGATTTTAAGGAAAGAAGCTTTTGTCCATTGTCATTAAAAACAAAAGAAAATTTAGCCAGCCTTTCTCAGCTGGGGTTCCATGAGATAATTATGCCCTACAGAATATAATTTGACTGATTCTTTTTTCAATTCTCCCAAGGATAGTACAAAGCTAGTACTATTCTAGATGCACGGGCCAGAAATTAAGTCATTACATACAATAGATGCCTTAGGGCATTAGGGCTGACTTTTCTTGTGAACTCAGGATGGGAGAAGCTGACATTGTATCCAAATTAGGCTTTGGTATTTGATGTCATTTTACTTAAGAAAAAACAAAAAAGTTCTATGTTTACAGTCCTGTAGAGCCAAAGTCTCACATTATTCTAAAGAAAAATAAAATAACCTAGAGTAATGCTAGAATGAATAGCCCATAAATTTGGGGATGTCACACAGAAGTAACAAAGAAGAGAGAAAAGAGTAAATGTTACCATACTTTACCATTTACAAGATGTTTTTTGAGAAGAAATTCTGACTTAATACCTGATATTTATGGAGCTCATTTAAAATTCTACACAATGTGCTTCTGGAAGGCAAACATCCTTCTTCCTGTTTTAGAGATGAGGAGAATGAGACCCAGGAAAAATAACCTTCCTCACATCTACAGCTGCTATGAAGCAGGGGCTCAAATTCAAGTCAGTTTAATTACACACGAAGGCTGCTCCTTTCGTAGCTCTCTAATCTCACAAAAGCTTCTCGAAGTAAGAGATAGCTTCACGTGCAGATGAAAAAACTGAGGTTCTGAGGAGGTTCAGGGTCTGGCCCAAAGGCTCAGTGCTAGCAAGTTGTTTCTGACTGCAAATTTTACATAACCTGCAAGCCACTGCTGAGAAAAGAAAGCAAAGGAAACCAAGATGGCTGTTACAGGTGGAAGTGTGTTCCTGCAGAAGTTGGCACATTTAGGTCCTAACCTCCGCCCCCCCACCCCGAAAAAAAATTTCACAATGTGATGTATGTTGTAGATGGGGTCTTTACAGAGACAATCAAGTTGAAATGAGACCATTAGGATGGCTGTAATCCAATATGATTACTATCCTTATAAGAAGAGGAAATCTGTACACAGACACACAGAGAAGGAAGACAACATGAAGACACAGGCAGAAAATGGCCGTCTATAAGCAATCAGAGAGGCCTGGAGCAGATCCTTGCCTCATGGCCCTCATAGACGCCAACCTTACTAATACCTGCTAGCCCCCACATCTGTGAAACAATAAATTTATCTTGCGTGAGGCACTCAGTTTGTGGTACTTAGCTATGGCAGCCCTAGAAAAATAAAAAATGATACAATGGCAAACAATGACAGGAAGCGTTAAAATAAAAAAAAATGTAATGGTTCAAAATTCACCAACTAGGTAAGCGCAAAACAACTTTATTTCTGTAAATCTGTAACATTTATGTTTCTGAGGATATTAAAGATTAAAACTGCACCAAGACTTTTAGAACATCTTGTCTACTGCAATAAATTAAAATCTCATTACTGTTTTTGGTAAAAAAAAAAATGGACATACATTATCTATTGTAGGGTAAAATATTTTGATTCACTCTATTGAAAGCTAACCCACAGGGTTTATGGTGATATTCAGATTGTTTGAAAATCAAAACAATTATAAGTCCTATGTATTACCACATATATGCAATGTCAAGAGATGCTTACATATTTAAATCTTAGGTTTTCACTAGTTTATTAATCAATGCATAGTCAGTATGTATCCTTTGGGGGTACACATTAAAGAGTTCTATTTTTTTTTTAAGTAAGCTATACACCCAACATGGAGTTTGAACTCATGACCCTGAGATGAAGAGTCATATGCTCTGACAGAGCCAGCCAGGCATTACAAGAGTACTATTTTTTAAGTATCTTCTTAATTCCACAAGGATAATTCTAGATAATGCATCAAGAATCCATATTAGTGATATTTATAATTTTAACAGCTAATAAAACCAAATATTCTCTTTTTCCAAATAATTGTACATTTTTTGCAAAAAATACCATACTCTGCGTACCATGATACCTTTCCATTGATAAGATTACAATATCACTGTTTTTGAAGGAGAGAACAATGATAAAATGATAATGAATAAGGTCTATTTCATTTGAAGTTCTTTGCAATGTTTTTTTAATGGGATGGTTAAAGAAAAGGACACAGAGGAAATGACCAATACATGCTAACTGATGAAATTGTCATTATTATTATTATTAAATCAATTAATTAAAAATTATTGTGATTTGTTTTTTATATGCTTATAAGAAAATCACATATAATATACATTTGAGGATATGTCCTAGGTATGAGTCTCTTTTTAATGAATTTTTCCAAGGTGATTGCCCTTTCAATCTGTATAATCAAGTCGTTTTTAAGCTTAACAATATGTTCTTCAATTAAATGTTGTTTTGCTTGTAATTTTCATGTTTCATTAATATTATTTACTTGTAGGAGGCAACTAATAATGTATATGTTATATTTCTCTCCTCTCCTTGCACTCACTCTCACGTCCCCCATCACATTCTGCATCCTAGAAGACCAAACAACGCACTGACTTTATGTAACAGTTTTTCATGTTTTTTTTATAGTGTCCATGATGCTATGTTGTATATCCAATGCTGTCATTTTCTATTCTCTCCAAATTCATTTTTGTTGTCATCAGGCTCCTGTTTCATTGTAGAGGCCTTTTTCCTCCCAACTCATCTTGATGTTCCTTATAACTTTCTCCTCTTTTGCATGGAGGCCATATGTCCTTATTGTGAAAGTAAAACATCTGTTCATAATTCTTTCCTGGTCACTATAATAAATCTTTTTCATAAAACTTGTTCTTTTCTTCTGAGGTCTCAGGACAAGATCCCTTTACCCTGTGCTGATGATTCGTGCATCATTTCACAGACTCATGTTTGTCTAATTCTTACTATCTACTATGCTTAAATTCTTAAAGACCTGTCCAGACACAGTGTTGGCAACAGATTCTCTGGCAAAGTGTATCCAGGCTTGTTCTCTCTACTGTCCATGAGGAAGCTACTGTAATACCCTCCTTATCTGGGCAGCAGACACATGTGCAGTTGTAGCTGCAACTGATCCAACAGGGTTTCACTAGACCAATGTAAGAATTCTCTGTAATCCCAATGCATGGTTTTCTTAAGAAAGGAAGCAAAAGCATGTAAGAAAGACTAGAATAGTAAAGATATACTGCCACCATATGAAAAGTGGAAGACAAAAACTGATCATTTCAAAAAAGGATAGTAGACTCGACAATAAATAAAATAAAATAAGTGTAGTAGAAAGTCTGCTGATTACTTTTCTGAATGGCACAGAGGTCAAGATCTCTGAGTAAAAGAACATTTAGTCACGGCGGGATCTAGCAGTTCCCTGTCTTTTCAGGGAACCACTTTTGAACATTAGAAAACATATTTTTTTTTATTCCATCCTATTCCACTAGCATTGTGTTGATGGACACGCTCTTTGGATTATAATTATAGCTGCCTTTTCGTCTTCGTTTCCAGCATTCTTCAATTCCTCTTCTTCTAGGTCCACAGAAAATTTTCACAGTAAAATAGCAGACCACATGTAAAGGGCTGCTGGCTTAACACCTTTTTAAAGGGAATAGCTTAGTTGCAGAATATATCTATAAAATGTATTATTATTATTATTATTATTATTATTTAAATCATATCAAATTTTCTCTCCTTAACCATAATAACTGTATCCAAATAACAGATATAGAGTAAGTAAGATTAATCTTACTTGTACTTGGGATTCTCTTTGGCTTATTTTATTTTATTTTTATTTACTTATTATTTTTGCTGCTGACATTTTTGTTTTAAATAACTTAATTCTCTGCTATGAGCTGACCATTCTAATTAAAAACAAATATGCCATTTAATTTTGAATCTATTAATATCCCTACCTACATCGATATTTTCTATTTCCTCATATGGTTCCTTTGAATATTGCTATTTCACGATGCTGAAATTGAGAAACCCTTTAGGTCGCATGACTGTGTTTCATGGACCGGCTGGTGGAGCTCACTGTGATATGAAATGGCAACACATGATCTCCCCTTTGATGTTTGTGTGGGTTTGAAGAGCACAGTGGCCTTTCAGGTGATTGTCTCTGGTGTTCTGGCTTCCCACCTGAAAAAAAATTGATTTTATTTGATTCAACTAAAGTAGAAAAGAAGGTAGGGAATGGTGCTATACTTTCTTGCTAACAGAATTTGTGGATTATGAATTTTGAAGATGTGGCTAGCTTCATTTCTATTTCTAGCGCCCATCATACAGAGCATATATATTTTTACGTGTTTTACTTCATGATGAATCATTTAATATTTAGTCCTTTTTCACTGAAAGGTTTATAATTTGGGGAAGGAAAGACATCAAGCTTTTATATCTCCTGTGTCAGCAACTGACTGTGGGATGAAGCTTTAGGTAAGAAAATAAAAAAGATAAAAGCTGATTTCATTTCTTTGCCTAAGAAGCAAATGGTCTTACATCTAAAAGATCTAAGCTAAAAATTCTTTATAAATGGATGTAAATGTGGTTTCCCTTTGCATCTCAATAAAGCAAATATGCAATTATCAAATGACATGTGGATAAGAAACAGTAACTTTAGCCTGCTTGTACAGGTCACAAAAGAGACCAGGATACTTTAGCAGAATAAAACAACAACAACAACAACAACAATTAGTGGTTAAATAAAACTTTAGTGAAGGATATGGTAACTGACAAACTTCAAGTTGAAAGATGTTCCTCTTTTTCACAATCATACAAGATTTTTTTCTTTGGCTCTTTGCATAAAGCTATGTGCCACACAGTAATGTTACTATTTGTAATGACTCTGGATGGAGAGGGAAATTAAACTAAATAAGAATTACAGAGAAGTGCACCTTCATGGATTTTAAAATCCAAAGTCACAACACAAGAATCAGCAGCTACAAGGTTAGCTGAAAATAACTAAAATGCATCTAAGGATTTACAATGCTAAGAACATACAACTAACTAATCACTGACTGCAAAGCTCATTTACATAGAACTTAGACAAATAATAATACTATTAACCATAATTGTATTGCAAGGAAAATACACAAAAAAGATGTAGGGCCTATCAGAGAAAAGAGAATGGAAAGAAAAATCCTAAGAAGAAAATAATTTTAAAGGTCACAAAATTCTACCACTGTAGTGGAAGAAGGAAGATGAGGTTACAAAGTTTTGCGTTTTAAACTATATTTGCAAAGAGGCCCAAGAGGGTAAACATGGTCCATTATTTCTCCCTTCTCTAGTGAGCTATAAACCACAGTCCCCAAGGCACCATTAATACATGAATCACAGAGGTCAAATAAACTCAGATGCACAATTTAGGTATATTTAAAATACCTATTGTGGGGGGAATGAGTAGGGAGAATCAGAGAAAGACTAAATCTAACTGATCTGTTTCAATATATGTATGGATATGTATTTGCATATGTATATATATCCTAAACTATATATAAACATAAATATATTTACATAATATGTATCTTTACAATAAAACCTTTATAGAACTTTCCCCACTGAATTAAATAGATCAGGGTAACTATCAATTACACTTCCATCAGCATTCGTTAGAACTATATAGTATCAAATCGTCATTGAGGCAAGAGAAATTCAAGTTTGAACACTGAAATGAGATTAACTTTGTGGGTTTCATTTTTTTTCCTGATGAGCACATAAAATAGGCACCATTGTTAGTGGGACTATATCGGTAAAATTTAAATATCACCTTGGAAATTTTGAAACCCTCAGAGAAATCACCTATGTTCACAGGACCCAGATTCATAACCAAAACAGTAACAACTGTTCCTTAGCATAAATCCTTTATTATTTTTCTAACTTAATCCAATGCCTAGCATTTTCTTTAAAGATGTTATTAAATAAATAATTTGCTCTTAACCAGCATTTCTCTGGCACAGAGGAGAGAAAGCAATACAGACTAACCCATCATGTCACCAGATGAACAGGCTCCTTCAATAGAAAACCTCTTTCAAAATTAATGGCCTGCTACAGCATGATAAGTGCTCAGGAAAGGAAATATTTATGGTTTTTCTCCTAACTTCTGACCCTTGAAATTAAAAGCACTTTTTCCACCTCCTCTGTTCCAGTTAACCCATAGGAAAAATGTCTCTCTTTATGGCAGGGAGAAATTTTTATGATACCCAGAGATACAGCTATATAGAAGTGAGCCAATACAAAGCTTCCCTCTAGGAACTTGCCTCCAAGTGGTGAGAAAAAGCACAGAATGCCTCAGGACAAAGGGTCATTGGACTTTGCACAGCAACTCATCCCCAAGCACGAGACAGAGGTACTTTCCAGCATGGCATCAAAATGCCCAGATAATTCCACAGGCTGTCCAGTTGGCCTCTATGGTTAATAAACAACCTGAGGGTTCAGAAATGTTCAGGATCCTGACCCAAATAGAAACCCAGATTCTAGCAACGTGCACTAAACAATCAGGTTTCCTAGGTACTCTGCCAAACAACGATGGCTTCAAGCTAGGTAAGATCTAGAGGAGAAGAGATTCTTTTTGTTCTTGCTTGTTAACTTTAAGACAGTAGAGCAGACTGTATCATAATCATAATAAAGGATTCCAATCATAAATAATAATGACAATAATTATGCATTGATATACTATATATTATATGTAGCATATATATAATATAATAGATAATATAATGCATTGCTAGAAATACCATTTCTGTTAAGAAAAATAGGAAAGGGATAACACACTTGAGAAAAGGGGTGTTAAAAAAGAAGATGGCAGGCCAGTGAAACTGATTTCAGACTTCTGGACTCTAGAACTGTGAGAGAATAATTTTCTGTTGTTTTAAGTCACCAAGTTTATAGTAATTTATTACAAGAGTAACAGGTAAATTATATGTCATACTTAAGTCCTCAGTGCTTTGGCTATATATTGTTTCCAAGTTGCAAATTAAAAAAAAAACAACAACTGTGTGCATTAACTATACAAATAATACTTACAGAAAAAAAAACAACCAGAATTAACTCCATTTTAAACCAAAAATATTAGGCACACTCTTTTTGTGGAATTTTTATTATTTTTTAGGGCAGATTTTTTTTTTCCTTTAGAAGGGGAGAATGGTAAGTTACCACTCTCTTATATCACCTGAAAAGACCCTTAAGTACAAAAACAAGTAATAATACACATTTCATAAAATGCCACAAAACACATTTTCTTTTTTAAAATCCCTTCTTTTAAGCTCATTAAATATAGTAGATTCAAGGCTGAACTATTTTCTCTTGATATTTTATTTTGGGAAGGCCAATGCTTTCTAAATGTCACAGTTTTGAAGGTTCATTAAAAGTTATTGGGGGATTGTTTTTTAATAATGAAATGCAAATATTAAAAATGAAGGGAGTGTTAATTACTTGAAAATGGGAACCCATTTGCAGTATTTAAAATATATTAAGAACACTCTATTACTCTAATTATTTCAGGACTGAAGTCACCTCTTCTACGTTTGCTGGGCATATGGCATTACATTAGACATGGAACATATGTGGAACATGTTTTTTTCTTCTTCCTCCTCTACATACTTTACTGTGATATAAGCCATATGTTTCATTACAAAGGGTGGTATGAAAAGGCTATTGCAAGAGAGGCAAACTCTCGATTCCGAGATCAGCAATATAGAAAGGCCTCTTCATTAAAAACACATTATTGTTTTGCTTCAAGGCATTTACCTTATGTTCCCAGTAACACCCTGACAGTTTAGAGATTGAAAACATCTGGATTTTAAGCATTGAGATTTTAGGGATCATGGGTCTGATGCTAAAAATACATACCATTATGAAATACTGAAAATAATGGGCTGTTTGTTTGGTGGAGATAGAAATCATGTGATGAATACATTGATATACAATCATTTAATGATTGAACACATCTCATGATTGAGTATGAGGATACATAGGTTAAAAATTGTGGTACCCATATCCCTTATTTATAAACTAGGCAACCTCTAAGATATTGTTAAGCTACCATATTAATTTTAGAAGTGTATTTTAGTTGTGTGGTGATGATAAAGTGATTATCTAGCTTTCTTTTAGGGCCAGGAGGTAAAATAAAATGCCCTTTGAGCTAAAATTGTGAATCTTGCCATTACTAAATGCTAAGTAAAGTTTAAACACATGTGTGTGGGTTTAAAGATATATCCACAAACTCTTTGCTACTCCTCCCCTCAAGAAACGGGGCATAATTCCACTCCCTTGGAGAGTGGGTGGAACTTGGTGATTTGCTTCTAGCAAGGAGATTATAACGGAGGTAATGGGATGATTCTTCTTGAGACAAAGTTATATAAAGACTGTGACTTCCAACTTCAGTCTATGCTCAAGTGTTCGTGTGTCTCTCAATCTCTCTTCCTTGAATCACCCTCTCCAGGGAAACCCAGTTGCCATGTTCTGAGAGCACTGAGGCAGGCTTTTGAGAGCCCCATGTGATAAGGAACTAAGGGCCATTAGCAACATTATGAGTGGGCTTAGAAACAGTATTCTGAATCCTGCCAACAGTGATGTGAGTGAACCTGAAGTAGAAATTCGTTCAGTGAAGCCTTCAGATGCAGCTCTGGCCCACACCTTGACTGCAACCTCATGATGGATCCTAGATCAGAAATACCTAATTAATCCATTCCATATTCCTGAATCACTGGAACTGTGAGATACTAATTGCTGTTTTAAGTTATTAAATATGGGATAATTTGTTACACAGCAGTAGCTAACTACTACAACACGTAATAAGAATAAGCTGTGGTAGGCAGGGATGGGGACAGAGGATGACGCTATGTCTCCAAACCCAGGATTATAACTTCTCAGTTGTAGGGTTTGGGGCATAGTCATATAGCTATTTCCTCAAGGCCTCATATCTTCATGTACACAGAAAGATGTTAACCAAAATGATTTCCAGGATTTCTCTGGCAATGAAAAAGCAGGACTCTAAGCTATAAAAGGCAGCTCTAACCTTGATGTAAAAAAAAAGACGGCTACTGGAACTACCCAGTGTTTGGGATCTGCCTTCCAGGCCCTCTTGGTAGAAAACAGACTGGATAATCATTGGTGTTGGCCACACCAAAAGTTTTCTTGCACTAGATGGGAAATAGACAGATAACACATATGATGTCTTTCAATTCTGGTATGCTCTATTTCTGACCCTAGCTATAAGAACAAAGAAAAGAGATAATGCCCCAAATCACACTAAACCAAAACAAGCAAACAAACAAACAACCATTCTATGTTTAGTCATAGAGCAGTGGTCACAATCCATCATAAATGAAAAGAACAAGGTGCAGAAACTACACTGGGGATCTCAAACCTAGCTATACATTAGAAGCATGTGGTATTTTTTTTTTTTAATTTAAAAAAATTATTATGCTTAGGCCACATTCTAAGCTAAATTAGTCAGAATCTCTAAAGGTGAGACCTAGGTATCAGTGTATTTTTAAAGCTTAACAGGTGATTCTAACGTACAGCCCAAATTGATTAACACTTGAGAATGGTCTCATTTGGATTACTAAAAAAAGAAGAAAAACACTGTTGTGTGTATATTTGTCCAGGTACAGAAAAAGGTTTAAAAAATACATAGAACTAAAGATAGTAAAGATTATGGTGAAAAGGAAATTTTACCACTTAATTTTTTTACAAAGAATATATGTCACTACTATAATTTAAAAGGTTAGGAGAAAAGAAACAATTTCACAAATATCTCAAATAGCTAGAGTCTGGAGGAACAAAGGTAGCTTTTAATTTGTGACCCCACTTTTCATCCTTAAAAGTCACTGAAACTTTAAGCTATAAAATGACAAAACATCAGGTTGAAAGAGTAAAAAATAAATACATAAACACTTATTTAGTCAACACTACAGAACACTGTTTCCTGTCTGATATTTTTCCTTAATAAATTATTTTTTCCCTTAGTTCTGATAATAGGAAGTTAAAATCTAAAACCCTTCACCAGAACAGGAAAAGTAAGTAAAAACATAAAGTAAGTAAGTAAATAAATAGATAATCCAATACTATTCCCACTCTATAATAATGTTGTGTAAGAATGGCATATAAGCATGATGTATTGCCCATATTCTAAGGGTGTTTGTATCCATGGCAGAGAGACACAGGGGAGGTGTTTGCACAAAAGAAACCAACTTATTCCTTTCTGTTAGTGTAATATCAAGTTTCACTAATGATTTGTGAATCATCCAAGGACAATATATTCTGTAATATCTGAAATATTTATGTGTATTTAAATGTCCAACATCAAGGGAACTTCATAAAGAGGTCAAAGTAGGTATGCACTGTAACATTTACTAGGAATTATATTAGGAAACTTTCTGTGTTGGTATCCGTCTTAGCTCATTCAAAATTTCTTTCTTTACTCATCCACTTTGTATCTGCCTTGTTTAGCTTCCTCACAATGCTACAGATTTGTAAACAGTAGTACTGAAAACTAAATGGAAATTGCAGAAGCGTAATTACAGCTGGATGAATGTTAAGTACTCACTTTGAGATTTAACCTGAGAGTGTTTTAGATGAATAGCAGCATCAATCAATATTTATTGAACATTCATAGGGTACATGATTTGGCCTAGGTAGCCGACAATAAAGACATCTGTACTTGTATGGATTTCCCTTCTTCTCAAATGTAGTGGAAAACTGCCAAAAATCTAATGTGATAGGTTAAAAAATGTGTCCCCCACCACTCATTTGAATACCAACTGCAATGAAACGGGTTTTCTTCTAAAAATTAGCTTTCAGTGTGAAAATGAAATGGTTCTACAGTGACTGTGAGAATACTGATGTCAGAAGGAAAGAAACAGTTTTCTTCAACTGGTATTAAATCTTAGAAAGTTTTATGGTTTTCTCTTTCTTAAAAAAAAAAAAGAACAATTTTTCTTAGAAATGGTTCAAGCTCATTCATTTTGAAAATACATAAAACTCCAACCCTAATCTCCTACCCCCAGTCCAAGGATGCCAGTAATGATAAGCTGGCCCATATCCAAAGTGTTAAAAATGGATACTCAGATAAATAAAAATCAAGAAGTGGTCTGTAAAATATTAATGTGCTAAGGTATCTATGATTATAAATAGTTTGCTTCAATGCATTGTCTCAATTTACTATAATGGGGAAGAAGAGAAAGGAAATCAACTTTTCTTCTAACCCAAAAAAATAATTAGAAAAATATGAGATGATTTCCTCAAAAAAAGGAAGAAATATGTGCTTTGAGTTTTGTCTATTTTCTATTCAAGGATAATTCATTTTCCTATCATAAAATATGGTCTCTCTGAACTGTATAGTACAGAAGACTTAATGATTATTAGACACTAGTGCAGTCAATCCTTCACTCTAGAAAACTGATTGAGACACTTTCACTGGGTGCAAAATCTTGCACTTTAAACTCAGAGAGGGTTAAGCATCAGACTTTTAATTTTGGCTCAGGTCACAATCTCACAATTCGTGAAATCAAACCCTGCATCGGGCTCTGTGTTGACAGCAAGAAGCCTGCTTGGGATTCTCTCCTCTCTCTCTCTCTCTCTCTCTCTCTCTCTCTCTCTGCCCCTCCCCCACTTGCCCTTTCTCTGTCTGTCTGTCTCTCCCTCTCTAAAAATAAGTAAATAACCTTTAAACTCAGAGAATATCCAGATAGGGACCTACTAGAGTATTTGGATGATTTTTTTTTCCAGTTTAATGCTTTCATGGGAATATATATTATACCTTTTAAATAGTGTACATTCCAATTCCTTTTTAAAAATTTTTTTTTACATTTATTTATTTTTGATAGACAGAGAGAGACATAGCACAGTGGGTGAGGGTCAGAGAGAGAAGGAGACACAGAATCCCAAAGAGGCTCCAGGCTCTGAACTGTCAGCACAGAGTCCGACGTGGAGCTTGAACTCACAAACCGCGAGATCATGACCTGAGCTGATGTCGGATGCTTAACCGACTGAGCCACCCAGGTGCTCCTCCACACCAGTTTTTTTCATGTATTCTTTTCATAAAATTTTTCATGTCAATAGAAAAAATGTTTAAATATACAAACTCAAATGTAACAGCATGAAAATGAAACATTTTCCTAGTTGTTTTGGGAATTCATAAGAGGTCGCAGTAGTAAAGTTACACACAGATTTAAGTACTGAGTAAGAGTTAAAGACCTATGACTACCCATTTAAACCTTGTCCTTGATTTGTCACTGAGGAATATGTGGGGTGGGACCAGGGGTTGCAAGTTCCAAAGTCCACATGTTAAAAAAAAAAAAAAAAAAGAAGAATATCTAGAGGGTAATTAGGATAGAACACTCTCCTCAAATTGCACGTACACATACATATGTTCAGTGACAAGCATTCGACTTTTCTTTCAGATGATAAGACTAGCAGCCACAACCATGAGCTGTATGTGGTTTAAAAATGCCAATTTGGGCATTGTTCATTCACTATCATAACTTCAGGACCCAGCTCAGCCAAGAGTACCTCATTCAGAGCACCAGAATCTCAATTTACCAAAACAGGCAAAGCTGGATTAAAAAACCAAATAAATGCGCTGTTCCTCATGGTGCTTCACCAATTAGTTACCATTAGGAAGTGTCAGATTGTAATTCCTAATCAATGAAAAAAATACTATTTAGCCCTCTTGGGAAAACAACAACAACAACAACAACAACAACAACAGCACAATTGGATGCAAGAATTATTATCTTATTCTTTTTCTTATTGTTTGAGGTCCACTTATCTTTATTTCTATAATGTCTAGTCAGCTCTTTAACCCATCCATTGTATTTTTCAACTCAGACATCATAGTTTCCATCTCAAGAAGGCCCATATTGGTATTTTTAAAGTTTATATTTCTACTTACCTTTTTGAACACAAAATATAGTTTAAAAACTGTTTTAATGTCCTTGTCTACTAACCCTAATATCTGTACAATTCTGAGGCAATTTCAATTGATGGATTGATTAGATTAGATTATAGATTAATTTATAGATTAGATTAGATTATTGATTAGATTATTTTTTGCTTCTCTTTATGCCTGGTAATTTTTTTCCAAGATTTTATTTAAATTCCAGCTAGTTAACATAGAGTGCAATATTAGGTTCAGGTGTAGAATTTAGTGATTCCTCACTTACAACACCTGGTGCTCTCATCACAAGTGCTCTCCTTAATACCCATCACCTGTTTAATCCATCCCCTCTGCCCCCCTCACCTCCAGTAACCATCATTTTGTTCTCTATAATTATGAGTCTGTTTCTTAGTTTGCCTCTCTTTTTATCCCCCTATGTTCATTTGTTTTGTTTCTTAAAGTCCACATATGAATTAAATCATATGGTATTTGTCCTTCTCTGACTTAGTTATTTCTATGCCTGGTAATTTTTATTGGGTATCAGATACTGTTCATTTTATGTGGGGGTGCTGAATATTTTTGTATTCTTATAAATATTTTTGCTTTTTCTTCTGAGATATAGTTAAATTTAATGGAAACATTTTCATTCTTTTGGGTCTTATTTTCATGATTCATTAGGTGGGACCAGCTTAGGGCTTATTGTAGAGATGATTTTTTCACCATTTCTAAAGCCAATTCTGAGTACTCTTCCAGTTGCCCCAGGAATTATGGTTGGTAGGAATAGGCATGATTCCCTGCCTTGTGCAAGCTACAGGGATTATTTCCTGTAATCTTTTTAGTATTGCCTTGAGTAGTTTCTTCACATGCATTTGCTGGTCAGCACTCTGCTGAATACTCTGGTGTGGAGGAGGTGCTCTGCAGATCTCCAGAGCTCTCTCTTGTGCTGCTGTCTCATCTCTAGTATCATGTTCTACAAATGCTAGCTGCCTTAGTCTCTTCAGACTCTCCACCCCATCTCTTTAATTCAGGGAACCCACCAGATTTTAACCGGGTTCCCACTCTCCATGCTACTTTCTAGAAACTCTCTCAAGGCAGTAAGCTGGGACAATCATGGGACTCACTTGTAGGTTTCTATAGTTCAGGGATCACTATCCTTCATTAACTAATATCCACTGTCTTGAAAACCATTGTGTGTGGTTTGGTTTTTTTCTTTTTCTTTTTTTTTTTTTTTTTGCTTGTTTCAAGAATAAATTGTCCCCTTATCTCACTTTCCCAAAGGCAAAATCAGCGTTGGTCGTATAGTGGTGAGCATAGCTGCCTTCCAAAGGCAAAATCAGAATTATCTTTTCATGAACTCAATGTAACTCCTTTACATTTCATTGCATTCCCATCACTAAAATAAATTCCAAGCTCCTTACTGACTTCAAATTTAAACCTTGACTACTTTTCTAGCTAAGCTTCTGTTACTTGTTTTTAATAACCATACTTCAAAAGTAAAATAACTGCAGTTTCACATGTACAACATATTCTTTCGGTATATTTGTGCATGCTGTTCCCTCTGCCTAGAACTCATTTCCCTGCCTTGGCTGCTGAAAAGTCCTATTCATCCAAGAATAATCAACACAAATATAACCTTGGTGTGAAGCCTTCCCTCCCTGACACACGTCCAGCCACTTTCTCCCCCTCTCCTTTGCTCCCACCCAAAGAGGAGTTAGTCAGCCCAACTCAATGCTCACAGAGACCTATTATCCCTAGTGCTCACAGAGACCTATTATCCCTAGTGCTATGATGCTGTATTTAACTATATTTTAAACACCTATTCCTCCCTCCACACCTATTATGGCCTTGGACAAGCTCCTCAGACATCCAAGTTTTCTCATCTACAAAATGTAAATGATACAATCTTGAAAAAGAAAAACAAAACTGGAGGCATCACAATTCCACACTTACAAGGTATATTGCAGAGCTGTAGAAATCAAAACAGTATGGTACTAGCATAAAAACAGACATGTGATCAATAGAACAGAATAGAAAACCCAGAAATAAACCCACACTTATATGGTCAATTAATTTTCAACAAAAGGAAGAATGAATATACAACGGGGAAAAGACAGTTTCTTCAACAAATGGTGCTGGGAAAACTGGACAGCTACATGCAAAAGAATGAAACCAGACCACTCTCTTACACCATACACAAAAATAAACTCAAAATGGATTAAAGACCAAAATGTGAGACCTGAAACCATAAAAATTCTAGAAGAGAGCACAGGCAATAATTTTTCTGACATCAGTTGTAGCAATATTTTTCTAGATTTGTTTCATGAGACAAAAGGGGAATAAAAGCAAAAATAAACTATTATGACGATAAAAAACTTCTTCAGAGCAAATGAAACAATCAACAAAACTAAAAGGCAGCCTACAGACTGGGATATGACATATCCAATAGAGGGTTAGTATGCAAAATACATGAAGAACTTACAGAACACAACACCCAAAAAACAAGAAATCCAATTAAAAATGGGCATGAATAGGCGCACTTGTACCCCAATGTTTATAGCAGCACTTTCAACAATAGTCAAATTATGGAAAGAGCCTAAATGTCCATCAACTGATGAATGGATAAAAAAGATGTGGTTTATACATTCAATGGAATACTACTTGGCAATGAGAAAGAATGAAATCTGGCCATTTGTAGCAACGTGGATGGAACTGGACAGTGTTATGCTAAGTGAAATAAGTCAGGCAGAGAAAGACAGATACCATATGTTCTCACTCATATGTGGATCCTGGGAAACTCAACAGAAGATCAGAGGGGAAGGGAAGGGGGAACAAAAAAGTTACAGAGAGGGAAGGAGGCAAACCATAAGAGACCCTTAAATACTGAGAACAAACTGAGCGTTGATGGGGGTTGGGGGGAGGGGAAAGTGGGTGACATTGAGGAGGTCATCTGTTGGGATAAGCACTGGGTGTTGTATGGAAACCAATATGACAATAAATTTCACATAAAAAATAAAAATAAAAATGAGCATTAGACATGAACAGACATTTCTCCAAATACATCCAGATGGTCAACAAACACATGAAAAGATGCTCGACATCACTCATCCTCAGGGAAATGCAAACCAAAACTGAACTGAGATACCTGTCAGATGTCAGATGTCATACCTGTCAGATGGCTAAAATCAACATCACAAGAAACAGCAAGTGTTGGCAAGGATGTAGAGGAAAGGAAACTCCTGTACCACTGGTGGGAATGCAAACTAGTGCACCACTGTAGAAAACAGTATGGAGCCTCCTCGGAAAGTTCAAAAGAGAACTACCTTATGATCCAGTAATTATGCTACTGGGTATTTTTAAAAAAATATATAAAAACACTAATTCAAAGGGATTCATACACTCCTATATTTGTTGTAGCACTATTTACAATAGCCAAGCTATGGAAGCAGCCCAAGGGTCCACCAATAGATGAATGGATAGGGGTGCCTGAGTGGCTCAGTCGGTTAAGCATCCAATTCGGCTTAGGTCATGATCTCACAGTTTGTGGGTTCAAGCCCGTCGAGCTCTGTGCTGACAGCTCAGAGCCTGGAGCCTGCTTTGGATTCTGTGTCTCCCTCTCTCTCTGTCCCTTCCCTGTTCATGCTCTGTCTCTCTTTCCCTCAAAGATAAATAAAATATTTTTAAAAATTTAAAAAAAAATGGATGAATGGATAAAGAAGAGGTCATGTGTACACACACACACACACACACACACACACACACACTGGAATATTATTCAACCATAAAAAAAAGAATGAAATCAAGCCATTTGTAACAACATGGATGGAGCTAGAGAGTATAATACAAAGCAAAATAAACAAGACAGAAGAATACAAATACCATATGATTTCATTTATATGTGGAATTTAAGACACAAAACAAATGAGCAAAGGAAAAATAAAAGAGAAAACAAGAAACAGACTCTTAATTATGGAGAACAAACTGATGGTTACCAAAAGAGAGGTAGGTGGGGGGACGGGTAAAACAGGTGATGGGGTATTAAGGAGGGCACCTGTAGATATGAGCACTGGGTGATATATGGATTTTGAATCACTATATTGTACACCTGAAACTAATATAATACTGTATGTTAATTATACTAGAATTAAAATTAAAAACTTAATACAAATGCTGTCATTTAACATAAATGCAACAAGATTTCTTTGTGTAAAAATAATCAATTTACATGTGACAAATAACTTTAAAGGGAGAAAACACATTAGAGGTATTTTCTCAATAACTGGGCTATTATTACAGAGATATTTCTTTAAAAGGTGGTATATTTTCAATTGGGAACAGTGAATCCAAAGGGAACATTGGAGACTCCCCCCATCCTGTAGTGAGGGGCAGGGAATGAAAGGGAGCAGCCTTTGGTAGAGTCACAGCCAAATAATAATCAGCAAATCTCGATTGGTTGCTATGTCCACCCATGCCTTAAATGAAACACACTCTTAATGTCCTTTTAAAAGGAACTTCTAATCAATTGACTATATTAGTATTTAAAACACAAAGCTGGAAAAAAAAGTGATACTTCAGAACAAACAGCAGAAGGTGAAGCACAATTTAAAAAAACACACAAAAAAACATTTAAGGGAAGAGGCTTTTTTTCTGATATGGCCTGCTTAAGCTTTGTTTATTTTCTCAGCAAGAATAAAGGCCTTGGGCGACATTTAATTAAAATGCTCCCTAAGCTTTCATCCTTCCCAAGGCTAAGTAAGATAGTCTTCTTGCTGTGGACGGTGAAGGGAAGGAGCATGGATATGAACTTCCCACATGATATGTAGAGGAAAGTCATACCCCTGGAAAGGTCAATTAGGTAAGATGCCATTTATTATAGGTGTGGAATATATGAACTCTTTGGATGAGGAAGAAAAAAATAGGAAAGGCCTAAGCCACATGCACTTTCTATTATCTCATTATAAACCATAAATTTCAAAGATGCAATAATCTGTAGCAGTAAAGGACTGTATCAGTGACATTGAATTATACACACAAAATAGTTTGGTGTGTCACATAGGCTGGACAATTCCCAAATCCTGGTAGCAGCTAAAATTCATGGAGACTGAATTAGAAAATGATTAAAGCATTAAAAATTGTGAATTAAATAAAAAATAAAGTTTTGGTGTTCTGAGGGTTTGTTTGTTTTGATCTTATTTTCTTTTGTTTGACTTTAATTTTTTTACGTTTCTTAATGTTAAGTATTGAGTGAGACAGAGAGCGTGCATGTGTGAGCAAGTGGGGGTGCAGAGAGAGAGGAGAGAGAGAATAGCAACAAGACTCCACACTGTCAGCAGAGCCTGACACGGGGCTTGAACCCACAAACTGTGAAATAACCCACAAACCGTGAGAAAATTGACCTGAGCTGAATCCAAGAGTTGGACACTTAACTGAATGAGCCACCCAGGTGTCCTTCTTTTGTTTGGTTTTTAAAGGTAGACAATGGCAAATGTTTACAGAGACCATCATAGGATTTCTTTGGTTCAATAACTACACAGAATTACATGGAAGAGCAGAAGGACTAACCCCTGATTCGATGACAGTGACATACTGAGACCTGATCTTGGGCAAGCCATGAATCTATACTGAGGTTCAGTTGGTTGTGGGTCAAATGGGATGCTGCTGGAATTAAATGAGATACCTCAGAGAATGAGCATTCAACAAAGTAGTAAAAATAATGGTGATGATCCAAGGTGTTCTGTAAGATTATGGTAGGAGCAGTATTTGTGACATCCACAAATCAGGACAGATGAGAAACAGGGACTCCAGTTCCAGAGAGATCTGTTTAAACTGTTAGAATAAGTTATTTCTTTTAAAATAAGTCCCACCCTTTAAATTATCACTTAAAGTTTCTTGTGAAATTAATGTTTAAAAATAAAATTTAAACAATATTGCCCAACTGGCTAACAAATTAACACATTTGTCCTTTATATTTGCTTCTCAGAAAAACAAAACAAAACATGCATTAAAGGGAAAACGACTTCAGTGTAGGAGAGTAGTAATTAATTAACAGCAAGACATTTTTTACATAACCTTTGCAAATAGTTGACAAGCCTCATTCCCCAAATGTGTAAGGGAGATAATTTTGTTGATTTTGTTTTCTGTCAAAAGAAATTCTACAACTCAGGAAAAATATTAGAGCTAGTGTGTTTGTTTTTTTAATATGCCTCATACTGTCCTCAAGATGTGCTTCCTATTTTGAGCAAGCCATACGTTAATTTTTATTAGTCATTCTAGCACTTAACAATCTTATATGAATGATAGGTTTGTGATCATCAGTGCTAAAACATTAAGCGGTAAAGGCGAGAAAATCATAAATTAAAATTTATTGAAATCCTACTTACTTACTTACTTACTATATGTCCTGGCTTATGTAGCCCTGATAACTCTTGTGTTTTATCCAATCGTCATCTTGCATTAAGTCATTCTCACAACCCACCATGGAAACCTCCCTAATACGAACTACAACAGAAGAATTCTCTGAAGCCACCCTGAAGTATGGACCAGTCCACAGACAGTCTTACAGAATGAAGCTTTCAAAATAAAGTTGATGTCACATTTGGTTACTTGCTTCCTTAGAGTAATTGTGATAGGTTCTCAGATTTGAAACTTCTGTGTCCTCTGTGGTAATACACCACGTTTCCCCCTGAAAGTTCCATTCCATTTTTTGGCATTCAGATGTATTTGTCCATTTGTGTGTGTGTGTGTGTCTATCTATCTATCTATCTATCTATCTACCTATCTAACTATCTAACTCACTCAAGCTGATGTACAATTTGTAACATTTTGGCTATAATAAGCCAAAGCTAGTAATAAAAAAAATCATTCCCTGTTTAAAACCTGAGATAATCTGCCTTTTTATTGTGTTTTTGAGACACCAAATTCCTTTCTTCTTTGATTTGTCTTAAGCCTCAAATCCCAATTTTCAGCCTGGCCAATATCTGTTATATCTCAGGTGGCTCAAACTTGTCTGACTGCTGAGATGTTCTTTTCCCTTTGCCCTGGGTTCTGTGCCATGACTTCCCAGTCCACACTCCAGGACCTTTGGTACAATGCTCTTCTTCTCTGAGCCTCAGTTATATCACATAGAAGCAGACATAACACAACAGAGAGCTGGGAAGGTTGCTCCGTGGGTAAGATGGGTAAATGTAAAGAATTTACCACAGTGCTGGGCACATGGCAAAGGCTACATTTTATTACCACCATCACCAATAAAAATACTGCTTTTCAAGGGCAGGGTAAAAAGCAATGAATGTGTTTCTTTATTACACCTTCATTCCAAATTCTTTAAAAATATATGTTTGATCCACTCTGAAAAGGAAAAATAAAGGAGAAAGGGTTTAGGATAAGGGGAAGTCATAGGCAAGGCCTGGGTTAAAGGTCTTTATCTATAGATAAAAGGAGAACTGGCCCTTTTATACCAGATGAAAAGGCAATATACCCACATTCCACAATAGAAGATAGACAGAATAGGTAGGTAGGTAGACAGGATAGATTAGGTAAAGAGATTAGATAGAAAGAGGGATAGGTAGATAAGTGGAAAAAAATTGTTATTGTGAGGAACTACTTAAGGATCTGTTAACCAAAATACAAAGTATATCAACTTTAATTCATCTGCCTTTGCTCTGTACACATTCCCAGGCTCTTTTTGTCTTGGAACCCCTTCTACCAGCCACCATGGCAACGTCCTGTAGGAAGGAACATCTCTCGCAGTCATCTCAGCCCATCCAGCCTCGGGTCTCAGGGCAGATTAGCATGCCAACAAGGGAGAGAAAGGAGAGGTCAAAAAGAGCCCCCCAAAAATGTGTACTCCCAAGGCAGAGTTTCCTCCTCCATTTAGGGATAATTTGACAGCATTCGCCACCAAAATGTGTCAAATACACCATTACAATGACAGAGAACATTATGATGGGGAGATGCTCTGTCTGTCTGCCTCCCCGCGTGCGCACGCGCACACACACACACACACACCTTGAGATGCCACTATCTCCTCAGTCATTTCAAGCTTTCCATTTAATCAGCACAGTAAACAAGCTTCTCTGCCTCAGGCTGGCGTTCCACAAGCTCAGCCAGATCATGGGGTTTTGTGAATGCTGCAGTCAGCAGGGCCTGAGAAGGCATATTTGCTCACACATTATGCTGATAGGTTTTTTTTTTTCTTTTTCTTTTTTTTGTCCCAGGCATAAGTCTTGGACAGTGTGTATGAGTAATAACAGGTACCATTTATTTTACAGACTTTTATTTCATTGGGTTTTTTGGTTAGCTGTAGTAACAAGGTGAATTTGAATAATTACTATTAACTGTAGCATTCTTTAAATCTTGCCATATAATGTAACGTCAAAAGCCTAGTTGGGGGAAGTTAAGATGTCAAATGTTCAAAGACATATGCCTCCTGTGCTGCAGTTCCAGGGTATCTGTAAAATATCTCTCTTCTGGGTGAAAAACTAAAACTAGCATCTTCCAAATAAATGGAAATAAAATCACTCTAAATTAGATAATTATTGACAAAAACAATTGTAAGATATAATACTTGGTGGTCAGTAAAAATTCTAGACAGTTACTCTAACCACACAAGAGTAGACTGTCTCTCAAAAGGATCTTATTTGATAACTTGAGGGACTATTCAAATCTGTCCATTCTCCCTTAAGAAAAGGTGCAAACATGTAAAAATATTTCGTCAGCATCAATTCTGAACCCCACGCTATGCTAGGCACAGCAGTGGATAGCAAAGAATTAGAATGCTGTCACTAGACTGGATTACAATCTAGTCAGGAGCCTTTTGACGTGGTTTGAGACAAGGCTGTGTCCCTCCTGCAAGGATTAATGTTTGAAACACTGAGAGAAGAAAGTCTTGGAGGTGTCCCAAGAAAAAAATCCCCATGCCAGTTTCTGCTAATCCATGATGCTTTTATTCTTTACATGAAGTACCTGAAGTAACCCCAGAGTTAGGTGGGCATCTCAGGCTCTCTGTTGATGTCAACCCCTAAAAGAAACACTAGAATCTTTTTTTAATGTTTACTTATTTTTGAGATAGAGTGGGAGTGCATGCAAAAGAGGGGCAGAGAGAGACAGACAGACAGACAGACAGAATGTGAAGCAGGCTCCAGGCTCTGAGCTGTCAGCAGAGCCTGACATGGGGCTCCAATCCACAAGACATGAGATCACACATGACCTGAGCTGAAGATAGACACTTAACCGACTAAGTTATCCAGGCACCCCAAGAAACACTAGAATCTTGAGCAAACTCTGGTGATCTACACCAAATGAACATGAATAATCATGTGTGACCTTTAAGGCTAAGAAATACTGTATTCCCAAGAAGACTGAGATAAGTAAATAGAAAACAAGTAATGCATCCTTAAACCCTAGCTTATAGAAGCCAAAAAAGGAAGATCAGGCCAAAAATAAGTTTGGAATGGATAGACATGTATCAGCTGCTGAAGTATGTTTGCTTACAGTATCTCCAGTGCTGCTTCTGTACATCACATCATTGTTATCGATCAGATGTGGTCAGATATTGTAAGTATAAATTAACCTGCTCCAGTGAAAAATGCCCATGGGAGCCATTATGCTTTGAAGACATCTTCTCTCTAGATTTAACTATAATTACTAATAGAATGCAATTGCAGGGTGGGAGACGGTTAGCTCTGATTTCCCCAATCACGTTTTAGAGTTCCTGATTAAAAGATCCTGCAGTTTATGACCAGCCAGATGTTTTGCCTTGGTCCACCTTGAGACTGAAGGAATGACACAGGAAGTATGATTTATTTTCAGCAGCTGGCAATCAGCTGTCAAGAGGTGCATTGTTTATCTAAAGAACTTTAGGGGTACAGGGTTGCTTTTTAGTTGACTCTGGTGATTCCTCTAAAAGGCTTACAGGCTGTGTCTGAAACCCACTGTGTGGTGTCTGTTTTAATCCATATGAGTTTAAATTTACCAGTTCCAAGGAAAATACCTTTAGGAGATAAAAGTATTAAGTGAAAGACGGGAGACACAGTCAGGAGATCTGCATCCCAACTGAGGACAAGATGTGTCAAAATATTTACCATAAGCCGAAGTCAGTTTTTACAGTGCTAGTACAACTAATTGGTATAGGAAATAGGGAAAAGCACTACACAAAACACTAAAATGAGGGAATAAATAGTCAACCTCTGTATTTTGCTACCAATTTCTGAACTTTTAAAGGTCACACAGAGCACTATGCTAATATTTTGCAATAATGGACTCCAGGGCAGTGCTTTAATTAAATGAATTTCAGAGCTCTCTGAATCTTAATCTTAATGTGCAGGGGATGTGAGAAGGTCAGGCCGTTGAGTAAATGATGCAGACTAGCACATTACGCTAAGTTTCACTGTGCACCCTATCTTACATGTCCTAATAATTTCTGACAAAGCGAAAGTTCCTTCCATTTACTTTATATGCCCAACAGGTCGAGTAAGTGGGTCAGATCAATGGTCAGTCCATGGGACTTTCCACTAAGTCATTTCATTTTTTAAATATTTATTTATTTATTTTGAGAGAGAGAGAGAGAGAGAGAGAGAGAGAGAGAACGAGCTTGTGGGGGTGGGGCTGTGGGGCAGGGGGTCAGAGGGAGATAGATAATCCCAAACATTCTGCACTTTCAATGCAGAGCCTAATGTAGGACTTGATCCCATAAACTGTGAGATCATGACCTGAGCCTAAATCAAGAATTGGGTGCTTAACTGACTAAGCCACCCAGGCTCCCCTCCAGTAAGTCATTTTAAAAGTATGGTATTTGCAGCCAATACTCTCAATTTCTTTTGATAATATGGCTAAAACTTATCTAATGTCCTCTTTTTAAAGGATAAATACGAAAAGACCCTCAAACCATCTAGTGCTAAAACAAAGATTCGTGAAGAAAGAAAGACTTTGTACTTCATCTTCATATGAAATTCAGCAGTCTAACTAGGAGGTACCATCTAACTACCATCCTTCAAAACAGGTAATCAGTAGAATTTTACCTCAAAATAGGTTTCCTCTCTAACCCTTGCACATTTTTTGCTATCCAGTTGAATATTATCAATTCATAAAGACTCATTTCAATCTTGACTATCCACCACCCAAAGATCAAGCACATTACTGCACATCAAAAGACCAGAATATGAACACAACTAATAAAAATAACATAAATGAATCATAGTAATACATGGAAATGTTCATAAAAGAATCCATTTTAAAACCAGAACATAAAAAAAGTACTTACAAAATAATTATAATTATGTTAAAAATGGACATTTGTAACATAAGTAGAGCCTATGTTTATTAAGTTATTTGTTTCCTACAGAGTTAAAGACTTTTCCTAGTGTAATTCTCTGGATATCTTAAGGTCACTGGTACTTCCTAAGATCCAACTGAGAAATAATAAGTTGGTATCTTTATTTTGCTATAGGCTAGGTTCTTTGCTAAAACGCTAATGCAATCTTTCATTTTATTTCCCAGTGACTCCACTATGAAATAAGTACTATTATTTGGCCCCACTTTACAGATTAGGAAACTAAGGATTACTGAAGTTACATAATTCCACAAAGATGACACAGCGGCAGTGGCCAGAGGACTCATCACACCAAAGTCCTTTCAACACACTGCCTCAAGGTGAAGTCCATTGCTGCTGGAGAGTGGCCACTCGTTTGGTTTCTTGCTGTTAAGATGACAAATGGTTCCCTCCATTTTAATATAGCAGCACTAGTCTGATGACTGGATTATATTGTCATAGCCTTTTCCCTTCTATTTTATTCCTCTGGAAATTCTCAGACAGTGCTGGAGAGCAGGTAGAGAAGACATATCACTCTCCAAAAAAGAAAAACTAAGAAACTTGAGAATCAAGACACTTCAATATTTATGTTATGCCATCAGTGCTATACCTCCTAATACACCTTAAGGTTTTTCTTTGATTCACACATCCTGCTGCCTTGGTATTTCACAAAAGGTTGGTGTGCCTGACCTCTAATGATGATTCGTCATATATCCTAATGCTTTCTTATTGGAGCCGTAAAACAATGAATTAGCGGTAAATTCCCCACTCTTTGCCCCTTCAGCCCTTGCAGTTTAACTCCTCTCACTACAGTATTTATTGAATTTCCCAGCCAAACAGTGTTGTGCTCCATAAAATTCTGACAAGTGGACTCTGCCAAGCTAATAATGGCTTCATTCTGCTGAAATAAACTTATTTCACTGCGGCAAACAAAACGACATGACCTGGAAAGGTTATTTTTAACTGGGTAATGACTCAGTTCCAACCAAGCATTTCTCACATTTCTCTCTCTGCGTTTTAAATAAGTTACAGTTCTTAGATATAAATGTGTGCTATTATGAGTGTTCTTGTCTGTCAATCTCTCACAACCAAGTAAAAGCAGGCATTGTCGTTGCTTAAGGTATTTGATTCCGTTAGTCAATAATTTGGTCATCTTATTAAACTATGACCAAGGATCCTGGCATAGAGAAATCCCCCAGAGAACCTGGAAAACAAGACTGCTTACAGAAGCAAAGTCCCTTTAAAGCAGAATCTAGATTTATTGCATTTTTGTTTTAATTAAACAGCATCGAATCCTTACAATATTGTAAAACTTTTCAGAGTGTGCCTCTGAGAATTAGCTTTCTTCCCTTTTTTAAGTGTGAATAAATTTTGCCAAGAATGCTTAGCCCGTTTACCAAATAAAGGTATGTCAAGATAAATTTATCTACATCCACATTAGTCAACATCTCCCTCCGATATCTTAAACTCTCCATACCTAAAACATCTACTTCTAGAAAGCCAGAAAAGCAAAACATACTGAACTTTTCCATCAAAATGCCTTCATGGTTTAGTCATCATCTACCTCTCCTTATCTTATACTTGCAAACCCCTCAAACAAACAAATGAACACACAGAAACAACTGCTACGATAAGGTCAAGTTTTTCTTCAAGTTTCAAGTGATCAGGGACTCTGAGAGCACCATCACGACAGCTGGGATCTTGTACCAACATGCTGCACCCTGCCAGTCCTGCCTTCGGAGACTAATAAAAGAGAAAACCCTTGACAGTGAACAGCTGGGCTCCTTATGAAGCTGTTCGATAGAAATGACTAGGCTTCCCACATCCCACCAAAAATAAGGGCTTGGTATACAGACACATAAATGCATAAGAAAAGAAATTTGGTAAGGGGGAGTACATATTTCAGAGACTGAAGTTAGAAGGTGACAATAAATAACAGGGAAAAAAAGGCCAATCGATGAAAGGGAAACCCTGTCACATTCAAACCTGGCATAGCCACAAAAGATGTTAGAGTTTCAGGGTTTGACGGTATTGTAGCTGTGATTAGTGCAGAAAGAATCACACGAGGGTCTTAATCTGGTTGGGATCAGTGACTTATTCTACACATTATTAGCTACAAATGGAGGTGAACAACCACCTTTTCAGTAAATTTATGTAGTTGCGGTTCTGTCCAAATCACAATAAGAGTTCTGAATATCCTTCTGATGACCTATGGTTTGTATCCACTTGGAACAAATGGAACAAATCTGAATCTACTTACCACGGCTTCCTGCCAACTCCTCTGCCTCCATGGCAAAGTCCTTCATCAGCTGGGCTTTGACTCCAGCGTCAACTCCCCCAGTCAAAGCCATGTCACAGAATTATTGTCAATTGGCTTAATGAACGAAGTGGCATAAAATAAATCCACACTGAAGCAATATATGGTTATGAAGGATAAACAGCGGGTGGTCATGCTGGGCTTTGATTAAATTATTTACAAGCGCTTCAAGTTCAGTGAGTTTAGGTAAAGCTTCCAACTATGTTAGTGGAGGTTATAGTCAATATGGGGACAATACACACAGAAGCCAGCAAAACCACAAAAACTCTCCTGTAATGTATGCCAAGTATTAAAAAAAAACCAGTTTCTATGGCTTCTGGTAAGGAAACAAAGGCTATTAAATCTCTTTCTTGAATAACATGTGCATTTTTTATTGTAAAACAGAGTAATTTCTAATTGCTACACATGCATAACAAATACCCAACAGAAAAGAGTCTGAGAAACCTCCTAATTTGTTTTAAGTCTCTGTGTGTGTATGTGTGTGTGTGTGTGTGTTTCATATGCATGTTCATCACTAGTGGCAACTTAGATACTAACACAGAACATGAATATATATATGTATATATGTGTGTGTGTGTGTATGAGAGTTTAGCATTACTATAAAAATTACTAAATTACTAAAAAATAGCATTACTATAAAAATGTCCCAGGAATAATTCATAAATTAAGGACTCAGAGACAATTGCACTAGTTCCTGTTTTAAGTACGACCTTAGTTTTCTTAGTAAACTTGTGAATTTTCAAAAAAAAATACTACAAATTTACCTGAAACAATTATTGAGTTTGGTCAATACTGTGGTCATTTCTATTTTTGCAGGCATTGGGCACTATCTACATTAGAGATTTGTCCCAGACATACCAAAAAAAAAAAAAAAAGTGTGGAGTTCTGTACTTAAATCCCCCCAAAAAAACTAAAGTGATGTATTTTCATTAGCAACTGGAAAATAATCCCATCTGAACCCAATATCTATCTTAAAAATATCCACCAAGCAACATATTTATTTCAACTGTGATACCAAGATTTTTGCCGAGCAGGTATAAGGCATTGTGAGAAATCATTTGAAACAGCCCAGAACTTTCTTAGAGCTGTTGCACTCTGTACCATAGTTACCTCAGGAAGCCACATATTCATGCTGCTTCATCAGGATTATTCTGACAACTGAACACTGTCATTGAAGAACAATCAACTTCTAGCTTTACACAGCTTCTAGGTTCTTCATTTGAGCAACAATAATATGGAGTCAAAGCTGCTTGATTAATATTGTTTCTTCAGTACTAGAAATGGCTACTAACCCCCCCAAAACATCCTGCATTTCCTTATTTATTAAAGATGGTGACAACATGCTGCGTCTTTCATTCTTAAAAAGTTTTGCCTTCACGTTTCTCCACTTGACATTCATAATGTGTGTAATTTGTGCATTTTTCTAGCCTGTGAATGGCTAGGGGGTGTATACATGAATGCATATCAGTAAAAAGTATGTTGAATGAAGCCTACGACCATTTGGAAATCTCTCAATCCACATGGGTAGGTATGGAAAATGCCTAAAACTGAGGCTGGTAAAGAAGGGCAGCAGAAAAAGAAAAGTGGAAAGGACTGCTGTGGAGAAAAGAGGAAAGTGGCAGGGAGAGAAGAGCAGGATAGGGCAGGGCTACCCACCAGATACTCCTCAGGAAAGAAATTCTTTCTCTTAATCTCTCCAAGTATTTCTACTGAGTTTACCCTCTATGAACATGACTCCTCCAAGAACAGCAACCTGCCACAAGATCTCCAGAACCCAGTCATCTCCCCACCAAATGGCTGATAATTTGGGGTGTACATTCATCCTATAAGGAAGGATGCATTTTGCCCATGGCTATAGCTTCCTTCTTTTCACTCTCTTTTTAACCCCTGTCTACAAATGTCATTCCTACTTAAAAGTTTCATTTTGCTAACTTTAAGAAGTGAATGGATGCAGTTCAGTTACTATCTGTCATGAAAATATTTCATTATGCCAAATAAGGCAGATTTTTTTTCTTAATAACAGGGCAGTTTGAAACATTCTGTGCTTAAGCACATCTGTTATTATTCATTCAAAATCCATTTAGGACAATTAAATTGACAAGCAAAAAGGGTTATGAGTAGCCTCAGTGATATTGGGAAAAAGTAGTCATATACCTTTTGATTGACATGAACTTAGCCTAAAAATATTTTACTTAAAAATTAACAAAGCAAATGTTATGATAGAGCAAAGAACAAATACCTACACTGATGACATTTCTTATTATTCAAATTAGCTATAATCATGTTCAAATGCAAAATCAAATAAAAAATATTGGGAGAAATACCCTGCGTCAAACCTCTGGCTTTAACAGATTACACCCACCTTTGAACAACAGAATTTATTTAGTGACCAATGATTTACTCAGGATAGATGTGACATGTAGTACAACTTTGGAAGTTCATGGGAATTCTAATCAAGTGCAAGTGAAATGCCTCACACATTCTGACCTGCTTGATATCAACACTTTAATGTTTATTGGACCTTATCAATGTCACATTATTTTTCACAAAAATAATTCTATCTTGCTATAAATGCTAGATGGCTAGCATTCACAACTGACACAGACAGGAAACTGAGCCCTTTATATTTACATTTCTATAAGTGGCTCTAAGAGGCCTCTGTAGCAGAGGAAGTCAACTGACTGCCTGAAGAACCTAGGAAAGAAAACTTGACCAAAGATGCCTTCTGAGGGGCAGCGTCTCAGTCACAGGCCATCTGGGGAAAAGCAGAGTCATGGACACACTCAGGCCTCACCTAATGAATTGTGCACCAGCATTTGGCCCAGAAGCTGCTCTCTTCTCATCAGCCACATTTGCAGTAGAAGCTTTCATACTTGATTGGCATAGGAGTGACCACTTGACCCAAAATGTGTCAGGGGAAATTTGGGGCCTATATGGATATAGACTCCCTATAGTAGTGGGATATGTGACATATAAAGCTCAGGAAATATTAGTAGCCACAATACCCACTAGCCTGCTCTGTGAAGAAACATATATGACTCAGATGTTCAGACAGCAGAATTCCAATCCATTCTGAAGGCTGTATCCTTCTCATAATGTTCTGGGATATATATACGTGTGTGTGTGTGTGTGTGTGTGTGTGTGTGTGCGCGCGCGCGCGCGCGCGCACATGCACATGTGTGTCCTCCTGACATCTGTTTTGTTTTTAATAGTTCAAGTTGAGATTCTATTACTTATAACCAGTTCCAGTGGATATTTAAGAGGTGGTTAGGTAACACTAGAGCAGTTTTTTAAACTGCCACATAGGTTCTTATTAGTGGGGCATGAAATAGATTTAACGGGTCACAATCAGAAACAATTTTAAAGAAGTAGACTAGTACAGGTTTAGCAGTCCATACTAGGAAGGTGGGGGTGGATAAAAAGGAAATTAAACTCCTTCCTCACACCATACAGAAACATCAGTTTCAGGTGGATTGCAGACCTACCTGTGAAAACTGACACTCTACAACTTTTACAAGAAAATATAGAATATCTTTGGAGCTGGGGGGTAGAAAAAGATCTCTTATGCAAGATACCAAAAAAAAAAAAAAAAAAAAACTAACCATAAAGGAAAAGACTGATAAATTCTACTATATCAAAATTTCAAATACCCTTCATCTAAAGACATTAACAGCTAACAAAGGGTAGGATAGTATGCAGGAAATACAAAGAATGTGTACAGATCAGTGAGAAAACAGTGACAACCAAGTAAATAAATGGATAAAAACCTTAAACAGGCACTTCACAGAAGATGAAATCTAATGGCCTTTAAACATATGAAAAGGTTCTCAACTCCACTGACAGAGGTACGTGGAGGAAAACCTCAAGGGAATGTTACCACCACTGGTCAACTGACAAAACCTTAAAAGTGTGATGATATGAAGGACATAGGACAACAGGTATTCTCTTACATATAAACTTGTAAAACCATCTTGGCAAATAGTGTGACATTATTTAATGAGGTTGAGTTTATGTGTAACCTAACACTCAAAACTTACTTAGCACCTTAGTGCATATCAGAGAAATATGTGTGCTTATGTGTACCAGAAAAAGAATACATATACAAATGCTCAGAGCAGCACTATTCATAAATATCCAACACTAAACACAACATAAATGTCTATCAATAGTAGAATAGATTGTGGTATATACATACAACGGAATAGTATATACCAGTGAGACTAAGAAACTGTAGATAAACATAAAACAATCAACACATCTTACAAACATGTTGAACAAAAAAGTCACAGAAAGGAATTCATGCACTATCATTCCACATATATAAAAATGAGAAAAAAGAAAAGAGTATTATTTAGGGGTGCATCTATAGCAGTAAAATGATGAAAAAGGCAAGAATGATATTGCTCTAAGAATACAGAGAGCAGTTACTCTGGAAGACGGGAGAGGATTGTGATGGATGAGACAAAATCAATTTCTAGAGTGCCTATAATGGCAGACATGAGTGCTCAGGCATTATTTCTAGGGCTCCCATTGCGGTCCACTCACACCTGTGCCTGCCCTCTCCACTCACCCCCGTTCCTTGAGATTCCCTGCACAGGTCAGGTACATTTCTAACTAGGGCCTTTGTTCTGGCCCCTCCTGCGTGGATTGAGTATGTCCCCTCCAGACACCTACTAGCTCACTCCACTCCCTTTAAGTCTTTGCTTCTCCTCCAGGAGGCCTACCCTGGCCACTCTATCTATCTATCTATCTATCTATCTACTTATTTATTTAGTGATGTTTATTTTTGAGAGAGAGGGAGAGACAGACACACAGAGAGAAAATGACTGGGGGAGGGACAGAGAGAGACAGAGATGCAGAATCCTAAGAAGGTTCCAGCTGTCAGCACAGAGCCAGACACAGGGCTTTAACTCACAAACCCTGATATTTGACCTAAGCCAAAGTTGAATGCTTAACCCACTGAACCACCCAAGTGGCCCACACTGGACACCCTCTTTAATCCTCCAACTTGCTCCCCACACTCACCAGCAGTCTTGATCCTCTCCTTCCTGCTCTGCATTTTCCTTTTTCCATCACCTTCTAACACACGATACAATGTACTTTCATTGCACTATTTATTTTCCATTGCCTTTCTCACCAATAAAGTGAGAAGTCCTTCTCACCAAGAGCCCTTGGGCAGGGGGGAGGGGGGGAGGGAGAGAGAATCTCTCTTGTTCTCTTCATAGATGTATTGCAAGGCTTTACATAAAGCAGATGCCCAATAAATATCTTTTGGGGATTTATGACTATCTATACTTCTTTCACAACAGAAAATGCATTTCTTAGTGTGGATTAAGATAAAAAAAAGGTACAAACTACTGCAATAGAACATTAATTTTTATATGTTTCATGTGTGGGAAAAGGAAAATAGTTGTGATAAAAATAGGAAGGCTATACTTAATCCTGTAGACTTACACTATCCAATATGGTAGCCACTGGCCACATGTAACCATTTAAATTTAATTAAAAGAGTAAAAATTCAGTTCCTCAGTCTCACTAGACATATTTTAAGTGCTTGATGGTCACATGTGGTTCACAGCTACTACATTGGGCAGCACAGATATAGAACATTTATATCATCACAGAAGTTTCTAGTGGGTAGTGCTGCTGTAGACAATAAAAAGCTATCACTGTATTTGAAGCTGGGGAAATATAAGATCACATCAGTGTTTTCTGAAGGCAACTGGCATCAAAGGAGCGAATGAACTAAAAAGAAAAGAGAGTGGAGGCTTCAGGGAGGCCAATTACAAGGCTTTTAAAGTGGCAAACAAGGTGAGAAAGAACAACGAAGTAGTAGGATGCAGAGGAGGGGGCAAATTTAAAGGAATTTCAGAGTGAGGATCATTAAGAGTTGTCTGGAGAGTTGATAAGGAAGGCAAGAATTCGAGGGTGACTGAAGTGATAGACTGGCTAGGTAGGCTCTGGGTGAGGAAAAACCATTCACAGGTCTCTTTTGACCCAGGTGTTTTAACTTAGGAGACATTTCAAGAAGGTCAATTGAAATGCAAAGATGCGCTTTAAAGCCAAGGAATGCCCGCAATGGATGGCCAGATCCTCATCACTTCCCTAATATGTATCTAAGCTATGAGGTAGAGGGAAGGTCAGGGACTGAGGAAGCAATGAAGCAAGAAATGGGCAAGGTCAGGGAATGTGTGAAATTATCTCCTGTAATCATTTCTTGAGGAGAAAAAAAGAAAGCTGAAATAGTTCATTTTTAGGCAATGTCAAAATGACCTCTTCAAAGAACTCTGTCAATATTGCAAGTAGAGGTAGAGGGTACATCGAAGGGATAATACATTTGGCTTTGGACACATGAATTTGAAGTCTTCCTGACTCCCCTTGGTAAATGGTCTCCAGTCACCTATGGTACTGAGAGAACAGGGCTCGTTACCTTGATTCTAAAAGTAAAATGATGGCTCCACAATTAGATGCCAAAATGAAGTTGAAAGGCATCCTTAGGGGAAATGAGTTCCAGAGCACACATATTAAAAATGATAATAAATACAGTCACTTTCTAGACTCTAGTTTATACTGAGCCAAGGTCAGTGGTTTATGGAAATACTAATGGCTCTTACCTGTCTTTTTAATGGCCAGCAGAAGCATTTATAATGGAAGTTAGCATTCAATTCTGGTTTTCAGAAGCACAATGAGGGAGTTCTGGCACTGGTGATTTAAATCTAGACATTTTGACTACTGATTTAAATTCATTTGATTTTAATCAAATCTGTCCCAGCTGAGAAGAGGAGCTCATAATAGCTTGCCTTTGTTTAATCCTAAAAAAGATGGGATTGTGTATTTTGAGAACAGAAGCACTCATTTTGTGTGCAGTTAAAGTTAACTATTGACAAGAAGGAAGAATAAAAACAGCGTGACCTCTGGTCCCTGTTGATAGAGGAGATGCTTTCCTTCACTTGTTCCTTCCTTCTCTCCATTTTTCTCCATTCCTCATTCCCCCACACTTTTAGTTTTCTTTCCTTTTATTACTGAAAACAAAACACAGTTCCTTAATTGGCCCTCAGGTGTAAATGCTATTTCATATTTACAGAGTGCTTTTGCATCCATCATCTCATAAGATCTTCACATTCTTGAGTGATCAGTAGGGGAAGCGGTGAGGAAACTGAAGCTCAAGAAGATAGTGACTCATGGAAAGTCACGTAGTAATTTAACAGCCAAGAGGTAATTCATGTCTGTGATAGCCAGCCTCTAAGGTAGCCCTAAATTATCCCTGCCTCCTGGTACTCACACACTTTGTGAAATCACCTGTCTATTGTAACAGGATTGCTCCAATAGCATGCAATACAATGATGATATATCACTTCCACATCAGGTTCTAAAAGAAATGGCACCTTTTTTCTTGGTTTCTGTCTCCCTCTGTCTCCCCACCCCCACACGTCTCTCCCTCTTCTCTCTCTCTTTCTCTCTTCTTCTGTCCCTCCTTCCTTCCCTATATCTCTCCATTCACTTTGGAGGAAGCCAGTGACGTAAGCCACTCACTTGTGGAGAGACCAAATGATGAGGAATTGATGGTTCCTTGAGCCAACAAGAAACTAGCAACTTTTGTCAACACACATGTGAGTAAGCCATCTTGGAATCGGATCCTCCAGTCCAGTCAAGTCTTCAGTGGAGTACAGCCCCACCTAACATCCTGACTGCAGATTCATGAGAGACCCCGAGCCTGAGCTGCCCAGCATAATGGGTCCCAGATTCCTGACACTCAGAAACTAAGTGAGCTAATAAATAGGTGCTGTTTTAAGCTGTTAATTTGGGGGTAATTTGTTATATATCAATGGATAACTTTTACTGTGTCTAAGTTTTCTCTTCCTATTTCACGTAGGCTGCACATCATTCAAAACACAATATTGAGGGTGCCTACACGGCTCAGTTGGTTTGAACATCCAACTCTTGATTGCGGCTGAGGTCATGATCCCAGGGTTGTGGGATCGAGTCCCGCATCAGGCTCCACACTCAGTGGAGCCTTCTTGAGATTCTCTCTCTCTCCCTCTAACCCTCTCCCCTGCTCGCTCGCTCTCTCTCTCTCTCTCTCTCTCTCTCTCTCCTTCTAAAGGAAAATAAACTAATTAAAGAAAACACACAGTTTTGGGTGCAGGGGTTCATATGCTGTTAGGCACCATGTTCTAGAAAGACAGATGAGATTGACATCTGCACATGCAATTTAAAAAAAAAATGCAGGTGTTTTATTTGAATCCATGAGCAAGAATAAAATCATACAAAAGTGCTTGTGGTAAAAATATACCATGTGTATGTGTGTTTTTATTTTTGAGTTCATTTGGAAGCCTATACCTTATCTACACTGAGTCTTGAGACAGGAGACTAGCAGAGAGGAAGAGGTTTGGTTGGATTCAGTCTTTTGCACAAGAACCCAAGGGGAATTACCAAGAGCTAAAGAAGTTCTTCAAATCCCAGCAGCACAGCTGGGATATTGATATTGAATACCAGGAAACTAAGGAAACGTCTTGCTTGACTGCGGTTGTCACATTACCATGCATTACAGTGCAGCAGCCCAAATCAAAGAGATATGCAAAATTCACCAAGGACAGCAGTGATGCATCCCCCCCCCCACCCCGTACATGTGGAAAGACATCAGGAAAGGGAAGGCGGGTACAAATGCAAAAACATCTGCTCCCTAAACCCATTTGAAAAATATTTCTGCAAAAATAAATGTGAATCATCGATAGTGTATAGCAGATGGAAGTGCAATATGTTTAATTTAAGGGGGGGAAAAGGATGCAATTGAGGAACCAGAGAGTATGGAAATAAAATAATACTTAAGCCCATTTCACATACTGCTGCCCATTACGTTACACTCTGCTTGGCAAGAAGATATGAAGAAAATCGCCTTTTATCTGCATCAAACTACTCTGAAAGAATTCCAAATAGTTACAGCAGACTCTCTAATGGTATTTACACTCTATAGATTATTTGACACAAGCCAAATTTCAGGACAGCAACATAATTTCCCCCTAAAATGAAAAATAAATTATAGAGTTGTTTTTTGGTTCCAAAAATATTTTAATTTCACTGACCTGCCTCACAGGGACTTAACAAGACAGAGCAAATAAGGGAATAAATTATTTTAGATAATAAGCAGTAACAATACAATGGCTTATGATTTGGGAAAATGCCATGTAAATGTATGATTATGCAAAAAAAAATCAAATATTCCAAATGCCTTTGAAAAAATGACCAATGGCTGACAATATAAAAAGGAATCTAAGTCAACTTTTTGTATTGCAGATGGATTATTTTTGGCCTAATCTTAATACAAAATTGTTTATCAATTATCCTGAAGGATGGAAACCTTTTACATTTTCAGAAATCATTTAAAGATTTTCTTAGAATTTCTCTAGCACAAAATGGGACATTACTATTACACAGAAGTGTATTTACTTATTTTATATGATAAAATAAAGTAGGTTAGGAATTACAATGAACAACCAATATATATCATCAGACTGATTGATAAAAAAACTTTTTGGTTGTGGAAACTGAATTATATCAATCAGTACATTGTTTATCAATATGTGGGTTAGATTTTAATCAGAGCCCACATAAAAATAAATTGTAAGGTTCTAAGGACAGTCGAAACATTTTAGAGTTAGAAAATTTTTATAAAACCTCTTTCTTGAAGGAAAAAGGTATGAAATCCTAAAGTCAAAGTATCTACAGCAATTTCTGCTACTGTTCATTACGTTACAGATAAGATCTTAAGGACAGGGAAATATCTTCTAAAGGCATGTTAATTTGAAAAGTAAATTCAAACAAAATGTACAGAAATAAGTCATCAGATTTCATGTATAAATAATCAAAAGGCACTTTTTACTCTCTTATAGTTACATGAAGTAGCAAAGACCTCTTTAACTTTAAGGAAACATACCCAAAGAAATTAAGTGCCAAATGATGAACTATGGTAACTAGGTCACCTTTAGGTTTCTGACAAAAACAAATCAAGGTAAGTATTTTAAAATGATCTGTGCCTACTATTGGTAGCCATAGCAGAAAATGGTACAGGTCTGTGGATGGTTTATGAACTTATCCACAGGGATAAATAAGGGTGAACTTCCTTAATTCTTAATAGCCAAGACATAAATAAATTTTTATAATATTGTAATGTAATATTTTAAACTTTTGGGGGGTTATTTAAGTATATAAGAATGAACGATACTGTATAATAGGGACTAGTTAAGGGCAGTGGAATATTTGACCTTTAATATTAATATAAAATGTTCTATAGCAGGCTGACATTCAGATACGAGAATGGTTCTGCTAAATTACAATGATCCTCATTTATCAACACCTTAGAGTAAGTGAATACTGCACTGCTTAGATTACTTATTAGCATTAGAGTACTTGTGACAATGAAGTAGAAATATGGATTTAACTGCTGCCCCCCAATATTTAATTTTTCAAAAACCCTATATAGATACCAACGACTTCCTGATAATTACTACATTAATTTAAAAACCATAATTAATCACATCATATTATGTGCTTGATAATTCAAGGTTTTAAAAAAGAGTGTAATTTATATATTAGATTTATGTCTGACTTTAAAAACAGAAGCTCTGGGGGCGCCTGGGTGGCGCAGTCGGTTAGACGTCCGACTTCAGCCAGGTCACGATCTCGCGGTCCGTGAGTTCGAGCCCCGCATCAGGCTCTGGGCTGATGGCTCGGAGCCTGGAGCCTGTTTCCGATTCTGTGTCTCCCTCTCTCTCTGCCCCTCCCCCGTTCATGCTGTGTCTCTCTGTCCCAAAAATAAATAAAAAAACGTTGAAAAAAAAAATTAAAAAAAAAAAACAGAAGCTCTGATCTTATGGTTGAAAAATTCAAATTTCATTAATCCAGAATTGAAATAACCAGAAAGATAAAATCGCCATAATTTATTTCGTAGAAAATAAGGAATAACAACACAAACTTTTACTGATAACCTAGAACGTCTCTAGATCCTGAAAGACTTTTCTGATCTAATCAAATAAGAAATTAAATTCAAATTATGTTCAGAATATTTTAAATGTTAAATATTTTCTTTTATTCTAATTTAAGGAACTGAATAACCTGTGTGAAACATTTCTAAAATCTCCTAGCTACCATAATGTTAGATTGACTTCAACATCCATTTCCCAACCATTTGAGATAAACTGAATTTTGCCATGACATGTTACCCCTTAATATTGGTCCATATTCAAGGGACATAAGCACACAAAATTTGACTGTTATAATATCAATACCAGTTACAGACGAAGGTAAATCCAATACAATTAGCTATGGCTAAGAGATCAGCTCCTAACTCTTCCAACTGTAGCTGCAATGTGCCATCATACACAAATCTCTGTTAGGCAGGAGTTCCAAACTCTTTTGCCATGAATTAATTTTCCAAAGCTATCAAATAAATAGATTGGTTGGTTTTGAGTTAAGTTCATTCTGTGCCAACACAGGTATCATTAGTAGTGAAACAGTTATAAAAGATCTTGATAATACGCAAAAAGATATCTAAGCAGTACATGACACCCTTGCAGAGTCCCTTCTGTGCCAGCATACATTATGAAGGTCCCCTCCAGCCACATGGGATTCTACCTTGCTTGTTAAATGACCCACTATCCTGCAGACTCCGTGGGACTACCCCAAACAACACCACATTCATGAAACTCTATCTTACCCACCAACTAGGTGTGATTTCCCTCCTGCTGATCTCATGTGGATCAACAGCTGAGTCACTCATCCCACTGTGTTTTGTGTTAAAGATATTTGTGTATTTGTCTTCTACTCTCTGTTAGACTGTGAGGTCCTTAAGAATGGATCATACAACTTCCTGTGCTTGCATTTATTCTCTTTGGTGTCTGGAACAGTGCAGACTCTTAGAAAATAAATTTAACAGAATCTTTCCTTCAAAGGGATGGCAACCAGGCTCAGAGCTCTCGAACCAAAGCTGCATAAAATATCTCATGCTGGGCTTACATGGAATACTACACTTTATGCTTTACAGAATGGATTCTCTCCTTTTTGGATTCATTAATATGGTAATTACAACATCTTATGTATCTGAATAAATATTCATCTGTGCGTCAAATTTTCCTTTTTCTTCTTTGGCATTTCTTTTTTCAGGTCAGGCCTTAATACATTAAGCCTTTAAATAAAATAACTGAACAACCTGATGATGTAGAGTAAATCTTAGGATCATTAAGTCCAGTTCTCCATAAATTCCTTAAGAAGCATTAAGATAATAATAACTTTCAAAACTTTTAAAAGTTCAAATCATACCAAAGTGCCATCCTATCATTCTCTGTGCCAAGAATGTGGATAATACTGCTTTCAAATAGGGATTATTTAGAGAATGCAAAACCAAACAATTCTGGGTTTGCTGGTCTAAGCATAATGCAGCAGCAGAGAACTTCTGATATTTACCAACAGGAAATAGATTATAAATGGAAGATGTTTAAATCTACCCAAATCATTCTGAATCATCTCTAATAAAGAATAGCTTCCTGTTGCATTCTAAAACTAGCACAGCAAGTCATCTAAAAGTATCTTTTTTTCACTCATCCATTCATTTAACAAATGTTTATAAAGCACCTACTCTATGTCTGCATTGCAAACGGGGGCTGCAGTTCAGCAGTTAATACAACAGGTTGTGCCCTCCTGAAGTTTACTGGTAGTTAAATATAATTAATGTACAGTCCTGGCTTCTATGAGTAGTTCAGTGATCATATATAAATACAGTTATTTTAGTCACAGACCTCTCATTGATGCAAATTTACACTGTCAGTGCAACGAGCTATGAGTCATAGCATCCAGGTTCTAGTCTCCTTTCCACAGATTAAGTGGCTTTGAGAAGTCACATAACAACGCATGGCCTCTGTTTCACATGTAAGGTTGGATGAGTAAGTTCCACTCTGCTTTTCTTACAAAGTTATTAAGAGGTTTAATAAAAAGATCTTATAGAGCCATAAGTGGATATGTGTGTGTGTGTGTGTGTGTGTGTGTGTGTGTGTGTGTGTGTATGATGAAGTACTAATTTTACATGAATTGCTTTATCTATTACTAATTACAGTCCTATGGTACTGCAATAAAATACCATTGTTATCTATGTGTCTGAGCACAGAGGTATCTGTAAGAAATGTATCTTTTAAGGTTACCTTTTAAGAAATGCATTTAAAGAATGCATTCATTTATTTTCACATATTACTACCAATAATATTCTGGTAGCAATCACTGCACAGGCTCATCTTCCTTAAAGGCTTTCCTCAAAAAACCCCAGTGTAGATGATGGTGGAATGCATTTTAGTTTTGTTGTGGTTGGTATGAGAAAAAAAATCCTGTAGCCATCTCAGAATTTATTAAGCAGAACGGACTCAGTGTGACCCCTGAGGTGCTTTAAAGTTTCCCAGCTGGAGAAGACCAAAAACTGTACAGTTTGGGAGACATAAGCACTAAACATGTCACCCCAATGACAAAGAAAAGAAAAGGAAGACATTTGATTGAAAGGTAGTAGGGAAGAGGGAGGAAGTGTTAACTTACAAGATCTGAATATCTTTAATATTAACCAAGATGAAACTTGATTGAACCTCTTGCCAGAAATGAAATTCAATAATTGATCAAGTTCAAAGATGCAACAACAAATGAAATCTCCAGCTGCCTTCCCAACCTCTGCCCTCCTAAACAAAGATGGTGTCGCAGATGCAGCCAGCCTCAATTAACATTTAACCTTTGCTCTTTTATGTTTAGATGCACTTTGTAATTAATATATGTCACTCTTATTTGCCAGTTTTCCACAGAGAAATTCTCCTTTAGTCACACTTTAATGCTTGTCTCCCCACTCCCTGCCTCTATACACACACAGTGGGGATATTTTGTGTGTGTGTTGTTGTTTTTCAAGCTGGTATGTGATTCCAGTCAATTCAGGGTAGATTTTCCCAGATTCAAACAATTTTTTTCCGGTAAAGATTCCCCACTTTTCCACAGGCAAATAAAATTAAGAATCTGTTGGAAATTAAAAATTTAGTACAGCACCATAAGTTTTTATTGAGAATGGTAAATAAACATTAATATCCATGAGTTTACAAGAACAAAGTGTACAAGCATACACCAATAGTTCCATTATTTTTCAAGGACCTGGACATATAATCAAATAGCAATGATCACTTCCTCCGCGTTCCCATCTATCTATATGTATAAATGTTTGTATGCATGCATGCATTTCTAATGACTGCCCAACATCAAAAGTTTTAATGACTTTAATTATTTAATGACTTAATATACTAAATAATAACTTAATTATTTCTTGCCTCATTATTTTATTTTATTTTTTTAATTTTTAATGTTTATTTATTTTTGAGACAGAGAGACAGAGCATGAACGGGGGAGGGTCAGAGAGAGGGAGACACAGAATCCGAAACAGGCTTCAGGCTTTGAGCTGTCAGCGCAGAGCCCGACGCGGGGCTCGAACTCACGGACTGCGAGATCATGACCTGAGCCGAAGTCAGCCGCTTAACTGACTGAGCCACCCAGGCGCCCCTTGCCTCATTATTTTAAAAACGTGTATGCTTTAATATTTTTAATTCTTTTGTCTTTTTTTAAGTTATTTTCGAACCTTATGGAGATGTAAATGACATATAACTTTGTGTAAGCTTAAAGTGTACAACATGATGATTTGATACATGTATATAATATAAAATCATTGCCACAATCCATTAATACCTGCATCAGCTCACCTAATTGCCTTTTTTGTGTGTATGATATAACATTTAAAATCTACTCTCTTAGCTACCTTCAAGTATATAATATACCGCTGTTAACTATAGTCACCATGCTGTACATTAGATCCCTAGAACTGACTTGTCTGATACCTTGAAGTTTCTACCCTTTGACATCTCTCCATTTCCCCCACCCTCTCTGCCCTTGGCAACCTCCCTTGTACTCTCTATGTCTGTGAGTTCAAATTTTTTAGATTCCACATGTGAGAATATACAGTATTTTTCCTTCTGTGGTTGGCTTATTTTACTTAAAATAATGCCCTCAAGTTTCACCCATGTGGTTGCAAAAGGCAGGATTTTCTTCTTTTTTATGGCTAGATAATGTTCCACTGTATATACTGTATGCATAATTTTTAAAAATTGATTCCTGTTAGGTATCATGTAAAGCATTCAAGTCTTCCTCTGAAATGACCAAAGATATCTGATAGGAAATGATATTAGTAAAAACTTTATGAAATATATTATAAATGCATAAGCTGAGAATCATAGGTCAGGCAGACCTGGATTTGAACATCAATGCTATGGGGCCATGATATAAATATTTAATCTCTCTGAGCACTAGTTTTCTCATCTGTAAAGTACAAGTAATAATAACTAGACTTATTCTACAAGGAATAAAATCCTATAATATACGTAAAGCATAGCACCTGGTTTTCAAACAAATATTTTTCCCTTACCAGTATCTCTCTTGCTGTGGTCACAAAATCATAATGGTAGTTTCAGGCACTGGTTTCCAAAGGGTCAAAAACTTAAAGATAAATCCAGGAATAAAAATGCCCTCGAAAGCTACTACTTATTCATATAGTAATTACTAGTTCTCAAATCTTGCTATGTTTAATAAACTTATCTTTGCCCCATACAGATCATTTGGGCATTCTCTTTGGAGAATTAAAAATGGTGCCTGGGTGTTTACTTCACGGATGTTTAGGAAATGTTTGAGGCATTATAAGTACACATCACTAATTTTGAGGGTGTTAAGTAAAAGTCACCTATTATATATACCTGGCTGCTAGTGTTACCTCTTCTGTGTGTCATGTTGCTTTACCTGTCCTGAGTCTCAATTTCAGCCCTTAATGATATTACCACAGTTCTTCACATATTACAGATAAGAAAGAAAGAAAGAAAGAAAGAAAGAAAGAAAGAAAGAAAGAGGAAAAGAAAGAAAGAAAGAAAGAAAGAAAGAAAGAGGAAAAGAAAGAAAGAAAGAAAGAAAGAAAGAAAGAAAGAAAGAAAGAAAGAAATTAGGAGGAAAATCTGAATTGAGATAATTTCCCCCTTACTTTACCTCTCAAATGAGATAAGAAAAAGGGTTATGAAAATTCTAAAATATTATTTATTATCACCAATCTGAAACTTTTTGTCCACTGCGTAAATGGAACAAGATCACATAGTTGTTAAATTGCAATCTTACTATAATTATTATAACTTGCTTTGGCCCTGCCAGTGATTCCTACTCACAGATTCACAGCACCTTACTATAGAAAGAAATACAGGGATTATTTAAGCAACATTCCCCCACACCCTATTACAGATGAGTCCATTGAGGTTAACTAGTGAAGGGCTTGTAAGTCCAAGTTTGAGTATATAAAACAGTATGCAAACCTCTGCTTCAGACACAAAGTGCTCACATTGTGTTTTATTCCTTGATTCTCATCCCATTAACAACACGCTTCAGGAACTGTCCAACCATCTAAATAAAGGTTCAAATAGAAGAACATTTATAATCCTCTCCTTTAATGGCACTTCTTGTCCCAAAGGCAAAGGAAGGAAATGCAAAAGATAGTAAAAGAAGTCCTCCAGGGAATGCACAGCTACATGGAGCCAGTATCCCCTCATCCAGGGTTTGACTTCCCTCAGTTTCAGTTACACGTGGGCATCCGCAATTACACACAGTCCAGAAGCAGGTGATCCTCCTCCTGACATAGTCAGGTCAATAGCTCCCTAACGCTCCATCATGTCCTTCACCTCACTTCATCTCACGACACAGGGATTTTATCATTTCACATTATCACAACAGGAAGAGTGAGTACAGTAAGATACTGGGAGGGAGAAAGCCCACATTACATAACTTTTATTACAGTGTATTGTTATAACTGTGATATTTTATTATTAGTTATTGGCAATAATCTCTTACTGTACATAATTTGTAAATTAAACTTCATCGTAAGTATGTACATATAGGAGAAAACACAGTATATACAGGACTCAGTACTATCGTGGTTTCAGACATCCCCTGGAATTGATTCCTCCACAGATGGGGGGCATTACTGTACTTCCAAGGAGTGTTAGTACCAGAGGGAAATCAGGATTTGCCTGAAAAATGGTCACTTCCTGTCAGCAGGAGGCTTTTAAAAGTGGAGCTTTTTGTCCAGTTGCAAATTCTAGTTTCCTCCTTCTAGGTGAACTTGTAAGTCCTAAAGACATTTGCTTTTATTCAGGAAAGGGCCTAGCAACCCAGAGCTTACATTTAGCAGTTGAGAAAATTACTTAAATATTTTCAGCTTTGGTTTCCTCATGCTTAAAGCAGAGACAATAGTCATACTCTCTCAGTGAACAGGCAAGAGGATTAAACAATAGAATGCAGGAGCGCCTCTTGATTTCAGCTCAGTAGTGATCTCATGGATCCTGGGATCGAGCCCTGTGTCAGGCTCTGTGCGGACAGTGCAGAGTCTGTTTGGGATTCTCTCTCTCTTCCTCGCTCTGTGCCCCTCCCCCACTCACACATGCACACACTCTCTCAAAATGAATAAACATTAAAAAAAAAAACAATGCACATGTAAAGCAACTGACATATAGTGGACATTCAGCCACTGTCTGCTATTATTTTCACTCACGAATAGTTATACATACACACAAGCAAAGTACGTGTGAAAAAAAAACTCCCTTCCTTTCTCTGATCTGAAAAAATGCACACCTTAGATAACATGAATAAAACATATACTATCGTTATTAGGCTTCCCCTATGATATAATTACATGAAAACATAAGCAGCTTACAATGATTTCTAAAATTAAATGGAATTAGTTTTGCCAATGAGGAAATCAAACTCAACTAGAAGATTTTTGACATTCTCTTCAATAACCTACTCTTTTCAAATCCTGTTAGCAACTGTATCTTGAAACATTTTACTTTCATCCTTTGACTTCTTTACAACTGTATTTATATTTTTAAAATGACGGAATCATTTTAGTAGGCCTATGCATATTAACTTTTTTGGCAGAAAAAGGGTGAAAAAAAGCCTACTGCCAGAAAGCCATGTCAAAAACCCATTTATTCCCAATATATATCCTAAAGCACATACTACATGTTTGTTCTTTCAGTATTTTTTCCTTATGTTTGAAAGCCACCATTTCTTTTCAGAGTACAAAATTCAAGGCACTTTAAAACCAACTATTTTGACTGGAGAGAAACAAGCGGCAAGGACTTTCTCTGAAGCAAAATATACTCCACTACACCTTTAACTTCTTTCTAACGTCATAGACCTTGTACAGTGGCTACCTGGCAGTGTACTGGAGAAATAAGAGGGACTGAGACTTGATCCTTGGCCACAAGAAGTTTGAAGTCTGGCAACGAAGACAGGTAAGCCTATAAAAGTAGGCTGTGTTGGTCAATGAGATGTTTTAACACCTCTCAATCTTATAACATTCTGAGCCTTCTAAATTTGAAAGAGAATCCTGATGACTATATCCAATTAGAGATGGATTTTCTGGTTTTGTGTAACAGAAGGAAAAAAAAGGGGAGACTCCAAAGTGACTATATTACCCTATTGATAGAAAGTTCCACTGGACTTCAGTTAATTTAATGAGACCTGTGCTCATCAGATCAAAGTCATGGAACTCTACAGATAGTGCAAACTACAGATATTACCTGGAAAAATAAGAAGAGTAAGAAAAAAATGAATCAAGATCACCTTCCTCCTGGGCCTAGACCCATTTCACAGTATATGACGTTGGTATAATCCAAACTATGGTGAGGAAACTATAGCTCAGACAAATTGACCAGCTCAAGTCCACAGAGCAAATAGAGCTGGGATTAAAATTCTTATTTCCTCCACTTTAAAGGTCAGGCCTGGTGGTCTCTCTTTGTGTTTTTGTTTTTTCCTTTGTTTTGAGAGAGCACAAAAGAGGGAGGGGCAGAGAGAGAGACAGACAGACAGACAGAGGATCTGAAGCGGGCTCTGAACTGACAGCAGCTAGCCAGATGTGGAGTTCGAACTCACAAACCACAAGATCATGACCTGAGCCAATATCAGATGTTCAACTGACTGAGACATCCAGGCGCTCCTCTGGTGGTCTCTCTCTAAAACTACATATTCTTGAAGGCAGAATGAACACCAGAGTAATCCAACCTCAATATCAGAAATAAAAATCTTATGCAAGTCATTTTTATACAATAATCGTGGTAAGAGAGTCAATGGCTTATCAATTTTGGAAAATGACTATAAACTTGATTATAATATAAAACAAAAGAAATATGAATAGACAGAGAAGGAAAAACTTTTGGATGCCAATCCTACAGCTGCATGTACTTTTTTTTTTGTTGGTATCTTAGGAGATAATTGGATCATTTTAATGTGCACATAGATATCACACTTTTATTTTCAAATATTCATAAAATGATGACAATGCTACCAGTAAGTTGATTTTAAACTTCAAACTACAAACATGTAATTTTTGTAAAACACAGAATCTGTGTCCAATGTGTAATGAACACAATCAAACCTACCTCTCGTCAGAGCATTTCTAGAGATTTAAATAGTACCTGCCAAACTTAAACGGAATCACTTTATCTTTTGGTACTGTAACTTCTATGAGTCACGTAAAGAGCACATGCTCTGAAGTTACCTACAAATATCAAGCAAGTATTGACAAAGCCTTCCTGAAATTAACTATATATGTTTAATGCAATCAGTATTTTAATTTAGCATCTTGGCTGGCTTAAGAGATGGTATGATCACTCTTCTGTAACTAATGCATTGAGATTCTGTTCAGACTTTTTATGCATTCCATTCCATCTGATTAAAAGGGTTTTGATATGAGAGATATTTGGATTACTTTTAAAACCATATTTTAAAAACCACTTTGCTCAAATTAAGTATTCAAACATGCTCCCTCCTTTTGGCTGCTGAACTGAGATTTACTATAATGGTGCCAGAAATATATTTGCACTGATATAACTTAGTCGATGGAAATAAAAACCTAATTCTGTCACAGGAGTAACTAGGACAACTAAAATGCAGGAGCACCCATGAATTGCCTTTGTTCCATCACAATTACAGGAACAAAAATATTTATGTTAAGGGAAGAGCTGCTGACACCAAAATAAGTGGGAAGTGAGGTTTTAAAGATGAAAATAGAAGCTGTGAGCATTCACAGACTGCAGTTTATTTGAAGATATGAACCACCGCACCTACCTAGTCAGTACTAATGAACACTATAATCACTATAATCAAACAAACAAAGCAACCACACATTAGGAAAGAACTGAACTATTATTTAGAAAGTTTCACTAGATTTTTGTATGGGTAATTTTATTTCAAAATGGAATTTAGAATAGCTTCATTAAAAGGATTTCTGCTTTTGAATAGGGATTTGGTCAGGGCTCACCTCATATCTTTATTACCCCCCTTTTAAATAAGTTTATGAAAGTGAACACAAAAAAGTCTTTCACAGTCCTTCAGAACCTGATCCTCCTATAATTTCAACAAGTGTGGTCTACCCCATTGTTGATCTTTTGTTTTGTATCCACAGTCCTTCTCTTTTACCTTAGAGGTACCCTCCATTAATGAAATATACAACGGAAGTAGTCAAGAACGGTGTGAGCACGTAACCAGGCATAGGGATCTAAATAGAAGCCACATGCCACATGCTACTAAATACTCTAGCCCACTCTAGTATGTAAGGTTCTACATAACTTAGAAACCTAAATTTCAAACAGTGCTTGAGGACACATTTGCTCTACAAAACGAAAATCGGCATATTTCTGCAAAACATGCATTCGGTTGGAAGTGGTAAAAGTGCCTATTGCTTTCTCTCTGCTCTTCACCTTGGATATGACTTTAAATCCAACAGCATCACCTGGTTTTGCCTTTTTTTTTTTCTCAGTAACACCCTGCCCGCATCTCCAACTGATTTGGGATTTGGAAGTACAAAAGGGTCCAGTAAAAAGGATGCCACTGTACAGCTGGAAAGGGGTTTCTTTAATGGAAGGGAAATGTTCTGCAAGCTAACCAAAAGTAACCATACTCCTGCTCCTGCTACCTCCTTTCACTAGAATCCTACTCTTTGCAGACAGAACATCACCATCTTTTTTCATGGTGGGTACTTTGGGGAAAGCACGCATCCAATTTTACATTCATTCACTCTAAAATGACAGCAATAAAATACCAAAATATACACAAAATTTCATTGCCAGTAGAACTTTAAAAATGTATATTGTTTTTGCATTTTGCTTGTTTGCTCATTTGTTTATTGCTTTCATGGAGAAAACATAAAAAATATTAGTTTAAATATACTAACAGTATGCCACAGTAAACCCCGGAGACAACTCAATAATCTTAACAGCTGCCCCACTGTATTTATGTAAAGTCAACTTAGTGACACAAGTAAACCAGTAGATTTAATTCAAAATACAAAACAATCAAAATTATATCCATTTTGACTTTATAAGTCATTACTGGCTTTTTATAAAATATGAAATATATGTATGATCTAGACCAATGATTTTCAAAGGACCACCTGCATCAAATTCAAATAGGATGCTTATGAAAATTGAGATTCTTGGGACCCAGATTGGACTCACTGAATCAAACTCTCTGGATGCAGTGTCTTAGAACACACATTTTCAAAGAGCTCCCAGATGCTTTATAACTACCACTGACTTAGACATTAACAGGATGTTTGCACTTCATAATCACAGAGATGAGGTAACACTGAGAGATGAAACACAAGTACTCAAGTAGCCAGATTAGCAAAAGGAGCCACTGTCTAGAGAGCCAAAGAATGGAAGGAAAGTCAGAGTCCACAATCCAATGAAGCTAACGAAGACCAAAACTGACATGTCCAAGGTCACCAAACTAGTTGTCATATTATTTGTACTCGAAACCAGGTCCAATGCCTGGCTGATGCCTATTCTAGCTTCCTACACTTCATCTGTCTCTACAAAATAAAATTTGAAAACACTAGTTGACTAAACTTCACACTTAACTTTCCAAAATGTCTGTATATTCAAAATATTGAAATACCATTTTATGTTTATTCAGTTCTTTACCAATCAAAAACTGTTTCCAGATTTCTTATAATCCTTGATGTACCAGTGTAAAGGTAGCCAGGTATTAGCATCTCCTCCCTACAGGGAAAAAAACTGCAGATTCCAGAGATTTAGTGACTTCCCAAGTCTTACAGCCCTAAAAGTGAAGTCAACAATCCAATTTTGACTATCTCTCTCAAAGCTCAGTCTTCCTTCAATGTATACTTTCTTGAACTTTGTACCAGCTCTCAGCTCAACCACCGACATTTTCCCACTTTTTATTTCTTTTTAATTTTTTTAATGTTTATTCATTATTGAGAGACACAGAGCATGAGCACAGAGGGGCAGAGACAGGAGGAGACACAGAATCTGAAGGAGGCTCCAGGCTCTGAGCTGTCAGCACAGAGCCCGACGCGAGGCTCCAACTCACAAACCTTGAGATCATGACCTGAGCTGAAGCCGGACACTAAACAGACTGAGCCACACAGGTGCCCCAACATTTTCCCACTTCTTAGATTTAAAGATTCAGTTCTCAAGGATCTCTTCCTAAAACAGATGTTACTCGGGGTGCCTGGGTGGCTCAGTCAGTTAAGCATCTGACTTCAACCCAGGTCATGATCTCACAGTCCGTGGGTTTGAGCCCCTCATCACGCTCTGTGCTGACAGCTCAGAGCCTGGAGTCTGCTTTAGGTTCTGTGTGTGTCTCTCTGCCCCTATCCACTCATGCTCTGTCTCTCTGTTACTCTCTCTCAAAAATAAATAAACATTAAAAGGAATAATAAATAAATAAATAAATAAATAAATAAATAAATAAAACAGTTGTTACTCTCTGCAGCCAGAGTCTCTGTGCACATATCTGAAACTCTGGGTGGTGACTACACATTATCTCAATGGATTTTTAGAAGATAACTGGAGGAAGGTTTAATGTGTGTACAAATCCAACAGATAAAACACTGTTGAGAACCAGTGTTCATTGTATTATCAGTTTCAGCCTGATAATTTGATATGACAGGTGTGAGGCACAAGCTACAAGTCTCTCCTTCTTAAAACAATAATTGTGAGCCTTTATTCTACACCAGGAATATCAAGGTCATTGTCTGGATCAAACCTAAAAGGGAGTTTCCATCAACAGATGTCATAACAGATAAGCACCAATCTGACAAGCTCTTACAGAACTATCACCTGCTATCAGAGCGGCTATGACAGCTGCGGAGTAGTAAGACAACATGGGCCAATTCATCAGTCCTCTGGGCCCCAAGTGCTTCCCTAATGGGTACGACAAACATATGTCTCACTGCTATACAATGGGTGTTTATTACTGTAGGGTTGTTTGTATAATGATCAAAGTAATCAGTGTTGATAGTCATTTTTTTTTGATTGACGGAAAGACAGAATTGCATAACTCTGTTGAATGAGTTTGCCATAGTATGATGGACTTTAAAAACGAAAAGGTGTGCACCTGTGCATGCGCACAAACACCCACATACACACCCACAATCCTGCCAAGATATAAATAATATACCCATTTCCTGGTCTTTCATGTGGTATTATCTTTGCCATGCAGATATGCTTCTCCCGGCCTGGCCAAGTCCTGCTTACCTTTGAAAGACTCAGTGTAAGTCCTCTACTGGGTCTCAAGCTTCCCATGCCTCCAGAACCTAGGCAGGGTTTTTAAAGAGGGACTCAGACTAGATGCGGATTAGGATAGATCAATGAACTCAGATTATCTCATTGTTTTTTAAGTGTATTTATTCATTTTGAGATAGGGTGGGGCAGAAAGAGAGAGAATCCCAAGCAGGCTCCATGCTGTCAGTTCATAGCCTGATGTGGGGCTTGATCCTACAAACCGTGAGATCATGACCTGAGCCAAGATCAAGAGACAGACGCTTAACCACTTAATGAAGTGAGCCACCCAGGCACCCCACAGATTATCTCACTGTAATCAACAGTCATGCCCCAGTTCCAGCTGACTCTCTCCATAGGGAGCCTGCTTTCAGGGTTACCAGGTCCTCAGTGTTTCAAGAGAAGTGAAAGTCTGAGTTTTTATTTGCCATCCATAAATTCTTAAATTTTGGGAACTGTTTTTATTATGATTCCCCTGAAAATCAGAGCTTGAGATAAAGACTTGCAGGTAGTTTATTTGGGAAATTTATACCAGAGTAAGGAAAGTAAGGCATGGAGGGCTTAAAAATCAACCAAGGGGGTCTTACTGAAATCCTACTGGCCTCAGAGACATGCCACAGAATGGCTCCAAGAATCTTCTCTGTGGATAATGGAAAACAGGGGCATTTTCCCCTAGACCGTCCTTTGCTGGTTAAGTGTTCCTATACTTCCCAGTTGTCCCTGCCAGAGTGCTGAGTGGCTCCCTCAGTTTGAGAGAAAGCCCTGACAGAAACAACAATTGTGCCTGAGGTGGGCTGCAGTCAGCATTCACGGAGTCACAGCTGTGACTGAAATTAGAGGTAACTGAAGGGATGTGACTTATGGCATCAAAAGCAACTACTACAGCAACTAATAAAATCGTAAGCATAGTGCAGGTCAAACAATTAATGGACACAGGCCTGATTTGGCTTATGGACTCCATCTGCTTTTCATCTTGAGGAATGTCTTCCCTGACTACCTCCCAGAGCAAAGCCCCTGAGAATGAAGCTCCTCTACCCACCACACTGTCAGCATCAGTCATGGTCGCATCTATCAGTACCCTCTACTATGAGCACCCTGAGGAGACACTCTGTACCCTGTTCCTTATTCCCTGGATCTAGTTTAAGACAGATGTTCAATAAACCTCTACTGACTGAATTAGTTCACAGAAAAGGCAGGCCCATTTGTGTTTGTGGGACTGAATAAACAAATATAATATAATTTTTAATAGAGCTCTATTAGCTCCAGGTACAACCCAAATCCAATCAGGAGAAACAGTCCTAAGGTCAGTAAGGAACAAAGCAATCATTTCTCAACTCCTGCCCCATAGGGCCTTATGACTCAAAAATGTTAATCACTGACAAAGCTGAACTTTGCTTCCTCCACTGCCTCCACTATTAAAATCACATGTCTCAACATATATACTTTTTCATATTAATTTTAAAAAATTAGAAAAAACATTCTTTGCTCCCAGAAAAACAAAAGAATTATAAGTCAGTTCTATCAGCTCCTACTACTGAAATTGAATTTTCTTTCTTTTTTTAAAAATTTGCTAATGTGTATTTATTTTGAGAGAGAGAGAGAGCACACGAGCAGGGGAGGGGCAGAGAGAGAGAAGAGAGAGGGAGACAGAATCTGAAGCAGGCTCCACGCTGTCAGTGCAAAGCCCAATGTGAGGCTTGAACCCACAAACTGTGAGATCATGACCTGAGCTAAAGTCAGTGCTCAATCGACTGAGCTACCAGGTGCTCCTGAAACAAGATTTTCCTTTTATATGACCTAGTCATTCACTACCTTTCCCATACAAACTCTATCTTGATATTTGTACCTTTCTCTGATTCTCTCATAGCCTTTCCCTTAAAGACATCTGGTCTGGCTGGGACCTGAAGAGGGAGGCTTGAATGACAGATCTCCATAGGGAAGCTTCAGAGAAATCAGTATAGTTGGGAGGATTCTGGAACATTCCATAAAAATAGAGGCTCTCCTGGGGCGCCTGGGTGGCTCAGTCGGTTAAGCGGCCGACTTCAGCTCAGGTCACGATCTCGCGGTCCGTGAGTTCGAGTCCCGCGTCGGGCTCTGGGCTGACAGCTCAGAGCCTGGAGCCTGTTTCAGATTCTGTGTCTCCCTCTCTCTGACCCTCCCTCGTTCATGCTCTGTCTCTCTCTGTCTCAAAAATAAATAAACATTAAAAAAAAAGTTTTAAAAATAGAGGCTCTCCTTATACCAGTAACTGAGTGGGTACTTCAACATAAATGGCAGAACTGGTTGAACATTTCTATCCTACTTTCTACATATGGTGTAAACAAAACAGAAAAACTAAGTACTCATTAGAGAAAGCCTAATACACAATGAAAGTATGCCTGGAAAACTTTCATCCTTGAAAAAAGTGCAAAAAGGTGTCCTAAGTAACAGACTTTCTACACTATTTCTAGCACACTATTTCTGGCAATAATATAAAATTTTAAAAATATATATAAATAGAATCCATATAAATGGGTAATTAGAGAATACTAAGTAGGTCATTCCCAGGTGAAATGGTCATTTATAGAACTATAAATAGCTGAGTAAAGTTTCTATATAATTACTTCACATCAAACTCTTAATTTATTTCTATTAATTTATTTTTTTAATGTTTATTTATTTTAGAGAGAGACAGAGCATGAGCAGGGGTGGGACAGAGAGAGAAAGGGAGACACAGATTCAGAAGTAGGCTCCAGGCTCTGAGCTGTCAGCACAGAGCCTGACATGGGGCTCAAACCCACAAACCGTGAGATCATGAGCTGATATTGGATGCTTAAATGTCTGAGCCACCCAAGTGCCCCGAAACAAAGTGTTTACACCCCACTTTGCTAACTTATGTCCATCAGTTCCTACATATTATTTTTACTCTTGTATCATCTTTTGGCAATAAAGCTCCTGAATACATTCTGAAAGGTACACGTATAACTCCTTAAGAACGATCAACCAAGGGAGGCAGAGGGTGGAAAAAGTTGGATGAGAGTCCTATAAACCAACTTCATTCTAATCTTCCAATCTTTAGTTCACAATGACCTTCAAGCTATCACTAGAGAAACTAGCCATGCCATAGCAATGTGATAAACATTATAAACTTTTGGGAGGACTCTGTGGGGCATGGAATCTAATGAGATACACGAAAGATAAAAAAAAAAAAAAAGTTATGATCTTGGAATTACCTCAGAAACATTGCTAAAAAATTCTAGTTGTGCACATCTTCAAGAAAACAGAGTACTGAGTAATAACTAAGAGAGCATGGTGCAGACCCACTCCTGTCAAAATAATCTAATCTTCACTGATGAAGTGACGAGCCCAGTAGATCAAGGGGAAGAAGCCAAAGACAATTTATATTTGGATTTTAGCAAAGCTTTTGATTCTGTTCCTCATGACATAATCATCAATAAATTGAGAAAATAGGATCCACACTGCATAGCTATGAAACGGCAGGAAGGTCATGCCTGGCAAGGAGCCATCGATGGAAAAGTGTCAGCCTCAGAGGTAGCATAACGAATGGGGTTCCACTTTGGTCAATTCTGGACAGTGCTCCAGTGGACATTTTTCATTAATGACCTGGGAAATGGAACAATTGGCACCATTATTAAGTCTGCATATGACACCAGGGAAAAGAGGATGAGGGGGCAGCAGGGAGCCACCAGCCATTGAGGAATATAGAATCAGAATACAAAATGACCTTGAAAGTTCCAAAAAGAAGCTGCAAGCAGAATGCCTTTCAGGGAACAACTACAATGTATGCAACTGCTTCTCCCTACATTTTCAGTACATGGGCTACCATGCAGTGCTCAAGTTCCAGTGTTACAGTTCCAGGTGGTGGCTTGTTTTGTTTTGGTTTTTTGTTTGTTTATTTTGTTTTGTTTTATTCCAGATTCTTGTTTCTGACATTACAGAAATGATTCACTTATTGAGGAAGGTCATTTAAAAGGGAATTACAACAGAGTTAAATATTACAGTAAGTATAGTACTCTCTCTGAAAGACCTCCCTGATCCTGGTCCACCATTTTCCCTCCCTCTCCCAGGTAGAGTCAGTTACTTCTCTTGGATACATTTACATTTCTCTCACCTTTCTTTTGCATCAGAATACTGTAGTGTAATCAGATTTATTTATTTGTTTGCCCTCTAAATTGCTAATCTTTGAAAGGGCATGGGCCATAGATTACGCACCTTTGTATCCCTTGAGCACATCACCTGACATATAATGGATACTCAATAAAAGTTTATTGATTTGGAACTGAAAACAAACAACACATAAGCAAGATGAGCTTCATGCCGGTCTAAAATAAATGTAGGAGTGCTGTCCTGAAACTCAAGAGTTAATGCCTGCAATTCAGCCAGAGTCAAGGTTCAAAATTGGAGCAGGGCATCTTGTGCACATGTGGAAATTTTCCATGCAGGGAGATGGGGAAGCACCATGCCGAGTGAGTGCTGAGGGCCAAGACAGCACAGAGGTGCCTTGAGGAGAGCTGCTCCAAGTGGAGAAAAGAGGCAAGGGTGGGAAGATAGGGAAGAATCTAAAGAAGGAGTATTCAGGGAACCAGAAGAACCAGGGAGGCTGGCCACTTGGAGCTGAGGCCAATAAGAATGTCCCACAAAGAGTGAGATTAAAGTGCCAAAGGCAGCAAGGAAAGTCAGAAAGAAGAAATACCTGGGGAGGGAACCCTAGACTGCACAACTTAATCAAAATGCATTGAGTGTGGCACAGAATATACAACAGTACAAGTAAGCATAAATAATAAAGATGAATACGAACAGATGTTCTTTTAAAAATTTTTTTTTTCAACGTTTATTTATTTTTGGGACAGAGAGAGACAGAGCATGAACGGGGGAGGGGCAGAGAGAGAGGGAAACACAGAATCGGAAACAGGCTCCAGGCTCCGAGCCATCAGCCCAGAGCCTGACGCGGGGCTCGAACTCACGGACCGCGAGATCGTGACCTGGCTGAAGTCGGACGCTTAACCGACTGCGCCACCCAGGCGCCCCGACGAACAGATGTTCTTAACTGGAAGACTGGTGTCCACACATCCACAAGCACACACACACACACACACACACACACACACACAGACACACACACACACACAGCACAGATTATACAAGTAGGAAGAGAATATACTGAGTCTACAAAAATAATAAAGACACCTTAGAAGATCAATTCTCAACCTTAATAGGAAGGGAGGGTTTCCATCATTGAAATTAAAGTTCTGTTTCTGTGTGCATCTGTATAGTCTTCCGTGGACAGTGTTCATTTCAGTAAATAGTAACTCAGAGGAAATGTGGCAATTTTGTCTGAAGACTCCTCTTCTTGCTCATTAAATTCTGTTCTCAAATATGGCCACATCTGTCTCAGCTTTCTCATGGCCCCAGTTCAGGGGGAGTATAGGAATTGTCATATCCCACATTTAGAGCGGCAACCACTTTATAGAATTTGGCTTTTCTTTCAATTTTCTCTTCATTTTTATTGAGGGAAGGGGCAGTGAGAGGACAATGTGGAAAGGAGACAGAGTGAACCACTCATTTGAAAACTCCACATCTGATATAATTTGTTTCTCAGTCTTAAACCACATTTCTGCCGCTTCTACTGGCATAAACGTAACTGGCTTACCTTTAATCACAGAGAATGACATTCTACTGAAACACCTATAAACACCTATTTTCCAAGATAATCCACACAATCCAAGGTACACAATAATAAATATTTGAGGTGAGTTAGACTCAAAATGTGATCCGATCTTTTTCAGTAGCTCAACTGTCAGGGGCTCTTCAGATAACTCAGATAAAAGGATTGGTTTAAAAACTAAAAATGAACAACCACAAGTCAATACAAAAAATGAATTCTAACATTTACTCATAAAATTAAACAACTCTAATATAATCACCTCATAGCACAGTATATGAATTTTGTTATCAATCATGTGCTGAAAACTTTAGAAGCTATGTGTTGCAGTCTTTAAAATAATTCTTATCAGTATGAGGTTATGATTTTCCCCGTAATTCCCTACACAAAATTATTGCTAAACAACTTTTAGTCACTATATTACTGGCATCAACATTGTTGATACAATTCTTTAGTTAAAGCTATTAAGTCTATTTTGGAGTATCTGATTCCAAGGACCTAAACCAAGGGGTGAAAATGAAAAATTGCAAACATGTGGCTGATTAGAAAAATAGTTATAATAGGCCTTACTGCTGTTATTATTGAATGTACAAGTGAAATAACCATTAGCCTGTTTTAACCACTAGAAAACACCCTATGGTGGTACTTGACTGATTCGATGCATTTTTGTACACAATTGCTGTGCTAATGGAGCAGACATTTACCCCATAACAAAGGAAATCTCAAATGTAAGCCTTGGGGTTTAGAGTAATTCCAGAATACCAAACCACCACTAAAGATTTTAAATGAAGCCCTGCTGATCTATTTGTTGGTTAAATCCTTTTGTCTCCTCAAAACAGTAACATCACTCACAGGACAAATTATTGATAAATCGCAGAATTTCAGACAAAGATAAGCAGGGAATTAAAAATCCATAACAGACATTAGCTTTAGGAAATGCACTTAACAGAATATGATCGTTGGTCTACATCCAGTTTTCCTTTGCGTATTTCAAGACATAAATGTCTGTGCAAGTCTCCTATTATCACAGTATACCAAAGAGCAGAATTGGTTCAGCTATGGAAAGAATGAGTTGGGCCAAGCAGTCTTTTGATTTCTGAGGATAATCTATAAACACAAGACACAACGTTGACCCTCGAAGTGATCTCTTCTCACCTCCTCACAAGGGATGGCAAGCCAGCGATTTCGTTATAGGGTACAAAACAGCATTTAGGAAAGGTTCCTAAAGGAAATCATTCTTCCATTCAACTGTGTTGCCATAGTAACCAAACCAATCAAGCTTCTTCACAAAGGCTTTTATGTCAAGTTCTGTTAGCAAACTCATAGAGAAAGTATAACTCAACTAAATTAACACTACATCTGTTACCTTATTAGAGATAGGCAAAAGGCACAAATCCTTTTCAAAACCAGAGAATATATACTCCTTCCATATTAACATCTTAAATTAGTCAAGTTCAGTCTTTTTAAATAAATACAACTCTGTTGAAGGTTCTCCTGGAAGAGGGAAAAATAAAAGGGATTTACCTAGCAGTACTTGCCCTTTCCAAAAATGGATTTTTCCTCCACCTTCTAAGGAACATAAGAGTATTCCTGCATCTTGCTGTCTTTTATTACCATTTCTTTGTAAAGCTGTGCTTCAGATACACTTGTACCATAGGCATAACTTACATAGAAAAAAACATTCTAACATCTACCACCTATCATTTTTAAGGTAAACAGAATAGATGGAGAAGCACTACAGATCCATTTTATCAATGGGCATTTTTCTTTAACATGGCTTGATGAAGCTATAATATTGATTACAGGTTTAAATTTGAAGGCTATTTTATGTTTGTGTTTGGTTTCACACTAAGGCAAACTCCATTTTTATGGGACACTCCTCATGTTGATTTAATTTACTTATTAAAAGTAAAACTCTGACCAACAAGCTTTAATAAACTTAATGACACTTAGCTCTAGAGCCAATAGATTTTTCAAGAAAATATCACTAAATCACCCACATTCCTATCTTTGATTTTATTAAGAAATACTGAAAGAAGACTGATGCCGTAGATTTTATTTTTATAGAAAACATACTCAATATAATTTTTCATAGAATATGAATGAAGAAATTCTTAAAACACCCAACAAGCAAATTGATTATGGAAGTAGAGAGTTAGTAGGTTAAGTCTCTGCCTTAATATCAGGTTTCGGTTTTAATTTTTTTTTTTTAGGTTTATTTATTTATTTTGAGAGAGACAGAGATAGCTTGAGTAGGGGAGGGGCAGAAAGAAAGAGAGAATCCCACACAGACTCCGCACTGTCAGCACAGAGCCCCATGTGAGGCTTGAACTCACAAAACCATGAGATCATGATCTGAGCTGAAACTGAGTCAGAGGCTTAACTGACAGTCACCAGGCGCCCCTCAAGCTTCAGCTTTAAGTAATCAATGTCTTCTTCCTAGACTCAATGATAGAATTTCAAAGTTTCAGATAACCAGACTTTGCTCCAAAATACTTGACTGTGACCAGGTGGGAAATAATCACCAAGATAAGGGTGTAGACCAAATAGAACCCAAAGGAGTTGCTGGGAGGACTTTAAAAGACCAAACATCATCACTACCATTAAATATAAATTCTGGTGCACATTGTTCTTCCGAACTAATTGCCTGGCTACTGCCTGGTTATGATCTGAGGCCTGAACAGTTTAGTACAAATATTGGCAGGGCATATTAGCCTGAGTAAAATTGCAAATTAAAAACCAAAACACTGTATAAATTAAGACTGCCCATTTTAATTTTTAGGCTTTTGATATACGCTAAAACATCAGCCTAAAACTTTAGAAACTATCATTTTAATTTTTTTTTTCAACGCTTTTATTTATTTTTGGGACAGAGAGAGACAGAGCATGAACGGGGGAGGGGCAGAGAGAGAGGGAGACACAGAATCGGAAACAGGCTCCAGGCTCCGAGCCATCAGCCCAGAGCCTGATGCGGGGCTCGAACTCACGGACCGCGAGATCGTGACCTGGCTGAAGTCGGACGCTTAACCGACTGCGCCACCCAGGCGCCCCTAGAAACTATCATTTTAATTGGTTTTATTTTCAAACATACAATTATGCACCTAATACTAAATGATAATAGCACTTTACATTTGTATGGCCACTCGAAAATTTACAATGTGTATTCTATGCCTCACCTGATTTTATTCTGTACAATTCTGGGATATAGGCAGGGAGATAACAGGGGAAGAATATGAGGCTTAATAAGGTTTAATAAAATTTATTTTTAATACTGTTATATTTATTTATATAAATAGCAATTTATATAAATAATTATACTTTATATAAATAATTATATAAATAAATACATATTTATAATACTGTTATAAATTTATAATAATAATTGTAAGAACAATTTAATAAATACCTATTATAGGCCAGATACTGTCTATCCTAAGAGCTTTTCATTTCATTCTCTCTTTCTCCCTCTTTCTCTCTCTGATTCTCATAATAATTCTCAGATGTGGTTATTCTCATTTTACAGAAAAGAAAAAAAAAAAAAAACAGATTCAGAGACATTAGTCTGCCAAAAGCCACAGAGCCAATAAACCCACCTGCCAGAATTCAATATCAGATCCACTGAATTGGCACTAGCCTCATTTGTTCTAATAACAGACTGAATACTCAGATGTGCTCGCAACAAGATCACTCCCTCTTATAAATATGATATTTAATTGTTGCTAATGAAACATTTATGACATTTATAAAATTTCAGATAAATTGGTAATTTGACTCAGATCATTGCAATTTGATCTCTCAGTGATACACATAGGGTATTTTTATAGTAATAAAATATAGGCATCCTAAACACAGAATGGTGTGTTCTCACAACAGATTTAAGCAACAACTCCTGATAGATTTCCCTATTATCATTTAGAACAGTGTATCCTGTAACAAACCAAGGAAAGGACATACCCCACTAATTGCAACATTTGTTTGACTGTTGTGTTAAATTAGAAATAACACTATACCAGGGGCACCTGGGTGGCTCAGTCGGTTATGGTCCGATTTTGGCCCGGGTCAAGATCTCACCGTTCGTGAGTTCAAACCCCGCATCTGTGCTGACAGCTCAGAGCCTGGAGCCTGCTTCAGATTCTGTGTCTCCCTCTCTCTGCCTCTTCCTTGCTCTCACTCTGTCATACTTTTTGCTAAGAAAAAGTAGTTATTATTTAACAAAATTTGCCACGTATTTGACTGTTTGAGTAAATGGAATACATAAAATACATACACACTCTTTCTAATATATTCTATATATTTTATTTTATACTGATATATTTTAAATAATATTAATCTATTAATTTATATTTTATATTAATATATCTGCCTAATGTGAAAGCTCTTTGGGAAACTTGGGACATGTTGTAACCTTCTATATTACATTTTCATTGTTTTCAATAAAACTGTTTGGGGAATTTTTAGTTGAGGCCATATTCCTTCGTGACACGATATTGTAAAGTTCTTGATAGCTAAAATTACCAGATAATTTTTTACCTGACATCTAATCAGAGAGCATAAAATGAGCTGAAAGAAAGATCAGATGTGGGCTATTCTGTCTCTTATTCTCCTTGTCCATACAATTATATATTCTGGAAACCAGCTTATTATAAAAATAAAACAATGAAAATCTGTCAATCCCATGGCAAATGAGTTGAGTGCCCTCGCATCAAATTTCTTAAAGTAGCCATTTCACAAAAGACCACATTGTTTCTGAAGCAGCATTCTAGATATTCTGAATTTTATTCTTTTTCTCTGTACTAACAGAGATAAAAGTAAAAATGAATATATTTAATAACATATGAGATTACTAACATTTGCTAATACTTCGTATATATTTATAATTTAAAATGTGTTCTGACATATATGTCTATTAAACACAACTACCTATCATGCAGATGCAATTATTGTGCCCAATGTACAGATGTGTAAAGCAAAGCACAAATGAAGTAATTTGACCGTAGGTCACTCAGCTAGTAAGTGGCAGAGCTCGGATTCTATCCGAGGCAATCTAGCTCAATAAACCATTCTTTAAACCTCAGCATTTAAGATGAGGGTAGGATTCCTGTGGCCACGCTGGCTTTTTATTTGGACAGAGAACAATGAATTCATCACTGTAACAGAATCTGGTCATATTTATTGGCTACTAACAAAATGTCAGTATTTAAATAAGGAAATCTATTCCTTGGTGAATTTCTTTTAGTTAAAATATGTACACAGTACATATCACACACATAGTAGTGTATATATTAATGTCACAAGATACCTTTATTTTACCTTCCACCATACCTTTAAGATTTACTCAATGGGAGGGGTGCCTCGGTAACTCAGTTGATTTGATTTCAGCTCAGGTCATGATCTCACGACCGTGAGATTCAGCCCTGCATCAGGCTCGGCACAGAGCACAAACTTGCTTGGGATTCTCTCTCTCTCTCTCTCTCTCTCTCTCTCTCTGCTCTCTCTCCCTCTGCCTCTCCCCCTGCTCGTGCTCTCTTTCTCTCTCTCTCAAAATAAATAAATAAAACTTAAAGAATGTTTTTCAATGGGCAAAGTTCTCTACCCTTACATGACAACTCACACAGTCCGATTACTTTCCTGTTGAATAATACAATGGCCTATAGTCACTTTAAATCACAATATAGTCCCAATTCAGAAATTAGAGTGCTCAGTTAAATATATTAGTCATAGTTGAAATGTTCTAGTTACAAGTACTTCACTCGTCCAGCCAGGGTTGACTGCAGACCAGCATCCAACAGAAAAGGAAGTAGTCTGCCCCTTCCTTTCCTTTTTTACCTCATTTAATACCTCAATGCCTCCAATGGAGAGATACATTTTCCAAACTACCATGTTGGAGAGGTGAGAAAAATGGGAGTAAGAAAATACTCGATGGGTACAGTTGGCAGCTGATCACATGTTCTCTTGGTCTGGCTACTGTTTACAGATCTCTCTTTATCTCTCCCTCTCTGAGCTTGTCACCTGCTGTACTTTATGTGGATGTTATGATCTCCCCCATCCATCTTTTGCTCCTTCCACAGTCCCTAAGAATCCAGGGCAACTCCTGTTGAGGTCTGTTCCTTTCTCTTGGCAGCCCAGGAAGGTCTCAGCTCTCTCTTATAATCGGCCCATATTTTGTCCCCAGGAAACATAAATGGAGAGGAAGTCAATGCCCATGCAGTTACCTCTTCTTTCCTCCATTTAAAATAGCAAGCAGCCCTATTCCTATCCTTTTTGGATTTTCTAAGCAGGAATAAGAACACCTTTCCACTAGGTTACTTCAACTTCTGAAAACATGTGAAGCTCTAAAGGTGCCCCCTTGAAAGTTTCCTTCCTAATTGGCTTATTCAAGGTGGGGAAGGTGCTTGCAGATTAGCACTCATCAAAAATTTGTCTTCATGAATCTTTTCTTTAATGCCCAACCCCTAAAATAACCTTCCAGTATTTCTTTTGAAAACTTGATACCTGGTTCTATCATCTTTCGGTCATAGCCAAAGATATTATCCTAATACCTCTACTTCTATATTTGTAATTAATCCTATGGGCACTTGAGATGTGTGACTTGTTTAAATTAAGTTTGAAATCAATTTCAAATGATGAGTTAATCCTGAGTAAGGTATTTTAAGTTCTGGTATTGTTGTTTTAAGAACTTAAAATACCAATTATGAATATGCCATTACAAAGGAAATTTCTATGACTACTTATATCACTATCTGTTTTTTAATAACATTGTATTTCCTTATGGATGTGCCAGATATTCAATAATTAGTATGCTGGGCTATTTTTAGACTATTAGAGAAAAACTATTCTCATCATTAGTCTTAGAATAAGGTGGATTTCTTTTGCAAAATAATGACTCATTATTGAAAAATTATTAACAAATTTAATGACAAAGTCCTACACAAACACATATCATCCTCAAACATGTCCTGTATTTCCCTTCTCTTGACCTCCAAGGAAAGCTAACTCTGAAACAAGGCAAGAGTTTTTATATATTCTGTGATCACAGGCAGTTAAGGAGGGGTTACCTCCACTTAGACAAATATGAAAGTCATGATAAAAATGGAAAACGTGTTTCTTAGTTGTTTTATTTTGTTTTTGTTTTGCTTAGTAAGCATTTTTAAGCTTCCACTATTCCTTAAATGCACAAGGAGCTACACCCCTCTTATGGTTTTTTTATTCCATACCAGGTTGAGTCACTGCCAGTTTCCTCCATGACTTAGGACATCGGTTCTCATTGACTCTTGCCCTTGAAACATTTACCCACACCCTAGTAATGTCTGCATTAGCCAGGGTTCTAATACCCTAATTGCTATAAAAGCACACAGAGACTGAGAAATAAATGACTAGAAGAACTGGGGATAAAATGTTAAAGTGTGAAGCAATATAAACATGTGTTCCGTCAGAGAAAGTGTGCTTTAAACTGTGCACAGCCAGGTGCTCTCTACAATTTGGAAATTCTCCCAGAGAGATTAGAATTACTGCATTTATGCCTGGATAGAAGGTTAAGGACATGGTTGTTGAAGGCTAATGTTAAAATACTACCACCAGTGAAGGGCAAAGTGCAATGATTTACAGAGATGAAATCTTTATGAAAGGCACACATGTGCTTACAAATACAGTATCAATGATAATAATAAGTGATATTCTTAAGGGCTTATTTATATGATGCATTAATCCTCATAACCCTCTGTGGGATATATTATATTTTATCACCAAATTACGCATAAGGAAACCAAAGGTGACAGAGAGTAAGCAACTTGCCTCAGGATCTGGAGCTGACAATAGAAAAGAACTTGACTCCAGTTCTGTTCGAGCCCAAAGTCCCCCATCTGCCAAAACCACTACATGTGCTGCTGTCATTTGCTTGCAGATAAGGCAATGTAACAGGTTAGAAAGCAGAAAAGATGAACATATTCCTGTTTCTCTAAACTAAATTCAGTAGTCACACAGCCCACATCATTATCTTTCCAAAATACTTCTGGTCAGGTCAGTCCTCTGCATGAAACCCTCTGATACCTTCCCATTTACAGCTGAAGAAAAACAAATAAATGCTCCAGTAAAATATATAAAACTCTGTGTTCTGTTTCCCTCTTGTTAAACAAAACAGCTCATTCACCAGCCTCCTCTTGAAACCCTCTTCTCTCTTGGTATTCTGTTGTGCCACACAATCCTGGTTTTCTTTCTACCATTTGGGCTGCTCTTTCTCAGGCTCCTTAAAACTTTCAGCTCCTGGGGCACCTGGGTGGCTCACCCAGGTTAAGCATCTGACTTTGGCTCAGGTCATGATCTCACAGGTCGTGGGTTCAAGCTCCACGTCAGACTCTGTGCTGACAGCTCAGAGTCTGGGGCCTGCTTCGGATTCTGTGTCTCCCTCTCTCTCACTGACACCCACCTGCTTATGCTCTCTCTCTCTCTCTCTCTCTCTCTCAAAAACGAATAAACATTAAAAAAAAAAAAAAAAAAACCTTTCAGCTCCTTGGCCTGACCTCTAAGTACTCTGTGCCCAGTGACTCCCCCTTCATGACATCCCTGGGTAATTCCATCTCTTCCCACAGAGCTTAATGTTCCCAAAATTTTATTTCCATGGCAACCACACCTTTGTCCTCTAGACCTATATCATACATAGTACCTCTCTCTCCTTGAACGCTTCATGGGGACCTCAAACCAAAGGTTGCCAAAATGATTTCCCTATCTCCCAATGGGCTCATTCATCAGCTTCCTCCTCTCAATAAGTGACACCATTTCAAGACAAAAGTCTGTATCTTTCCTCCATTTCTATCTGTTCCTCCTCCTCTTCCTCCACCTGCCCTCAATCCATCAGAAATCCTGTCTCCATTGCCATTGCCATCTGTCCTCCTACTACAATACAACAGCTTCCTAAATGGCTTTCCTACGTCTACTCTTTTACCTCCCAATCAATTCTTTGTAATATTTTTAAAACTAAAATCCTGTGGTCACTCTACTAACTACAACCTCTCCCAGTTTCCCATTGTTCCTTAAATGCAATCCAACTCCTCTACCAAGGTTCACAAGGCTCTGAGCCATCAGAACTCCTGACCAGCTCTCTCCCATCTTAATAGTTTTTATTCTCCAGGAATTCACCACCCTCCAGCTTGGCTGACCTCCTTTCAGTTCACCAAACAGCTACTTCCTGCCTCTTGTCCTTCATACTCACTACCCATATCCAACAGATTACTTCTCATCCTTCAGCTCTCAATTCAGATGTTGCTTCCAAAGAGATATTTATAAGACTGGGGTCCTAGGAGGGAAGGCACCTTTTTTTTTTTTTCCTGTCATAATCCTTAGCCAGTCTGTAATTGCATATTCATGTAGTATTCCACTCTTTTCCTGATGGGAAGCTCCCCAATGGCAAGGATAGAATCTGCTTAGATCACCAGTAAATATCCAATGCCTAGCATTGTGTCTGGTGATACAGAAGACCTTCTGCAAACACTAGGGTTAAAACCTTGAATGATCTGGTCCTTGGCTGTCTCTCCCAGCTTTCCAATCCCACAGTCCTGTTGTTACCATTTCTTTAAAAGGCCTGAGGGTTACCCAACAAGCAACATTCCTGGGAACATGCTGATCATTCAGCCTGGAATATTCCTTCCCTCCTTGTTTAAACTGCTAGATTTCTGCTCACTGCTTGGATCCAACTCTAGGATCTTCTACTCTCTCTCCCCTCCCCCAACACACAAACACAAATACATGTGGAGGGAGAGACACACACATTCAAGATAGAGCTGACAACTTCTTCTGTAGGTTCAATGCATTTCTATTAAAATATGATCACACTAACTTGCTATAATCTGTCCTCCGATCTCCTAGACTAAGCTCATTAAGGGTAAGGATGATTTATTATTCATATTTCAACCCATAAAGCCCAGTAAAATCTATGGTGAAGGAATAAATGACTCAACTCATCAATCTATCTAGTATACAAGGAATCTTAGTTTTCTGCCACAAAAAGTAACCAAATTCCTTTTTCCCCCCAGACCTTGCAAAGTAATTCAACTCATCATTTAAATTTCAAAACAGAGCATGCCTTTAGCCTATAGGCTATTTATCACGTCCCTTCACCCAAAGATTTATTCTTGTTCATTATTGGTTATTAAAATTTTTGAATTAAACTAAACATGGATCTAATCCAATTAAGCCATAGCTAAATGAACTTGAATAGGTTCTATTTAAAATAATAGGCCTGAAATTATGTGGAAGAGTATCTTTCTTAGGAAAATCTACATTTTCGTAATTATTAGTATAATATCCTGAGGCACGTTTAATTAGCACTTATCACCATCCTCAAAATAATAATAAGATAATAATAATATATTCAAAAATGTGTTGGGTGCTGTTTGATCTATTTTGCTAATAAATCCGTTATTAAAAGAGGAAGTAAATCCCATGAAAGTCTATTTGTTACATAAAAAACAGATGAAGAACTTGATGTAATGATTATGAAACACACAGGCTTAACAGAGAATCATTTCCATCTTCAAAGGATTTACTCTTTGAAACTGGACGTGTTTAAAGAATTGTGTTTAAACATGAGTATGCTGGTAGTATCATAGGATCATCAAATACCCAAAGGTACTGTGGAGTATAAAGAGTTACTACAGAACTGATATCAGGTTCTATAGAAATCACAGAACTAGTTGTCAAAATTGAGAAGGTAGTTGAGGTTATTATTGTGTATACATCTGTAAAAAATGTAAAACTTAAAATGTCAAGGCCATGTTGGGTGACTTCATTGTAAAACTTTAACCATTGCAATAGGATATAATAACATAATGCCATATAAAATGTGTGAAGTGTCCCCCTAAGTAAACTCAAATAACCCAATACATGGTGGGTTCGTTATTATTTTAAATAACTCAGGGTGTTTTCACCTTCAGAGCAAATGTGGAGAAGGGCAGTCCATATAATGTGGTTACTTGCAAGAGAAATAAATATTCATAGGAATACTCTATCATACTATACTGGCAATGCCATATGTTGTATAACATCCATTTTAAATTTACTGTTTAGAGTTTGCCAAGTTGAATAAATAATTACCACTAAGGCTTTCTTAATCATGTAAACTATTTTTTCATATTAAAAAATGAAGTATAATTCATACATGAAATACACAGATCTTGAGTATAATTGGATGAATCATTGCAACTATCATAGTCACATGACCACACCCTCATCCAGGTATACAAATTTACATGACTCTGGAAAGCTCCTCCTGTCCTCGTGTAACCATGCTCCGCTCCCTCCAGCCCTCTTCCACTCCTGGACAAGGCAACTACTGGGATTATTTCTTTCACTAGAAATTAGTTTTACCTGTTTTAAATTTCACATAAAGGGAATCGTACAGCATGTACTCTTTGGGGTCTGTCTTCTTTCATACATTGTATGTTTTTAATATCTACGCATTTGTACATCTATCAATAGTTCATTCCTTTTATATTGCTGAGTAGCTTTCCATCATGGGTTGAGGAAAAAATGAATTCAAAAAAATTTTTTGAAGGCTACTATAAATCCCATAGGATTTTATCATAACATGTATCACACTGGGTTGCAGTTTCTTGATGAACTGTACTTGATGAACTGTGAGTATGGGATTGTGCCTGACTTGTTCACTGGCAGATGCCCAACACTTGACAGAACATACACTACATCCTGGAAGTCCAATTACTGGGAAGAGAATAAACACAACTCTGAAAACATTTCATCCTAGAAATACATTTATTTTTCATGCATTTTGACAACATGGAGTAATAAAACGTTTGTAGAGTCAGATGATCAGGGACAAAGAGCCCAGTCTATCACTAACTAGCCACAACATTCAGTGAGTCACTGACCTTCCTTGACCTTTACCTTTCTAATCTGCAAAATGGGAATAACAGTAATGCTTTAGAAAATTACTAAGAAGGTCAAATGATATTACTTGTATGAACTCTCTTCATAAACTATATAACTCTGTAAAAAGTTATTATAACGATGCTCCCTGAGTAATACTAGCAAACAAAACTTAAAAATCAAATACAAGAGCTTGAACTTATTGAGTCTTCACTATGTTTGAATCAGGCACTGTCGTTAGTCAACACTGCATACATTAATGCTCTTAGATTTTTTGAACAATCCCCTGGAGTAGGTGCTAATATTAACCTCATTTTGTAAGTGAGAAATTGGGGTAAATCAGATTAGGTGACCTGGCCTTACAGCTTATGAGAGGCAAAGCAGAAGCACAGACTCAGTTACTTTGGTTACAGAGCCGAAACTCTTAACCACTTTGTTTTGCTCCCTTTTAATAACTTTGTTTAGTGTAAGTTCACACAAATTATGCTTAACTATAACACTAAAAACACAAGTATGAAAAGATACAAGGAAATTTTGATGGCGATTCTGAATGAGACTTCCAGACATTTTCAAGGGAATCCTGGAAAGGGTGCTGATATTAGGAAATAAGAGTTAAACAAGAATGGAAAGTAGGAAGTGAGCTAAAGTGGTTGAATACTTGGAAACATGACAGTGTGTCTCAAGCACAATCAAGAGCTCTGTGATCAAGTAGAAAAGTTGAGGACCGAGGTCACCTCAGTACTCCTTCACCAACTCCAGAGACAGGAAGGAAAGGAAGTCATGGTGAAGCAACAGAGTGTCCACCTTGATCACAAGATGGCCCTGTTCCTTCCAGATGATGGCAGCCAGAATACACAGCAAAGGGGAGGTGGGCAATTTTTGACTAAGAGGAAGATAAAAAGGGGACTACAGTGCATATGGCCACTCACATGTGAGGATATTCCCAATTCTGTCCATAATTTGGGGAAAGAGCACCTGGGCCACTGAAATCATTGTTCAGGAAATCCCTAAACTCCTTCAGGGTGTAAACTGTTGCTTTCTTTTTCAAACAAGTAGTTATTTTTAATTAATTATTAAGATGCCTTAGTAAAGATTAATCAAGTGGTATTAGCATTTCTGCAGAGTCTATATGTTTAATAACAAATATGCTTCAGAATATTCAGGAATAGTTTCCTCTTCTTAATGTCTATTTATTTTGAGAGAGAGAGAGAGAGCGAGCACATGTGAGCTGGGGAGGGGCAGATAGAGAGAGAGAAAGAGAATCCAAAGCCTGACATGGGTCTCAATCCCATGACTGCGAGATCATGACCTAACCCAATATCAGGAGTCAGACACTGAACCAAGCCACCCAGGTGACCCTTAAGGATAGTTTTCTGTACAATGCTGATGAGCCAGCTCCATAGTAAAATACACACTTAAGTTTTTGTGGATTTAGACTGGACTTTTGATATCATCAAATCCAATCCCACATCTGGAAGATCAGAAAACTTAGGTTCCAACTCTGCTGTCTGAGGTTCAAACCCCTGTGTTTCAGCAGAAAATGTAACAGTAGCACAGGAGGACAAAATAACATTAAATTGTAAATAAAATGTCACCACATTTCAGTGACAAAAGAATTCCTTTTCATTCTGATAATCATTTTACTAGAGATCAGCTGTAACCAAGGAAATACATACTCATTAGCCCACATATGAATGGACAAAGGATTAGGACCATGGAGGAAAGTAGACTTTTTCTATAATAATTTCCTAAATCTGGAAAGACAGCCACCTAATCAATACCAACCTATGGATGGCACTTAAGCTCATTTTCTGCTTACCTTCCACAAACAAGGTGTAAAGTGGTCCAAAGCAAGTTGTCTTTCTCTTTGAAACTAGATTTTAAAAAGAAATACATTTTTATATGTATTGACCCATTTTGTGTACACAGTTCATATCCGTATGCCAGATTACAATCATATTTTAGAAATGCATTTGTGTCCTGTAGTGCATTGCTACAACACGATTGACAGGAAAATGGTTCTGATACAAAGTCAACAGTATTCCCAAATGTATTATATGTCCTTTCACGTCCATCTACAGTGCACAGCATGCTCCCAACAAAGCTGGAGAAGAACAACCTAAAGCCAGAGTGTAGAGGCCCCACCTATCCTAAGTGCCCTGAGGGAAGCAGCACTTTGAGAAGGGGCCTGACTTCACAGTCCTAAAGACATGTGCACTCAGCTTCATTACATTTGCTGAACCCCATCCTCTCTCACTGTAGCTCTCAATGGGATCATCACAGCTGGCATCCACAGAATACCAGACCATTTTTTGTAAGGTAAGAAGGAAAGAAAGTGGGGAGCATGAAAAGGAAAGAAAAAAGGAGGGAAAAGGGAGAGAGGGAGAGAAAGAGGGAGGAAGGAAAGAAAGAAGAAAGGGAAATCTACAGAACTTACCTAATTAAACTCACTGATGTCAAACCAGATAAGCCCAGAAGTCCTATGCTGTTAAACACTCAAAAGAAAATGGTTTTGATATTGTTTTTCCTGAAATTTAAGACTGAGAGGCAGAGGCAGGGAATGGTTGCTGTTAAAGATTCTCCTCCAAAATTTTTATGAATTGAATCCTGCACTTGTAACAGATGTTTTCATTTCTCATCATTGTCTTTTGTTGGACCTACCTACTGAATCCTAGGAGGATGTCCAGAAATGTTTAACCCTAACTGAGTTGGCTAAAAATATAAAGCAATCTTGCTTACTCTGTACCAAAGTACACTTGGCTTCCCTCCATTAGATCATTATGAAATTGTGTTAGGAGTATGTTATGTAAAGATGCTCAGAGACTGGATTAGAGATCATAAAGTCCACATCACAATTAAAAAGAAAACCTGAACCTAATTCAGTAAAGTCAGTCATTTTAGATGGGAAGGAAAATGACAGGGTAAGAAGCTATATTAAATTGTGCTAAACTTTTTTTTACAAACACACACTAAATCCCCTTAAATATAAACTCAAAGTCCTTTTGAATCAGACACATCATCTCCAATACTAACAAAAAAGAATTCACACAAGATATGCCTCTTTCAGCCTCAGCTAGAATGAATTTGATCATTCTGAAAACACTTTACTATTCATCTCAACACTGTATTACTTTTATGAGTCAACTGCATTATAAACACTGCAAAACCTTAGAAAAAGTTTCATAGAAGCAAAGACCATTTACATACACTAATTTGGCAAAAATTGCTTTCCAAATCACAATGTTTTGCAAAGGCCATATTCTACTTTTCCTTTAGTGCTTTTCTGACAGATGGAAATGGGTACAAGTTGTAATTTACTTGTATCCATTTCCTACTTTAGTAGTGTCCAGTAAAATCATTCAGATAGCATGACAGATAAAAGGCAATAATGAAAAGTGTTTGCAATCTTCTGAGAGCTATAATGTGCACTGAATGCAAACAGTAACTGCTGATTAAATATATATATATGTGTACACACACACACACACACACACACGTATATATAATGTTTACATATGTCTAATGACTACTAAGAGAGTCCCTAAATATATTTAAGGGCCCTGCAATGAAAATGTTATGTAAAATGGTGTGGATTGATCTAGTAATCCCTGAAGTTTCTAGCCCATATTTAATTTACTTGAATGAAGAATTGCTTTGAGAAAAATCCTGTAAGATACCATGAAATCTGACGGTGGGTCCCAGTATTTTGTAGAAATAAAAGCAGAGCAACAACGAAAAGATGTCATATGCGAGGCCAATGACAACTAACGCCATCATGTTTTTCATCAAGAAACACTCCACAATTTGATAATTAAGGGGGAAAACACACAATGAATCACAAGGAAGAGAGTGAGTCAATTATGGCAATTACCAAAACAGCCACACAACATTTCGGAAATGCCTCACTGAACAGGGCCACAATACACTTCAAGTTATGTGAAACAGAAAATTAACCAGTGTTTGCACCCACCAAGTGTGTTTTGTTAACAAAGCGATTTTGATTAAGTTTATGGTCACATTGCAGGATCACAAGACTTCACAAAGAGGATTACTTTAAATATGAAATCTTTCAACTGTAAAAGTAATCATGTCTGAAGGAGACTAGATATTTAATATTTCTCTAAATTGGAGGGTTTTTTTCCAGATTGCCTGAGACTTCATTTTCCCATGAAGTGAATAACTACATATAGCCCCCAAAGAACAGAAAATAATATCTTAAATGAAAAGAAATGCAACCCTTCACTTCATATTAGCACTCTCATAAATTTAATATCCACCGTTCATTATCCAGAGAGCTGTATAGCATAAAATACATTTCCCTTCCTATTGTTATTTTGCCCAAGTTAAAAACAAATCAGTCATACAATTGACTTGATTTTCATTCTGTGGCCCAGAAATCTTAACAACAGTGGTAACCCATCTAGTTCATCTAGAGGCCACGACCAAACAGCTTATGGAGAAGAATTTGTTTAAAGGTGGAGATAGGAAGTTTATAGCTTTTCTCTTCTGACTTACCATAAAGGAGGACCTTGCTAAAGAATGAATCTTATTGGATGGTATTTTCTACTGCTCCTTATTCCAAGAAGTTATTAACCTTCATTTGAGCATGTGACCTCTGAAGCTTCTGCAGAAGGTCTGAGCACAACTACTTTCGATGATCCATACAAGTGACAGGTAGAAAGATGGAGAAAGAACTGAGTCCAGGAGATATGTATTGTAAATAATAACATGTAATTATTTTAATTTATTAATTTATCACTTTAGTAGGTGTTATATAAAAAATTCTCATTCTCTAGATTTCAGAACAAAATTTTAGAATATAAGCATGCTGATGAAAGCTAATAATACTGTATCATATACTTGAATACTGCTAAGAGAGTAGATCTTAAATGTCCTCACAACAAAAAAGAAATAGAAAGTGTGTGATGAAACAGAAAGGTTAGTTAACCCTGTGGTGATCATGCTACAATGTAGAAATATACCAAAATTATACGTTGGACAGCTTAAACTTATATAATGTTTCTGTCAATTATATCTCAATAAAACCAAGGGGAATAAAAGTTTCAGGATGTACCATGACTGCTATTCACTGGATGAATGAAGCCATCTTAATAATGGGCACAATTCATAATAATACATAGTTGTTAATAATATCCTAAAGTTGAAGGGTGCCTGGGTGACTCAGTCGGTTAAGCAACTCTTGATTTCAGCTCAGGTCATGATCTCATGGTTGTGAGATCAAGCCCTGTATCAGGGCCCTGTGCCAACAGCATGGAGCCTGCTTGGGATTCTCTCTGCCCCTTCCCTGCTCATGTGTCTCTCTCTCTCTCTCTCAAATAAATAAACTTAACAAAATAATATTATAAAGTCGAATGGAAAATAACTCTCTCTATATATACTTTATCATATAAAAAGTGAATATTCAGTAGTTCACATGATAAGGTTTAATTTTTATAGATAAAAATGTATAAGAAATTTAGCTATTATGCAAAATATTTTTGTCAAACATCTGACCATCTTCTATAATTTGTTCTTATTTACTTCAGAAGTAATGTTATTAATAACTATTCTGTTCATACATCTATTTTTAAAGGTTCATATAAAGAGGAAGACTAATGGCAAAAGTAATAATAGTAGTGGCTTCAATACAAATAAAAAAATTCCTTTGTGTATTGAAGACCCCATGTGTCATGTGTCATGGCACTCTAGACTTCTTCTTTTATTTTTTTAAGTAGACTTCATGCCCAGTGCAGAGCCCAATGCAGGGCTTGAGCTCACCACCCTGAGATCAAGACCTGAGCCAAGACCAACAGTTGGATGCTTACCTGAATGAGCCACCCAGGGCCCCACGCACAGTAGTCTTTAAATGCATTACCTCATTTAATGTTCAGAGCAATAATAGTAGAGAAGAGTTTTATCATACCTATGTTAGAGATAAGACTCAGGAGAAAAGAAGTTACACAGTAGGAATTTAAACCTCAACACATCCAAAGATCAACACAATAAGCTAAGGCATGCAAAGATAATGATTTCAAACAAACATCCCATTGGATCCTCCTTCTGTGGCTTTGAGCAAGACACTGCAAATTTTCATTTCTCAGATTTTTTCCTATATAATATGAGGGCAGAAAAGAAAGTAAATACAGAATTGCTTTACAGAGGCAGCTTAGTAACTTGATTCATATGAGGTTAAGAGTACATAACAACTCACAGCATAGCTGACACTTTTGCCTAAAGGAGTGGGCATGGCTGAACTGAGGAATCCAACAGCAGGAAGAGGTCTAACAGATACGCTCTAGGTCATATAAGGACCCGGGGTTAAAGTCAGTAATCACTGGTCTTGGTATATATTCAAGTGGGGCCCAGAGCATCAGATTTAGAGTCAGCAGAGCAAAACCAGATCATGGCATGGTCAGAGGAACCGGATGACGTGGCCCTTCTGCCTGGTTAGACATCATCTGGGCTCATAAGTACCAGAGGTAGCCAGGATGAGATCAAAGAGCATGGGTGGATGTGACCTTGCAATTGAGGCACGTGGGCATGGTGAACAGGATAGGTCTAGAATTGTTGCCTCTACAAATGCAGCTAAAAAGAAAATGTGCTTTTCCAAAGAGTTGAGAAACACAACCCAAGCACAGTGCTGCCTCAGGGCATTGCACTCACTGGTCTCTGCTGAATTCTTCTTCTCCAGAAAGTCACCATCCTAGAAGCCCACCTTCCATGAAGTGTCTCTGAGTCCAACACGCCCCCAATCCTGGTCACTTTATATCTTTCCGCTTCCCCTGACATGTATTTTCTTCATATCGCTTATCACTATCGCATTTATTTTACAAACTATTGTATATCTGTTTATTGACTATCTCTCCACAAAAATAAGTGTTCCCTAAGAAAAGAATTTTGCCTTTGTTGTTGCCTTCTGCATCCTCAGTGCCTAGATTCATGTCTGGGATAGAGTAGGAACTCAGTAAATAATTTGTTCAATTAATGTATGAATAAATTTCAAAGCTACATTGTCCAAAAGCCATTTTTAATTTCCTGGAGTTTTAAGTTTTGTGTGCTGCTACATGCTCTATTATACAAATTAAGACAGGGCTAAACTGGTAAATAAAAATAAATATAATCAAAGTTAGTGGCCCTGAAACTTGTGAACTAATTCAAGCATAAATACTGCTCAAAATGCAGAACTTGAATGTTTTGATAGTTTAATAGAACACTGACAAAGCAAACTCCAAGATATGCTCTATTTCACAAAGAAAGAGAGCCTTGGGCACATCTCTCAAAGACCAGAGTTATTGGTTAATCACTGAAACCCATAATCTTCTTGGACTGTTTTTTTTTTCTGATTAAAAATAAAAAGGTTTTTAATGTTAGGACATCTACAGAATAACTGATATATGTACGAAATATATAATCAAAATCCATCCTTACAAAAAATATAGGAACCGATTTTTAAATCTCATCTTCGACATGTAATTCTTAATTTTAGATCTTAAGTTTAACTTTAATAAAAACATTTTAAAAACAGGATATAGAAAGAAAAGATGAGAATCTGAGGCATATGCAGATGAAATCTTGTTTTTCTTCTAACTATAAAACTAATGAACACAAGATTTTGGTATCATGAAAACTGAGTTTTAAGTCAAAACAGGCATTCACTCATTAGAAAATTATCTAGTATTGAGGTTTGAAAGTGAAAAACTGTACCATTTAAAACAAAAGTAGTTCTATTTGTTTGCTTGTTTTATGTGAGGTTACACAGAGAAAGGAGAGAATTCTCACTATAATTAAGCATTCAACTACAATTAAATTATATATAATATTCCCAGTTCTCAGAACATGAGTAAGTCCAATGATATTTTGTAAATATCTGAATTAAGGCTTCTTGCTTTCTAACTCAAAATTCTAGGTCAACTAGAGTTCATTTAAAAAAATAAACTGGAGAATTTACCGAAGAAAATTTTGTAAGAGAAATATGAGAAAGGGCTCAGCCTAACAGGCTGTGACAACAGAGAGGGAGGAAAAAAGGTAATAATCCAAAGAGTATTATAACTAATTGAGTCATAGACCTATAGAAAAATAAAACTCAATATAAAACTTTTAATGATTTCAAATAAGATTATTTTTAAAGGAGCATTACAAATAGCCAGGGAAGAACAGACTATAGTTTGGGGATAAGTAATCTTAGAATCTTGCTTTGTGTTAAGCTACAAATGACCTACAGATGATCTGAAGATGAGATTATATTCCTCTTTATGGAAACATCTAGGTTCTATGAGCTGCTTGGAAATACTTCACTTCTAAAATCAACTAATAGCACCCTCTCAAATTTAACTCAAAATTAACTTAATGTAGCTATTTCACTAAACATTTCATTTTCTAATAAATATTTAAACAAACAAAAAATACCAATTTATGAATAGTAACATAAAAACTGATTGATTAAAAACAGACCATTTAGTTTGGCAACTTAAAAAAAAATCTTTGCAGGGGTACCTCAATGGCTCAGTCACTTGAACATCGAACTATTGATTTCAGCTCAGGTCATGATTCCAGGGTTGTGGGCTTGAGCCCCACATCAAGCTCTGTGCTGAGCATGAAGCCTACTTAAGATTCTCTCTCTCTTTCTGCCCCTCTCTCTGCTCGTGTTTTCTCTCAAAACAAAACAAAACACAACAAAAAAAATATGTACATATAATGCTTGGTTGTGGATTTGTCATATGCTTTCTTCTGGGCTCTTTCCATACTTTGGCTATTGTTGATACTGCTGCTATAAACCTGGGGGTGCATGTGTCCCTTCGAAACAGCACACCTGTATCCCGTGGATAAATGCCTCATAGTGCAATTTGCAACTACGTGGATGGAACTGGAGGGTATTATGTTAAGTGAAATTAGTCAGTCAGAGAAAGACAAAAATCATATGACTTCACTCATATGAGGACTTTAAGAGACAAAACAGATGAACATAAGGGAAGAAAAACAAAAATAATATAAAAACAGGGAGGGGGACAAAACAGAAGAGACTCATAAATATGGAGAACAAACTGAGGGTTACTGGAGGGGTTGTGGGAGGGGGGGATGGGCTAAATGGGTAAAAGGCATTAAGGAATCGACTCCTGAAATCATTGTTGCACCATATGCTAACTAATTTGGATGTAAATTTTAAAAAACAAAAAAATAAAATTAAAAAAAAATATGCTTTCTTCTAACAAAACAGTACCGGGTTTGCATGCTAGATACAAATGTAATGATATTTCATGGTTATTCAATACTTCCAAATGCTTCACTTAACCGACTGAGCCACCCAGGTGCCCCCCAAATGCTTCACTATCTACGAAAGTTTGAGAAGCACTTGATTGAAGAACAGATATAAAGTAGTAATAAGGGAAGAAAACACCAGAAAAACTAAATGAGAATATTAGGAAAGGAAAAGATCTCTAGTTCTAAATGTAATAGGGATCATAATAGAGAAAAAGATCATCGACAGTTTTGACTATATAAAATTATAAATAAAAATTCTGCATGTAAAATGAATTACTAAAGTAAGGACAATAAAGAGACTTAAGGTACATTCTTTACAAACATGACAGAGAGTTAATATGCCCAATAATATAAGGAACATGAACTAATGAATAAAAACCCTGAGGCAAAAGACATGTAAAGACAATTCATTTAACAGAAATAATTACTTGCAAATAAACATTAGGGGGGAAATTATCACTTTTTTAGTAATTAAAGAAATTCATATTAAAAAATAAGAAGTGAGTGTTTTGCCTATTACATCAACAAAAGCCCATAGGATTATTTTCATATTGACCAAGGGAAATAGAAACTAGTATCCTTAGTCATTAATGGAGACATTATCAACACATACCTCCTATCTGGAATGCAGTTTGGCAAAATGTTTCAAAGACATAAAAACATTCATATCCTTTGACCTAATGATGCCACTTCTATGTATCCTAAGAGAAATAATGCAAAATATAGAAAAAAGTTATCTCCATTAAAATATTCTTCTAAGCTTTGTACTTGGAATAGTGAGAGAAATCGGGGAAAAACAACAAATATGGCTAACAATTGGGAAATAGACACATCGAGTCAATGATATATTGGGCAGCCATTAAAGACAATGGTCACAGTGAGGTAAGAGGGGAAAAACATATTTATGCTACAATGTGCCCTGACAAGGCACTGAGCAGCAAACTCACCATATTGTATAAAGGACCAAAACTTTTACTCAAGTCAGACCGTGGTTTGTTTTCAGGTGACATGATTATTAGTAACTTTTTTTTTTCCGGTGTAAATTTTTTGTAATTAGATTATACTACTTTTTCACTTTAAAATAGAACATAAAAGGGTAGGGACTTCTGCATGGCTCAGTCGGTTAAGCATCCGACTCTTGGTTTTGGTTCAGGTCATGATCAATTTCGTGGGATTGAGCCCCGCATTATACTCTGCACTGACAGCATGGATCCTGCTTGGAATTTTCTCTCTCCCTCTCTCTCTCTGCCCCTCGCCCCCCCCCACTCTCTCTCTCTCTCTCTCTCTCTCTCTCAAAATAGATAAATAAACTTTGATAAAAGAAGAAGAAAAGGGTATAGAAAGGTGAAAACAGTATCACTCGACCACTGTGTTAGAGCAGTGCATAGAAAAACAGCTTTGGAGTCATGTTTTCTTTCAAATCACCCTGTTGTAACCCAAGCTACCTTTTCTTACTTTGCCCCTGTCAGACACACCCAAGTGGGATGTTCCACAATTCTGTGCCTTTCTGGTCTTTACTCAGAATGCTGGCTACACTTGGGGCCTAGTATTTAATTTGGCAGGGCTGTCATTACATAAATATAAAATACTAACACATAAACCACGTATTTCTGAAAACTGATCATGCCCATCCTTATTTTTTTTCCAGATAATTAAATGATAGAAAATGATCAATTGCCCCTTTAATGGACCTAGCAACCCTTTGGCACCAGTTACATCAATTAATTACAGTACCACACCAGATCTAATATTGGATATTCTACAGTGCATGTAACAATATGTAGGAGAGACTTCTACCAGTGTCATGTATGGATCACCATGTCACCTTACCTAAGAGTTCTCAGTATTCTTTCTATAATGACAAATTCAAGTTCTACGTTCTCACCTAGAGCACTATAAGCCATGACTGCAGTGTGGTGGGCTTCAGCAGATCAACTACTAAATCTTGCTTGGGTGAAAATGTGTTGCTGTTTTATATAGCTCCTGACCCTATCATAATATTCCTACAACCATCAAGGTTTAGATCTTTAATTACAAGAGGAACCTGATTTTCACCTTGGTTACTGATAGAGATGGTAACTATATTCACAATAAAAAGCCAAGACTTGAAAAATGAGACTTTGCAAGAGGTGAGGTTCCTCAGGCTCTGGTGGATTAATTGGCCCAAAGTAGACCTTCCACTTTTTTACTCTGTTACAGGGGAAGCTGAAAATGTCAGGAAGCATAAGCACTCCCATCCCCGCCACAAATCCTTTTGGTAAGGAAATAAATCAATCTGTTATAACAGAAATGAAAACAACTTTTATTATTTGTATAGTTGAGAGACTTTCTGAGAAAGGGGTGGGAGACACTGTTCATGGTCTGAAGCAAACAGCAATTTATTAGATGCCAAACACCCTCAGCATTGGGTGTGGACAATCCCCTGCCCCTAACACAGACCTTTGTATTTTCTTTAAAGCAACAAGTACTGCTTAATACACAAATTGGTTGTATGCCTTTAAAAACACTTATCCCTCCAAAAGCTGTTTTTGTGAATTTTGATTATATAACTGGAGGACATACCAACAAAGAGTCTCAGAACGGATTAAAACAAACAAAAAACTACACCTAATGGGTAACTACTTTTTAAAGCATTTTTAAAACAAAGCAACTTCTTTATATAACTATAGTAACAATGCAAAAGAAAAAAAAATCTACCTGCAAAATGCAAAGGTTGCAACTAAAAATACCAGGATCTGTGATGCTCCCTGTAGGAGGTGATAGAGACTTAAGATGTGAAAGGAAAAAAGAAAGGCATTTGGGAACAATTATCTCAAGTTCTGTGACCAAAGGAGAGACTGGATGGGTGAAAAGTGAGGCTACATTTCCAGGAACTGTTATAAGTTGTTTAGTTTTTATCCCTCCTCCTTCATCTGACTATTCTATTATCGCTCTACAAAAATTAAACTGAGCTTTGACCCCTTGCCAAGGCAACAAGGAGGGCAGGAGGGGGGGGGGATGGGTCTTAAGGTACAGGTCCAGTATTGTCTCGACTACTCTACCTCTCATCCCCACCGGATTGTCAGGGGTGATTCAGGAGTCCTCATCTGCCCCACGTTTCTTACAATGGCTTCCAACAGTTTTTCTGATACATGATTGTCATTATTACGTGTGACATGTGACACAGGACTGGCTTGATCCCTGACACAATTCAAGAGCACTGTAACAGAGCAAAAGGATAGTAAGAAACATGCTAAGAGGAGGCTAGGTAATGCTACTGCATCCCCAGGATTTCCTTCGGGCCTTCTTCCTGCCCATTTCAGCCAACCTAACCAAGACATATTTGCTCTGCTCTGCATAAGGAACTTTAAGATATCAGAACTCTCCAGGTTGCCGAGTCTATACCCGTTGTCCATTAAAAGTGTCCCCATTCACTGTCACAGCATCCTGTTAGGATGTTAAATTATGTAATCACACTATTGAGCCCCTTCTTTCAACCATATTGCCACTCCATAATCCTGGTATATCTCTGCAGTGAAAATGGCTGAAATACAAACAAAAATCACTTGGAAAATAACAGAAAAGACTGCTGACAAAATCAGAGGAGATGTGGTGGAACTGATATCCTCAATTTGTTTCCTTATTTGGCCACAGTACAAATGTATTCCTCTACACTATGCAGGTACAAAATAAAGAGTATGTATACTTGTCATCAGACAGAAAGCAATGACTCGGCCATCAATTCACTTGCCTTGAGGATGTATTTCTGAGACACAGTATCTTTCACTTACATCTGGCAGGTACATTCTTTCCTACTACGATCAATGGGTATTGTCATTACGTAAATGGTCTACCTTTATTTTATTATATATGAAACCTCAAAAATACCAAATGATGTTTCAGACCGATCAGATAGGCCAGAGCTGTCCAACACAGCTTTGTGCAACAATGGCGATGTTCTGTCTGTGTTGTTCTGTATGACACCCACCACCAACAGCACAACTGAGTTTATAAATATATTTCATTTTAATTAAGTAATAAGGACACTTGGCATCTTATGGATGTGTGTGTGTATATATATGTATATACATACATATATATGTGATAAAGAAGATCCACATCCTTTTCTTTCCTTTGAGTTTTGATGAGAAAAGGCAGTCGATTCCTCGTCAAAGCAGACATTGTCTGATATAGAACCTTCCTCCAAATTAGAAGCAGCAATGCATTGGCCAGGACCCCATTCCTGGCAGTATAACAGGGACAGCGTTAATGACAGAAAAGAATAGCCTAAAATTCAGAAGACCACGGCTGAAGGGCTAGCTGGGACGGCGAAGTCTCTTCTATTCTTGGGCTCTTAGTTTCCTCAGCAAAACAACAGGAGATTTAATCTAATGTCCTTTCTAGCACATTCAGAAAATTCCCCATTCACTCTCTGAGAAATGGTTATCCCTATGGCAAAGAGGCCAATGTTGCTTTTTGACAAACAGTAATGTGTTCAGCTGTCATCTGGTGATATGAAAACACAGTGTAGTTTGTCACTCTGATACCTAAGTAATCAAGAAATAGAAAGAATCTTACGCATAAAATATCTAAAAGATAATATTTCCCCTTTACTTATAGGTATTACTATGTTCACACAGGCTTGTAGATGCAAGTTTTTATCCATTTGATTATTTCATTATTTTTTTCAATTCCAGTTGCAAAAAAAACATTACTACTATAAAATCCTCCTACAACATTGTGCATTTTTTCTTCTAAATCATGAAGATGATTTTGAAAAATTTATACAATCAGAAATGGTAACAACCCTTTTAAATACATTTGTTAAACATTGTTAATCACATTTATGTTACTTTTATTTATGTATATTAGTATGAACAACACTCACTAAGTGACTAGTTTGACATACCCCATTAAGGGCTCTATCATTTTAAAAATGCTTTGAAATACAATATCAGTCAGAATGAGGCTAAGAAGATGCATATTTTAAAAAATTTCTCATAGAAGCTAACCATCTGTACAATAATCCATTGTCTGCTCTACCAAGGTGATTTATTAAGGATAATGAAGCATATGATTTAATAGCTGCCGCAAATCCTTTTTCAAGTAGGATGGGTATAAATAATACAAAAAGATGGTCCAATAATAGCCAAATCCTAACCTAAGAACTATTCTATATGCTGGGTCACAGGAAATTAGATGAGCTCAATTAACTATGGATCTAAGTGACGTGTGGCTAGTAGCTAAGAATCTAACCACTCTTTCTTATTCCAGCAATGATTAGTATTACTATTTAGTGAATCCTGTAAGTCCTACTATCATGATGGAACTTTTTCCATGAATAGCTTTTTTCCACATGACAACACAAAGGTCTCCAATAGGAAATGGACTTTAGGGTAGCACAAATTTTTCAAAATCTTAAGAATCCAGATCTGTGTCTATTTTTCGATGCAAATTGTACTTAGCAGCGTTTTGCTCATTTGTATATCCTCACAATACTCTGTATGTAGCAGAGTTTAATGCAGGGCACTCTGAAGATGAATACATAAATGGGAGAGCAGGTAAGTAGTAAAATGAAGTCTCTAAAATCCTTGCAGAAAAAACATGCAATTCTATATCCCTGTGAGATCTGGTTCTAACCTTTGCCAACTATTCTACATTTAAGCTCTGCTAGCCAATTGTCAAAGGTTATTTCCTTTGGTGGCGAAGGTTTCCATAACCAGCTTCTTGTAAAACATGAGAAAAACCCAAGAAATCATATACACTGTTTGAATGAAAATGTCCAAACATGAGCTCCTGTTTGCAAACTGACACTTTCCTCTCCTGGCTAACTCTATTAATATGTGAGTCTTTACTGAGACTTTATGTAATCAGTGAGGCAAATCTCTGATGACGGGAAATAAAAGCCATCATACATGCCAGCTGTTTGGCATGAAGAGATTCCCTGGGTGTGCCTTACAAATATGGCAGAGCTACTCACTAAGGTGGCACTGCCAGTCCTGTCCACATGCCACCCAACAAGTCCATCGAAAATAATATTAGATGTTACAAATCCTAGTGATCACATAATACTGGACTGTGGAAAATTTCCATGTCTAAACGTAATCAGGGGCCTATGTGTGAGACATATGTCACCTTCTAAAAAATGTATGCTTCACAAGCCACATTCACCACCAGTGTACTTTCACACTGCATTTCCTACCACTCTTGCTCTTGTGAGCTTGGCTTGCCAGAACTGAGATCAATTTTATTAGATACCATTAGTCTGTGTTAGGGCGGTCATTTGAATAACAACAGATTGGCAAGTATAAAACTAAGGCACCTGTTGTACATTTGGCAGCCTGGATGAGGCCCTTTAAAATGAAAACAAATACAAGCTATAATCATGCCAGGCAATGGCTTTTGGTTCAATAATGACCATGTGTCAGAATTAAGTGCATCTGGGAATTCCTACCCCAGCCAGATGTAAAGGCAGATTTGTCTTGTCTAGTGACATATGAGTAGATACACACAATATACTCATATTTGGCTTTGTCTTAGTTTAGTACAGAAGTAGGTAAGTGGAACTTAGCTCAAGTAAAATAAAAATTACTACAGAGCAACTGGCATTATCATAAATTGTAGAGTTAAATATTAAACATATGGGTTATAAGATTTGGGCCATGAACTAGTCCATCTCTGATTTTTCTGTGCACAATTAATTTGTTCATGGAATACACAATAAAAACATGCCAATACTTTGACTACACTGAGCCAGGCCGTGGGCTACGTGCGAGAGATGCCACTGGGAAAAGACATGGGTTTTAGCTTCAAAGAATTTGTAATCAATCAGACCACAGATAAGCAATCACAATGCACTATTATATAGGCTAGGTGTCAAATTTATTCAGTGCTTGTTTAGTGCATAAAGAAAGGGTATCCACTCGGGAGAATGGGAAGTCCTCTTGGAAGAGTTGTCAGCTAAGGTAAGACCTGAAGGAATAGGTGACTCAGGAAAAAGAGGAAGAGGAAGGAACTTCACACACAGAAGAGAGAAGATATTCTCAAAATTACAAATGAAAGAGTCAGCAGAGTAGTGCCTCTTGGAAACAGCAAATACTTTAGTAGTATGGCTGGAATGTATGTGCATTGAGGGTGTGCACTGAGGGGAACAGAGATAATGAACATGAGGATGGAAAGGTGGCAAGAGCTAGGCAGAGAGAAAGGTATCAAGAGCCAGGTGACTTGCTGCAGGTCAAGCCTTAAAAAGAAGGAAATGGGGAAGCAGAAGCATATTTGAAGGAGAGGGACTACTTGTTCAGATTTGAGTGTCTTAAAGATCACACTGGTTGCAGAGAAGAGAAGCAACTCTAGTGCATTCCCAACTAAACACAGAGGCTGCAATCCGGGCAAAAGATGACAGGGACCTTGCCAACAGATGTCTGCTAACCTATGAGAAGATAGTGAATAATTTCGTTGGAAGAAAGTTAATATTCATTTTGGTATATGTGGGAATGACAAGTTATTTAAAGAAAACATATTTTAAATGATAAATTTTAAATCAAAATTTAAATTATATATTTCCTGATTTTTTTGGTAAAACTAGATCATAGATCAAGTTGAGTCTGGACAACAGTAAAATCAGACTCAAATACATTCAGGCAATCATTTCTTAGGTAGTATCTGAATACACATAACATTTACTGAACTTGTCATTCTTAATTTACAACTATTATCTTCAAAACACAATAAAGAGTGTCACTGTTGGAGAACCCTCACTACGTATTACCCAAAGAAGGTAGGATACGCCACCCCAGGCTTCTAGGAGATTGTGTTTATATATTAAGTCATAGGAAAACATGGCTAAACAAGACAGTGTACAATTGGGAGAAGTAGTTTGGAAACCTGGGCAAAGAATACTTAATGGTTGACATTTCTGTAAGAGCCATAAAGGACTAGAGAATTTTTCACGTAACTCTAGTTTATGTACCATATCGGATTTAGAACTTCAGGGTGGCTTGTTGTCAGAGAAAAAATAATTTTCCAAATCATCAAACAAATATAAATCCTGTATTGTATTATTTATAAAATCATAATTAATCACAAATAGGCCTCCAAAAACTGACAAAGAAAAAAGCTGAACCTTCATAAAACAGATTAAATGGAGAAAAACTTACCAAGTCATCCATCTGATATTGATAATGAAATTAACAGGTAGGCAGTGAAAATAGAGTATTTGAGAAGAGACATTATAAGTGATGGAATTTCCCAGATAAAACTGCATAGGGCAGGCTGCCAATAAATAGAATGCATATATCTCAGTCACTTGGCATAATTTCATTTCTTTGATGGGAGGACGCTCTGCAGATAATCCTGCTGGATCCATATTTCTCTTTATACAAAGTGCTTTGATTCCTTACCTGTTGGGCAGTTATGAAAATACCAGCCTTTGTGATTTTAAAAACTATTCTTGGTGGAAATATTTTATTTAACCACTTCTGCTCCAGAGCTCAGGCAGTTGTGCCACTGCTTTATGAAAAGCATAAAATTTTAGAGCTAGAAGGCAACTGCCAAAATTAAGCCATCTAATCCAAACAACTTAAGTATAAAAAAAATCAATGCCTCCAGTCCCAAACAGAGAAAGGAGCAGAAGAAAGTCATCAGAAATGTTGGAAACCTACATAATGCCCAAGATTTTTCCTGAATTTGGGTCAAGACGGCACTATATTGGTCTTATTGGCCTGGTATATGTGAAATAAATTTTTAAAAATCCTGTCACACACAAGAATCATATAATGAGAGTTAATACCGGAGTGGACAAAAGTTGGGATTGTAATATTGCTTGACTTAAAATCTTGGCTTTAAGTTCTGTCTTTACTATATCTACGCAATCTTGGGCAAATCACTTAACCTCTCGATGAATCCATTTCCTTCTAAATAAACTGATGATAATAAAAACATCAAATTTATACAGAGTTACTTTAGAGATTAAATGTGGTGCTGAAAAAAAAGTGCTATGCTGAATGCCTGGCACATAGTAAGCACTCAGTAAATTCTAGCAACTATCACTATTATGACTTGATGCATCAGCCACTGCTATTATGCTTCACAAAAATTAAAACAAACTTAGTTTTTAACTACCTCAGTGTCCCAAGCATCATTAGACGTTTCAAATGAATAATTATTCCTCACATTCTTGATTTCAATTAAATTCAACTCAAACCAAATTCAAAGAAAAGGGCACAGTACTTGAGCTGAGAATTAGAAAATGAGAGAATAATTAGAAGGATTTCAATGGTTGCAAGTTGTGATAGCTGGTAAGGAGACAAAGGATTCCAGAAACAGTGCCAGAACTGGAGGTGCCTGAGAGCAGTCTTCTTCCTGATGTCAGGGATTCTGAACTTGCAGGAGGATGAGCAATTGGGGTTGTCTGACAGAGGCTATTGGTCATGTAGGTTAGGGTTCAAATGCAAAGTGCTTGGAATTCTGTGCTGAGGATTTGGCCCTTGATTGTGCAGACTTGAGAAAGTTGGCCTTTCAGAAAGCAAAACGTTTTAGGAAGCATTGAGAGGAGAAATGTGAGAACACAGAGTTTGCTTAGGAAGCTATGAATGGTGTGTTGAGCATGTCAACAACACAGGAAAGGAAGCAGTAGAAAGGGAGTGATAAAGTTAAAAGAGATTACAGGAATCGAATGTGCAAAATTGGATGGAGTCACGAATAAAAGGAAGGAAGGAGATAAAGGTGACGCCCAAGTTTCTGGTTCAGGGATAAATCAGATAATGAGGTACAAAGAAGAAAAAATGTTGATTTGAGTATGGATGGAGGATAATATTTTAGGTTTATAAAATGCAGAGTGTGGGATCCAGGAGAGCTTCTATTTCTCAATCATCTAACAAGCAGATTAAAAATCTGGTCTGGAACTCCATTGAGAAGTTGAGAAATTTATTTTGAAGATCATCTATGCAGAAATTACTGCTTCTATGAGAGGTGGATAGGTATACCACAGTAGACAGGACAAATGGTGACCTGAAGTGGGCCATAGATGAAATGACTAAAAAAAAAGAGTTTAGTATAGAGATAGAGACACACTGGCCAAAATATCTAATAAAGAGGAAATAACGTTGATGGAAAAAGTGAGTGTCAAAGAACTCAGAGAGAACAACTACCATCCATGGGATATTTTCAATGGAAGATGCTTCCCTAAAATTTATTCCTCTAAAAAATATTACAATTCCGGGGTGCCTGGGTGGCTCAGTCAGTTAAGCATCTGACTTTGGCTCAGGTCATGATCTCAGAGTTTGTAGGTTTGAGCCCCACATCGGGCTCTGTGCTGCCGGCTCTGAGCCTGGAGACTGCTTTGAATTCTGTGTTTCCCTCTCTCTCTGCCCCTCTCCCGCTTACACTCTGTGTCTACCTCTCAAAAGATAAATAAACGTTAAAAACAAAATTAAAAAAAAATATTACAATTCCCTCTCTTTCCCGCCCAGGAAGAAAGTGAAAATTATCCCTTGGTCATTAAGTGGATTCGGAATATGTAATTCTATTACTTACAACTAGTCAAATACTCTTGATAGATCCATTTAAAATAAGATATAAAACCATGTATCGAATAATCACACTGGACTCTTTTAACCAGAGACATCGTTAAGTATACTTTGTTTCTCTCTTAAAATCCTTTAATAATATTTCAATTAAGTTACTACTACAAGTAGTTTGAATTGTTTTTACAGAGAGGCCAGGGTCTACTTGTATAGTAAAAAACCATTAGTGCACACACTCAATATGTCCCTTTAGTTGGGATGGAACATGAGGAAGGTGGGGGGGGGTTAAAAAATATTTTAAACATTGGAAACAAATGTCTTTTTGACCTATAATGGGACACTGGATCAGCATTTGATGTGTCTAGTCTAATTTTTCTCTGTGAAATTGTACTGGCAGATCTTAGGGAGAGACAGAAGGCAGTAAATTCCTATCCTCCATCAATACATTTGACCTCAGAACAAACCCCACAACTGGCTACAGGCACCCACCATCCATCATTGCTCTTGAAACCTGATCTTTCGGGGAAGGACAGCTGCACTGAGCAAAAAGCTAAGGAGCTTTCTAAGATGCACTACCATTAAAGGAAAAAAAAGGCAATTTTTTGGTTCAGTATTTAAATTAACTGCTTTTCTAAACATTTCTTCCCCAGACTGCAGTTTCACATCAAATATAATCAAGAATCTATTAATATATTTTTTTTTTACTTTTAAATACTCTTTGTATATTTTAGGTAAAACCATTTCTTGCTTTCCCTTTAAAAGCTTTTTGAGATTGTGTACCATGACATACTGATATATACAGACTTCAATAAACATGAGGGAAAGGAAAGGTAGTTCCAGCATGCGCAGTAAGTATAGCACGTCCACAGCATGATACAAATTGGGCAAATATGCAAAACATCTGCATCCAAGTCCTAACTTTTAAATCAGGTAGCAATAATGTGTAGCAGATAACTAAAGACAGCAAAACTCTATCGTGGAAACTAGAAGTGATGAATATAACATGTTCCTTACAAAACTCTTACAACCAGAATGTATTTAAAATGAAAAATAAGACAAATTCTCATTATCGGTTGGGTCTTCATTATATCTATGATTATTTCCTCCACTTTACAGACAGTGAAACCAAGACACTGAAACGTTATACAACTTCTCCCAAGATTTTACAGATAATAAGTGACAAAATGGATGTATAAATTCAGATCTTCTTGTACCAAATTTATGTTCTTTTCACTACAGCAAAAGAAGAAGAAGGATAAGGGAGGAAGGAAAGAAGGAAGGAAGTACCTTGAGATTTCGCAATGTTTAGCATTAGTTTCATATACATTATATACTAGAAGGATTAAATAAGATTGAACAAGAACTAATTTTCAATTATTTATATATTCAGTGCTAACAAAAAAATTTTGTTAATAAAGGTTGATTTACTGAAGCTGAAAAGATAAGTCTCTTATTACTTGTGATCCGATGATACAGAGAATCCCTTTATATATTTGAAGGTTCAGTATCTCCTAATATCAAAGCAATACTAAGAAGTGCTATTTTCTAAATGCAACTGGCAGTCTCAATTTAGTTAGCTACTGCTACATTAAGGAATATAGCTCGAAGGCTGTTAAAAAAATACAATTAAGAATTTATAAATTCAATCAATTTCATGAAACTGACAGAGTTACAATGCTTAAATCCAGTAAATAGCAATGTGGTAAAGGTCACACTGCTCCTGACATTGTTATCTGAATGTCAAAGTTAAGCAGAGTTTCTGGTCAGTGAAAATCCAAAGAATTTACAGAAAGCCTAGCCTCAGATGCCTGCATTTGCTTTTATATTTTGTTGTAAATGCTGAAGAAGCCAGAGAATAGCCTGCCACCTAAGAGCAGTCATTTGCAAAGGAAAGCAAGACATGTGTGCTGCAGGGAGGGAGCAAGGATCCTCTAAGCGGTCTCAACATTACTGGTCTGCCGAGACACCTGATCTGCTGGCTTATAGACAAAATTAGTTGTCTTAGCTTTCCAAACTGTCAATTCCTTCATTTAACTTACTGATCTATGACATAGGATTTGATTCAAGGGACAGCAAAGATGGAAAGTGAAGAAAAAGTTCAGTTTTGCTCTATTTTTTGGTAATTTTTAAAAAGCTATAGACAAACTGAACAGTATTGACACGATCCAATTAAACATATCAGCCTCAAATAGAAAATAATGAACAGAAAGATACTGAATGAATTATCTTGAGAAGGAGAACACCGGGCTTTACAGGCATTATTTTAGTCATCCCTCCCCCTCTCCACCTGACACATTGTTTTGAGGGTATAGCAGTACATGTGGATATAACACTTAAATTATTTTAACATTAAGTCTTAAAAATATTTGATAAATAAAATGTCAAAAGAATAAAATGCAAACTTACTGATGATTACGTGAAAACAAATGGGTAATTTATTAGAGGAGAAACGAGGGGCAGAGGCCTTAAATGTAATTTTGTGAAATACTTCTTGTAAGAATTCTATTTCATTAATGCTTCAGTCTAGCACCACCATCATGACTTTATTATTTAGGCTGCATTAGGTCAGAGACTGCTGTAACGTATGAGCATTTGCTCTTTGACCTCCCCAAGACTTATGACGCAAAGGAAATGCTGAACTCTTACATGTAAGGCTATAATTTCATATAATGAACAATCATGAAGCACAAGCCATATATTCTTTCAGCTGTCTTTCTTAAGGGCCTAATTGTGAAGAGCTGAAACACATTTTTATTTTAAAAATGGGGAAGAGGGGGAGTTGGACACTTCAATTGTCAAAACAAATGCAAGTCAAGCATGAAATTTTAAAAGTGTTACCAACTACTAATTAGAAGCAAATGAGATTATTCATATAGAAAACATATCCCCAAACAAACCAGTCCTTTGGTGGAAATGTCACTGTGCTATGAAATTACAGAAGCTTAAACAAGTGATGTTTGTGGGAATAGAATTCATTGACAAATCCCTTCCAAGCAATCTTCTTCCGCATTATCAGATTTCTTAGTTGACGTGTTACACAGGAATCCTCAATCTTGTCGTGCACAGAGAGAATTAACTCTTCCCTTTGCTCTTTCTTGGCAAATCATTAATAATACAAAAAGAAATGTTTTTAAACATAGACTTTGCTTCAGGCTGCAAGGTGCCTTTCTGCCATCATAAGTAAGCAGCTTCCAGAAAAGATTTTTTTCAAAGAAACGAAACAGTACAAAGAAAAGGTGAATAACTCCTTAGGGCAAAAAAGCACCCAGAGTAGGTGTAGCTTAAAATATAACTTGTTTTCTCACACTAAACTTTTCAACCAAAAAGTACTGTCCCTTTAAGAAAATAAGAAAAAAACAATACATTCTTTGAATACTCTGGAAAACTGGATACTTAACATCTGTATACTTAGCACTTCATATATCTTATAATACAAATCCTAAAGGTGTATTTTGTGGCCACTAAGTTGAGCACACTATGTCAAAGGTAAAGTTCATTTCTGAGATAACCAGAAACTTTGGGGGGAATTAGGAGGGTAATCATGAGCAAAGGTTAAGTGCTTAGATTTAAAGACCTGAGTCTAAAAGTTTGATGCTCTCAGGATCACAAGTTAGAGCACATACATACTCAAACTCTCAGACTACCCACAGACGCACAGCTGAAACTGAAGGGTAGTTTGAAAGCAAAATCACCTTGAGGAATCCATCTTTCCTGAAATGGTACTTTTCATATGTGATTGTGTTAATGAATTCTTATTTATCCATAGAATCTTTTTAAAAATAGAACTGTTTAATGGCTTGATAAATCAAGCTCAGTCTGAAGGAAATCCAATATGCAAATGCCGGTGGTGGGCTCTTTTACAAATAGTCACCCTTGTCAGTTTGAAAAACTGAAAATCAACAAAAGAACAGTGTAAGTATACTTGACCTTATTGCCTAATGTCTATCAAGATTGCCACAGCTGGTCGATTTCAAATTTGTGAAACTGACACTTAAAAATGTATAGTCCATCTTCAGCCCAGGTCCCTCAAGTGCTGACTACACTGGAGTCACAGCCTCAGATTCTCCTTCCATACTAACTTGCACAGCACTTACAAAGCTAGTTTAATCACACCATCAATCTATGACTACACTTTCCTTAGAGTAATTCTGTTTCATTTATCTTTTAACCCTACATTAATGCAAATGACATCCTTATCAGCCCAATAAAAAAGTTATTAATGTTCCTACTTGTTTATCCTTGATATACACTGAGAAACTGAGATCACATATGAATTTGCACAAATACCTCTTCTGTTTCACATTTTATATGAAAAATCACCTTACACCACCATGGTCTTAAACTAGTGTTCTTGAAAAACTCTTCAATCAATGTCTGTGGCTAACATTAGAGTCTGAGTTAAAAGGCTAAAAACAAAAACTTAGGGGACTGCCTACTTTTTTTTTTTTATTTTAATGTCTCTCTAGGAAGGGTTTGCATATGCCATAGGAGGGTATCTCCTGGATATAAGAACAGTTATACAGGCCCCTAGTGGCTTAGCAAATAGCAGCAGATGAGGGGATTCCGATTCTCAGTTCTCGACTAAGATATTCTGGCTTTAAATGAATGTCAATCTTATAAGGCAAATCAAATCATTGTATTTAATACTTTAATTATTTTTACTTTCATGATTATCTACCAAAATACACATACGTTGAAGTAGATCACCACATTTCATTACTTTAGTAACTACAACCACACTGGTCCAAGAATTTGTGTTACATAACCTCCACAATAAAATATTTAACATCCATCTCTTTACATGTCATTACAAAAGTAATATATTACTCAAATATATTAAGATATATTTGAGAGACAATTTTCCTCTTTGAATTTCACTCATTATACTATTATTACTGAGGGCTTTAAGAACAGATAATTTTGAAGTAAAGTGCTGACTATTGTAAATGAAATACTGACACAAACTGAATGCCACTTTTAAAATAGTAAAAATCTGCATATATTTCCCAACAACAGCCAGTGATAAAACTCACAGTGGAGCGCACCTATTTTAAAGGATGTACAATTAATAACACCCCTTAATCCTCATCTTCTTGCTGTCTTTCCTTTACAAAAGAAAATTCCAGGCAGGCACATTTACAGCTTTTAGCAATTTTTAACTGGACACAATCTGACAGCTGAATTCATGAAACTGACCAGCTTGTCAATTTCACACTTTGAAAGTACAATAATAGCTGATAGCGTGAGGGTGAATTTTAAAAATCTGTCACAGAATTGCTAGCTCCATTGAAAAGCAAAGTACAGTACATAATTATGGGAGGTGGGAGGTAAGGACATTTTCTTTCTATGTCCATTTAGGGTGTCTATTTCAATGATTCGGACATCTAGCATTGAACATTTATTCTCTCTTTGTTAAGTCAATAAAATAATATCTATCTGTGGCATATAACACAGTATGCTTTCAAAATATGTATAATATCTACTAAGCATTGTCCTGGATAGCCTCATATTAGCATCGTCAAGTTGGTATCATCTAAATATTCTTTTAAATCAGAATATTTCAAGTCTTGGTACATCACCTTGGTTCTACTCAAGTTGAGTAGTGGGTGTGCACACTTTCAAACAGGACAGAATGGCCAAAATGATAAGAAGTATCAACGGTTGGACGAAGATGGTCCATATTACAGGATGGTTGGAAGGAACACATCAAGGGGACAGGACCTTGTCTGTAGCTCTGGAAGTCCTACAGTAAATCTATCTCAAGTCACAAGCAGTTACTAGTCTCTGAGAGGCTCAAAATGAGGGTGCTAAGCTCTGCCAGGTCAGTGCCACTATGTCTACAGGCATGTAAAAGAAAATGAAAGGAAAAAAAACTTTAAGAAATAATACAGAGAGAGTGATCCCTCGAGAATCTTCCTGGGTTCTTAAGGCACAAACTGTAGCTTGGTCTTGGGGGATCACTTCAAGAATTTTAGAAAACAGAGACATTCTGCAAGTCTGTACTGGGAGGGGAGCTGGAAACAATACAAGTAAGATTGTGATAGTCCGGATTTTGGGGAATTGAACTACTATTCAGAATCCTAGAATACCCAATTAATGAAAGCCAATCTCATACTTAGTGTTCAAGATTTTTTTTTTTAAGCATAAGAAACCTAACTTCATTTGTTAGTGCTTCTAAATGAAAACCAACCTCGCTGATAAACAATGCAAGTTCTCCACATGCCTACATAAAAGCTACAATCAATCGACAGAAAAGCAAAGAACCTTTGGTTTGTTGTGGCTTTCTTTTTAAATTGTTTTCTGCAACTTGGATTTTTCATTATAAATTCTGCGTCCCCTTCCCTACGTTATGAGTAAAAACAGCAGCTTCCCGTAGCAGAACTACGATCTTTGATTCTTGCCTTGGAAAGGTCTCCAAAACAATCCCCCTCCTCTATGGCAGCCTTGTAGACTTCGATTCCTGCTATTTCTCCTTCCCCCCACTAGTTCAGAGGAAAGAAAGAAAAAGAATTCGCCCCCTCACCATAACCAGCCCTTCTTAAAACAGTAATCACTGCCTCTTAAAAAAAAAAAAAAGATAGATAGATAGATACAGATATATACGGAGCAGAATCCCTGGGTAGGGTCGCCTTGCCCCACTGCTCCTCCATTTCCCCAATACTCTGCCCACCCTAGGAGGAGAGAGCGGGGGTCCATCCAAACAAACACCCTCCATCTCTAGAATTTCCACTCTCCCTGGTCTGAGTTTTTACCCACAGGCAAGCCGTGCAGGGGAGGACCTCTGCCCAAGGAGGTTCAGAAGAGCAAACTGTGTGCGCTCCGGCTGCCGGGGCGCTGGGCTCGCGGACGCGGGAGTGGGAAGCTCCGGCCCGGGAGACGCGGGCTGCCGGAGCGGGGCTCTGGGGCAAGCCCCGAGCGCAGGGAGGGGAGGACACCGGGGGCGGGGGCGGGCCGGGTCACTCGGGGACTTACCTGGTCATGTTGGCTCCGGGCAGCCGCCGCCACCGCCTCCCGCGCCGCCACCAGCACTTTCCCCCAGCGCCTTCGCGCCCCGCCACGGCCGCGCAGCCCGCGCCTGCCCGAGCCGCCGCCTCTGGGCGGCCAATTTAATCCCGCGGAGCTGCGGCCGCCGCCGCGGGAGTCCCCTCAGTCGCTGCCGCCGCCCGGCCCTCGTACGGCCAGCCCAGTCCAGAGCGAGGAAGTGGAGGAGAGTCAGCGAGTGAGTCCAAAAACCCGAAATCCAGCATCCAAAGGAGCGCGTCCCCCCGCCCTCCCTCCACCCCTACCCCCTTCTCCTCCTCCTCCTCCTCCTCCTCCTCCTCCTCCTCCTCCTCCTCCTCCTCCGCCTCCGCCTCCTCCTCCTCCTCCCGGGCCGTCCTCCTGGCCCTTGTGAGCCGAAGGCTTCCGCGGCGGTTTCTCCTCCTCCCGCTCCTCCTGCTCGCCCTGCGCTCGCTTCGCCGGCTGCTGCCGCCGCCGCTGTGTCTGCTCTCCCTCCTCCTCCTGCTCTTCCTCCTCCTCCCGCTCTTCGATGCTCCGCTGCTCGCGACTGGGGGGTCCGGGGCCGGGTCTCCTCTCCCTCCGCTTCTCTCGTTTCCTCCTTCCTGCTGCTGCTTCTTTTAAAGAGGATTCTTTGGCCACAAATAGCAACTCGGCTGCCCCCCTCAGCGCCTCCCTCCCCTTCTTCTCTTCTTCCCCCCAAAAGTGAAGCGCACGCGAGAGGTAACCAGAAACTGAGGCCGGCGGGAAAGAGGGGAAGCGGGGGAGAGGGGGTAAGGCGACGTCTGGAGACCGGCCCGAGTGGAGTCGGGAGCCAGGAGGTGGGATGGCCAGTCCAGCCCAGTCCTTGGACCTGGCCTGAACCTGGTGGTTACGGTTGTAGGCGAGGTGATTTGGTGGGGAAATTAAATCAAAAAGCTCAGGAAAGTGATTGGAAAAGCTTCTTTCTTTGTTTCCTTGTCTGAGTGATTTCTAAAATCCTCGTAACGTGCTGGGGATCCCACAGAATCGCGGTGCCCCGGCGCTGGGAGAGTGTGTGTGCGCGTTGCCAGTGCGAGAAGTGTGAGTGTGGGTGCGCCCAGGCGCAGGGAGAGACAGGCCCGCTGCGCCCGCTGGCGAATCCCTGAATCTGGACCACTGACCCACTGAAAGGGCCGGGGAGCTGGACGAAGGAGGGGCAAGCAGAAGAGCTGGGCGAAGGAGACGCACCACACACACACACACACACACACACACACACACAGGAGGGGGTGGGGTGACGTCACTCTCCAGCATCCATCCACCAGGCCAGAAAAGACCCCCTCTAACAAATTCACTCTTCTCCTAAGAGATGCACACCCGGGTCCTTCCTGCTCTGTGTCCTGGTGCACTGGAGGGAAAAAAAATGCTGATCGCGCCCCCATTCAAAGCAGTTATAATAATACAAGGAGCGCTCCTTGATGAGACAGTTTGTGTCCGCCCCAGTTCACCTTGACAGTGTTATTCAGGGATGCTTGTAGGATCTACTTTAGAGTCAGAGAGGAAAGGAAGTATGGAATCAATCTTACTGTGATAACCTTTGTTTTGCTTCCATGCTACCCCCTTTTAGGATGTTGGAAATTCACTGCTCCCAGCTTGTCTGAAGAACCCATAAAACCCTCTCCCTAGACATGCAGTCAGTTGTTCCGCTACACAAGCTTCATCTGTGAACCCTTCATCCACAGAACACACTGGGTGGATTGTTAGCTAACAGGCACATTTTAACCTTCGTCACTCCTCACAGGATCTCCAGCATGTGGACAAAGTCAGTAGCTGGGAGCCACCTTTGGCAATTGGCCTACCAAAATTTTATTAGAAACTTGGTCAGAAAGGTTAAATAAAGTCAGGGCCTCCAACCCCTCCCTTGCCCATTCTGCGTTCAGGCCAGCACATACACAAAATACTTATGCCTGCAGGTTCAAGGCTGTTTTTGAAAGGGCAAAGGTAAGATGATCCAGCATCCTGACTGTTGCCTCCAGCTGCATGCTGTACTCCTGAAAGACACTGAAGCATTGGTCAGTAATCCTCAGCCTCTTTTGTGCTCCAAAAAGAAGTCACATATTTTTGCAGGAGCCTTGCTAAATTAAGTTCAGTTTTCCAGCATGTGAGGGGACAGGGCAGGTGGGATCGTTGTGGCCTGACTCTTCGTTGTACTTGTGTGTGTGTGTGTGTGTGTGTGTGTGTGTGTGGTCAGCCTTACAGTAAAACTTTAGAAGAAAGTCATACCTGTGCAAGCTTCTGGAGCAAGGTGTACCCTTCAGTCTTTTTGATGACATAAGGAACTGAGAGGCTGAGCAGGTGTGATGGACAACTGCCCCTGTGCCTTAAGGATGGATTCAGAAATCTGAGCAGGTGATTCTCACTCAAGGTGTAAACTGTAAACTGATTCGGCTTTCTCCTTGCCACATTCTCCTCCATAAACCGCGAGTCCCATTTTCATCTTTCAAAGTTGGATGTCAGAAGGACAAACAGAAAAGTTCTTAAAGCCCTAACAATCCTTTGCTGTTGCCTTTGGTGGAGAGATACACATCCCTCTGCCACATTTAAGAAGAGTTGACCAGGTTGTTTCAGCATCCCGCTCTTGATTTCAGCTCAGGTCACGATCTCACAGTTTGTGGGATGGAGCAGCGTGGGGTTCTGTGCTGACAGTGAGGAGCCTGCTTGGGATTTTCTCTCTCCCTCTCTTGATGCCTCTCTCTCTCTCTCTCTCTCTCTCTCTCTCTCTCTCTCTCAAAATTAATAAATAAATTTAAAAAAGAGAGAGATATCTGACCAGGTCTGACCTTATTTTAAAAGATCCCAGTTGGGAAGGCTGACTGCTGTCTAAGAGTGTAGTCGAGGAAGTAACAACGTAACCTGCTGATAGCAAGTTAGACGACCTAGAGAACCTAGAGATGATCATGACTAAGGTGAGCAATCAGCAGGTAGCAAAGGGATCCAGAAAGAAGAGACAATGCAGACAGAGAACAACATAAGTAAGTGAGATTAGCCGGAGGACCATACTTTCCTGACACAATGAGGTCCTAGATGCTCATGTCCTACTATAACCAAATGTCTTGGAAAAAGAAGTGGCAGTGGGATAAGGTGACTAGCAAGTCCGAGCTATTTTAGTACAAGATCCAGCATTATTCAGGGCAACAATGCTGAGGAAGAGGAGATGGAAGAAACAAAGAAGCCAGACTTTCTCTGCACATCCTACAGAGGTGGGGTAAGACAGCTGCCTCATATACAAATATTAACACATTCACAACAGATTTGTAACAAAACAGCACTCTGTGGCATCTCCTATAACCTCTGGGAATGTTTGCTATTTGGAGATTTGAAATCAAAGAACATCAGAAGTGGGCTAATTATCTGTTGAAATCACCTAATTTTATAGGTAAGGAAACTGAGTCCCTGAGAGTTTAAGGTGATCCAACTATTTGGTGACAGAAGCAGCCCCAAAATGCAGATATCATGACCCAGTGTTCCCCTGCCCCCAGCTCTTCCTAATTACCCCTAGTTCTAGGTCAAACTGTTTTCCCACTTATCTATGAGCAATAAATATAGATTGTTTTAAAACTATAAATACTTACATGAAGAGAAGTGAAGAAATAGGACTAGACATTTTCTTAGTTCCTTTCCACTCTAACATTCTGTTATGAATAGCATATAGGAACTTTGCTATAGCACAACCCCCTCTAGTGCATAATTCAGCATACAATGAGTATGAGTCTATTTTGGACCCCGTCCAAAGGAGTTAGTTCCTAGAAGTACTTGAAAGATTTTATTCTCATCTATAACGAAACATCCTAAAAAAAGACTAAAAATAATCATAACAGCAATGATAGTAATCATTTGTTACTCTTGTATTATGTACTAAACATCATGCTATCCCACTGTTTACAAAAGGCACATTATGACCTGTCATGGGTCACAAATCCAGTAGGTCATAAACAACTTTTTAAGCAAAAAGAAATGAAAGAAGGAAAGAAAAGAAAGAAGAGTGTGCTACATATACTAAATATTGTTCTGTAAAACTTATGTTTTGATCATGTGACTAGTTATTAAAAGTTTCGAAGCCACTGCCTTGCCTCCAATCTTAACAAGTGCCTTGCTAGTTAAGTATAATTAGCCCCATTGCACAAGTGAGGAAACAGGAATCCAGAGACTAATCTGGCTATGCTGACATAGCTGGCTTGTGGCCAAGCTAGAATTTTAAACCTATATCTGTTTGACTTTCAATTTTGTGTTTTTACTTCTTTTTCAATTACACATTATTAACCAAGGAATCAAATACTTGTTGTCGATGATATTTTCTTTGTGAGGGCCAGTTTTTTTTTAATTTAATTTGTAATGGAGAAACATGACATAGGTTCAAGGGACATGTTCTGAAGATGGTGAAGAGTTTCATAAGGTACTGAAATGAATATCTGAGACCTCGTCGTATAGGTGCTAGTCATGTTTAATATAATTCACCAACTTGCTGCTAAATGCACAAATGGGATAATAATTTATGGTTTTAATCTTCAAATGACCATTAATCTCTACAAGTGTTAAAATGTTCATTTGAGAGAGTTTTCCCAGTTTAATTCATACAGCATTTTTCAGGAGCTTACTTCTTAGTCCAAACACAGAACTGGCAATTGAGAAAGGTAAAACAGATATTAAATATAGTCACAAAACAATATTTTGATTTCTTTGGGAACACAGGATCTTTAGTAATCAAACTATACCATAATTCCACCTAAGTTGTAAAAAAGAAAGGAAGGCAGTTGTAACTTAGGTGCCATGCTACTTTTTATTCATATAATCCTATGCATTCTACCAGTAACATTGCACATTTAGGTGCTGTTATTGCCCTCCTTCAGATTGGGAAGCTCCTGCACAGAACTAGGAGGCAAATGAAATGAGAGTCTAATCCTGGTCTTTCTGATCCCACCAATCAAAGTCTCTTTACAAACAAGGGGGCTTCCAGGAGACAAAAAGCTGGTTAGAGATTCTGAGCCTTGCTATGCAAACATTCACATTTTTCTCCACGTGAAAGAAATGCACTACTTTTTTCTCCAGGGCAGCATTTCTTGTTGCTGTCAGGCAGCACAGCACTGTTCTCTTAAAGAAAAGCAATCCACATCTTCCTCTAAAGACAGGCCTAGAAAAGCCAGGCCCTGCACCCTGACTCTGTTCAGTTCAGCTGCTGCATTTCCCCCTCACCTGCAGTGTGTAGAGGACGTTATGGTACGATGCTATTTTCCATTGGCTCTGCTACTGGAGATTACAGCATGTGACTGTGACAAATGGATATTCCCATTAAATTCTTTAGTAGAGTGGGGCATTCCATTAACCATTGGCACTATCCCAACCCAAGTGAAACATGGGTCATTTTTTTCCTGTGAGCAAGAAATGAAGGGGGAAAACAAAGGATATACTCTAATTACCTTTCTGTCTCTCTTTCTTTCTTTTTTGTTGCATGCATTACGATAGCCGTATATTACAATTATTTATAATTAATATATGACAAGCTGTCAGCTAAAATTTAACAGGTGATTTGTCAAGAAGTTCCATTAACTCATACATTAAGCAGTGGGTTTCAATATTCCCTAACAATAAAAGTGTGTTTTGGTTTTGTTGTCTTAAGTATATTGTGTTTAAATATTCAGAGGCCACCAATCTTTATATATTTGCAGCATCTTTTAAAAATACAACTATTGCTAACATAAATGGACACTATTAGTAATGCAAGGAATAAGCACATTTTTTGTCACTTTAACCTTTAAATGCTAATGTTTTCATTGACAAAACTAACTGCTTAGTGTTTATTTTTAAGTTTTAAACTTTTGTGATTTTTAATACATTTTCCAAATGATGTCTTTGGTAGTAAAGGCAAAGCTGAACAAAGAGGAAAGTAATTGCGGTTACTTATGTTCCATTTAGAGTTTGTATCTTACACTAGAGGATTTCGAAATGAAGGAATATTTTAAAATACAGAAAAAGATTAAGAAGTCACCAGAAAGCCAGTAATTAATCACTCAATAAAGGGGAAATCTACAGAGACCAAAAACTGGTGAAGCAGGCTCCATTTTGCTGAATAGCAAAAGAATGGGGCACATGGTAGAAATGAATCACATATATTTCTTGGGAGGGATAGCAAGAGTCTTTGAATGAGGAAAAGCTTAGTTTCACTATCTACAGAATGTCAATGGCATGGGCTATACCCTGGAAATAAAGTTAAATTTTAAACTACAATGTTATTATTATTGGTTCTGTGGCCAGCCAAAGTTCGTATTGTTTAAAAGAATGATAGGAAAAAGAGAGAGAGAGAGAATGATAAAAAAAGTAAAGCAGCATTTGTTTAAAATTTTATCACATGAGGTTGACTCTTATCTTTCAAGACTAGGACTTGCCACAGGATGTTAATGACTCACAATCAACTACTGTAGAGGGTGTTGAATCTCCTTAATGAAAGAATGTGCTTCAAGATTCAATGGTTAGGATGAGGGGGGGTGCGGGAAAGAAAAAGAAAGCAAGGGTGAAACCTGAAGCACAGCAGTTTTTCAAAGCTTCTAAGACTTCTGAGTCTACCAATCAAGTTCAGTTTTCACATTTTTAGCAAGAACGCCATAAAAAGTTGTGACTTTATTTCTAAAGGGTCTTTCAAATAGAGTTTCAGAAAATGATTTTCAGAAACTCAGAAGTGACATAGCACAAGTTGATTTCCGCATAATAGTAAGTATATCTCTTCACAGGCTGGGGATTATAAATGACCAGTACAAAAAAAATGGTCCCGGTATCCTTGACAGGGGTCTGTTACTAGCCCTCAACCTGCTTCCCAGATACTGCAATGTCCCCAAGTGTAGCTGTGGATGCTTTTGCACATATTCAGGAGCAGTTTTCAAAGCAGTGAAGTTAGCAAAAACAAAAACATCACGACTACAACTTTTTCAGTCACTTTTTAAACTTTTCCCTATCTTTGTCTTATTCATCTTTACTTACACTTTAATTACGGCACTTAACGATTTCTAGTGGGTGTTCATATTTAGGAAACATTTCCTCTCCACCCTTTGAGAACACATTGATGTCTGATTAGAAGCCCAAAACTCTCATCATAGTGCTTTAAGCACTGTAGGTACTTCATAAATATTTGAGGAAGTAAAGTAAGGGAAGGGTGGAGATAGGGAGAAAGAGGAAATAAATTGGTTGTCAATTGCCCTTTTTATGTGAAATACCACTTTCTTTACAAACTTTATTGCAGTCCGCTAAACACAATGAATTTGTCCTGCCTCTGTTCTCCCATTCTTTCATTTTCTTATTTGGTATCTGCTTATATTTTTATTGCATATATTTGTGACCTATTAAGTCCTGAGCATGTCCACACTCATTGTATGGCCATCAATAAGCACAGAACCTGGACCCTAAGGAGATCTCAAAAGATATCTGCTAAGTGAATCAATGGATGATAACATGGGCTATTAACAATCTTTGACTTTGAGAAGCACAAAAGCAAATGAGGTCAAACAGTTGTTTTTCTCTGCCTTCCCCTTGGCAAAGAAACCAGTGGTCGGCCAGACACCTAGAAACAGTCCTGAAAAGGACACTTGGCACCCATCCTTTTTACTTTTTCCCTTCTATCAAAGGGACCTCCTACCTAGTGAGTCTCAGGCTCTAGGAAACATCCTACCTTGTACCAAGTGGAAGTCAGAAGGAACAAGGCACCTGCTTTGCTTTTCCATCTCATAGCTGTGCTGCCCCAGAACAGGCTGTGTTCTAAGGGTTTGGATGTCATAACTGCTCAGTCTGGTCAGTTCTATACTGGGTGAAGAAGAGATGAGAAACTAGACCAGATGCTGAAAGCTGGAATGTTTTGTCTGCGATTCGATCCTTGTTGTGCCATCCATAACACACTTGCCTTTTGTTAAAGTTATATCTATACTTGTTTTTCTCATTCTTTCCCTATGCCTCTGCCACAGGCCAAATCCCAGATTGCGAGACTATAAAATATAAGAGAAAGACTGGGTCTTAATCTCTGTGCATACCTTGTACATCTGCAGAATGTCCTGTACAAGGAATACATGATAGAATGCTGTTTAATTGAATTTTCCAAAGTCTAATGTTTTCTTTAAAATTCATGGGAACTCTGTAGGGCACAAGCACATCCCAAGTTTCCCCATTTAATACATTCTATTATATTGTCCTCAGGGCATATACTTGCACTTATCAGATCACATTTCCAAATGTTTCGACTGCCAAACCCCTAGAATGGAGGTTCACAACCTTGGCTGTACATTAGAATCATCTGGAAAACTTTTAAAACATATGCCCTGGGACAATGCATATGAGCTGAATTGGATTCTTTGGGAATGAGGCTCTAGCATATTTTTTTGAAAAGCTTCCTAAGTGATTCAAATGTTTAGCCAAGGTGGAGTAACCTTGCTTTACAGCTCTAGGAAGTATGATTTGAAAATCACTAGACTAGATTATTTCTAAAATATTTTCCAGCTTAGGGATTCTTTGTGAAAGCACTTTTATTTTATAAGTGAAAAAGAAATGACCTTTTGACTGGATTCCATTTTTAGGTAGTCACTACAAATGAAACGCAGCCCAAATTTCATACACGAGGGCCGTGTTTTTAGCGTTTCCTTCTACTTGGCTTTCATGTGTGCCCATTCACCCCATTGGTCACTCATTCAGGCCTCCACTGTGTGTGAGGCATGTCAACTCTGCACTATTAACTGATTTGAAGAATGTAGGCTGCAAGCAGGGCACACATATTAAGGAAAACCCTTTCATCCAAATACAATACAAACATCCCCTAATGATTTTCATCCCCTGCAGTTCCATTCAAAGGGGAAGAAATGCCATCAACTGACTGAAATTCCAGCCACACCACCCCCAATAAATCTGTGATTAAAATAAAGAAAGAAAGGAGCAGAAAGATTGAAACTTGTCTTGGAAAACATTTGGGATTGAGTCTTGATGTTTGTGTGTTATTTTCAGAGTTAAATCAGAAATAACAGAAAACTACCACTTTGAGAGAGAAAGATGTTGCTCACACATTTTTGCTTAAGGAATTCATTTTCTTGAGAGGGAAGTTTTTCTTGGTGAACTCTAATAATAGAAAAACTATCAGCTATGTAAACTACACAACTTAGAGCAGCCTTCTTTTATTTCTCTAAGAGTTGCTAGCACCCCATACCTGATGCAAGGAATGCTCTCCATGCCATGTTATTCAATATGACCACGTGAGCAGCACTTTGCAGTTCACAGAGAACGTTGAAACACCTCTTTTAAGGCTCCCAATAATTCTTTGGATGGTAAACACCCAGTTTACACATGACCCAGACCTGTGAATTGACCTCTGGGCCAGTTATGGGGAGTCAGAATTTTTGGCAAAGCTTTTCAGGTACTTCTGAAAGCTCCAGTGATAACTCAGTTCAAATTCATTGATTTGCATTGTTCCTAGGAAAATAACCCAGTACAGCTGAGCAGTTTCTGGCACTTCTGAAGAGGCTAGTTCCCTTTTTCTAGGATTTGCCTTTTTTCTTCCATACTTTTCAAAAGGGGAAAAAATCACAGGTGGCACTATTTTACCTAAATCTACAAGCTTTTTGATTCTGCTTTGCACAGCTGGCTCATTCTAACAGTTGCCCTCACTATGAAGGCACTCCTAGCTTCTGGCATTGGTGGCAGGACTTGAATCCTACCTACTCCCCTTCTGGCCATAACTAAGGTCTTAACAGCCTATGGAGACCGCAGGCCTCCTTCAGCAGGCAGCTGTAATTACATGAAATTTGCTGGACATTGTAGTGCAAACCCAGCAGCCTGCTGGGACATTTCAGTCGGCTTCAGCCTTGTATTTGGGAACCAACTAGTTCTAGCTGTTATACTCAGGAAGAGAATTGCCATGAGCTACTAGTGTTGGTGTGTGTCTTTTGCTATCAGTTTTTTTTCTTTAACTTAAAAGTAAAATGTTCTCAGTTAGCTACCCTGCCCCCCACCGTACATTATATTGGATCAGTGTAATATTACCTTGGAAATACCATCTCATATAAAACTCTGGGAAAAAGCCAAATAGACCCCTCAATAAACCTTTAGAAGAAAAGTATGCATTTCAAGAGAGGAGACAATGTTAGTTTTACCTTATAATTACTCCTAATCCACACAGAGACTGGGGAGAAGAGGATTTTGATTTTATGTCTGGAATGAAATACACTTGATTGGAAAGGAAGATGTGAGAGGGAAAAATCCTCAAAAATTAAAGGAAAAGGAAGTGTGTGTCAACCACCCCAATCTTCCCAATTCTCAAACTTTCCAAATTCCTTTGGTTCACCACCCCAACCTTAGTTATACTCCCTTGTTTAACAACCCTCCAGCTATTATGGTTACAGTTTCTGGGAGATTTGTCAAAAGAAGAAAGATTCCAAAGAGTTTGGTTTTTTTCTCTTGGGCAATAGAAAACCATGAGGGTCGTAAGATGCCAGCATGAAAACACACACACACACACACACACACACACACACACCACAATCTTTCCCTTTCCTTCTGGAATTCAGCAGCCCATGATGTGCTGGTCCTTTTGGCCTTGAACAAAACACTATGGGCAGGAGGGGGCAGAGATATACACAGACCATACACTCCAACTCAGATATACTCCAATATAGATGACTACTGTAGTTTTATCCTCTGTTCTGATAATGCCCAAAGTGCAAAGGATATTGGGAAAAATGGACACAAGGCAGTTTGCCATATCCTTGGGCATCTGAAAGGGTAGAAGAGCTTTATGCTTTTTATTGTCTGCATGCTAAGAAGAAAAGGCAGCCATCCCATTCAAAACCACTAGGTCCCCACTCATTTCCTTCTATTTTGTCTTACACTGTTTAAACTCCCAAATAAGTACACATGTTGCTAGGTTCATAATTAAAGTATTGGCAATGTCTGTTCTCTTGCTTTTAATTCCACTTATATGAATGTTCCCATCACTCTTTTTAAAAGCCCTGGGCATATATTCAAAACATACAACCCAAACAAATAAACAGCATAACCTAAGCCAAACCCACCAATAACTGGACACTATCCCTGGTTTGGAAGGCCACCCTGAGAAATTACTTAATTCCAGTATATTCTGTGAATCAAAGTTCATAGAGCTGAAAATGGAAGTTTTCTGTTGGTACCTTATCACCAAAAAAAAAAAAAAAAGAGTGAGATATGAAAATAAGCCACGGAATCAGTTATTGGAGATTCAATGGAGTAAATTTCACTGTGAATGATATCCTTAGAAAACAGGATATTTAGTGAGGAGCAGAGTTCCTATGGGGAATTTTAGGGCAGGGTTAAACTTTGGTAGTATTCTTTGCAAGTGCTGAGAAACAGTTTATATTTAGAGCTAAGTTCTTGATCTTATCTAATGATTGACTTTTCATGGCCTTTGGAATTAACTTTGATAGCAAAATTCCTGTCTGTCATTTACCCCTAAAGCTGACAGGATCACAGCATTGGAAGCTGCTATAAATGAGGCCATGATAAGAGTGAACACTTTACCAATGGGAAGGACTCCCACGCGTAGGAAAAAGAATAAATTTACTACAAACTGTTTTTTCCCTTGGTGCGGCCAAAAAAGAAATATGTCAACAAAATTCAAATTTTGGTGTGAAATTTCTCCAATACAGAATTGAAAGAACTGCCCAAATGCACTGTTTGGAGTAGTAAAGAAATAAGGATTTTTGGCAGCAATTCAGGCTGGCACCGTGGCCCTGAGGTGCTACTGAGAAGCAACATGTCCTCTGCAAAATGGCAACCTGTGGAAATCAGCAACAGCACAAATCGATCAACAGCCAGGGCCAAAAACTCTTGCTTCCGTTTCCTGACAGAACAAACCACTATAAAGTTGGCTCACAGCCCCAACAAAAACTGAAAAGTTTATAACAAGTGGTACCACCTGTGCTTGTGTCTCAGCCTCCCCAAAATAATTTCCTCTCCTGGGTCTTCTAAGTGTGGCAAAGGGTGAGGAATGTGTCAGAGAGTCTGGGAAGAGGAAGAAGGTTCCAACGTGGAGCCTGCAGAGCGAGTGGATTAGCATCATTTGTGCTAGCAGAGAGCTCAGCGACTCTTTCTCCTGTCCTCTGGAACAACTGTGTGTGATATGATCTCCCATCCCCTATCAAAAAAGGCTCTGTCTTCAGGAAAACAAAGACTTTTCAGCTCAGTGTTGTTCTCTCACATGATTGAGATTTCTTTTTAACAATGTTATATTATTACAACCTTTGTAAAACTCCGGATAAGGAGGCTGTGTTAATAACACACAAAAAAAGAAAAGCAGTTTGTTTATAAAAGCTAGTGTTTTGACCATAATTATACTTTCCTCTGTCTTCTTGATGAATCAGGAATTTCTGAGCCAGGTATCTGCACAAAGCATGATAAAACTAGGTTCATCCAGGATGTGACCTACATTTATGTAAATCTTGTGGAAACAAAGTTCTGTTCTCCATCCCTTATTTTTTTTTAAATCTGTATTTCTTTTTTATCTTTGATTTTCATGAAAACCGTCCAGGGACAGTCCACATTTTTCAGAAATAACAAATTTTTCAGTACAGGAGGCAGCATTTGCCAGTATAGCAACAAGAAACCAGCCAAGTTGCTTTGGAGGAGTTAAGTAAGTACATTTCAATAAGGACCCAAACAAACCTTGGCAACCAATCAGAAAAACAAGTCATCAATGCATTAAGGAAGCCCTCAAATATGAGTGCTGTCTGTGGAAAACAGAGTTACTCACCAACTGAAAATGTTTACTTGAAGTGAGAATTATTTTATGGAAAACCACTGTGAGTTTTGGAATACTTACAATCTGTTCAGATTGGTCACTGTGTACAATGTTCCTGCTGCAATATGCCCTGAGACTTCTAATCTGTCTGCCTAATGGAGCAGGTGGCGAGATTCTCTACTGAGCTGTTGGCTCCTGGAGGGCAGGAACCATGTCTTATTCATCTTGTATCTTGCACAGTACCCAACTCTTCAAAGGCAGTCGATAAATATTGAATGAATGAATCTTTATATACATGACCACACTCCCTGATCCCTAGCATAAAATATCAACACGCCATCTTCTCAATCCTATTGCCCTGCTTTACTTTTCTTTTGAGCAATTAATGCCAGCTGTCATGCTATGTGGTTGCTTTTATTATTTATTATTTCTTTTTTTCCCCACCAGAATCTAAGTTCCCAGAGGGTAAATTGAACAGGTTTGATTAATTGGATAGCCCTAGTTCCTAAGGGGGTACCTAGTTATATAACAGGCAATTATAAATATGTGTTGACTTTTGAATGAATGAATGATGAATGATGAAAGAATGAATGACATTCTATTGTCTATTCTATTCTATTGTCTAATGTCCCTCTATTTTTCTTTCCTCTTCATTTTCATCCATCTCATCTTTTTAAAAGTTTATTTATTTTGAGAGAGACAGGGAGACAGAGAGGTAGAGAATGAACAGAGGAGGGGCAGAGAGAGGGGTACAGAGGATCTGAAGTGGGTTCTGTGCTGACAGCGGACAGCTTGATGCAGGAGTTAAACCCATGAACTGTGAGACCTGTCTTGAGCCAAAGTCAGATGTTTAACTGACTGAGCCACCCAAGCACTTTCATCTATCTCATCTTAATAAGGCCAGAAAATTGTACTATGAACATAAATATCTGTAAATAGTAACAAAACAGGGTTTCTTCATTACATAATGGCTTGTTCTGAATAATGGAAGGATAAGGAGACCAGGTCTTGCTGATCTCTGGCATAAGTGTCTACAAACCTGCCAATAAGTATGAGTGACAAGAAATGAGGATGAGAGGAAGGGGAGAAACAAAATATTCTCCTGTAGCAATCAGTGGTGGGTGGGCTCCCTATGAGCTGACCAGCTACCTCATGTAAATAGTAAAACACATTTGTGAACCATCTCCCACATTCTAGTAATAAAAACATATGACTAGTTTCTTCATCATACTGGCTTTCATGTGCTTCCAGTCTTTGAGGAATAAAACTACATCTTCTCTAGATTTTCAGTTCCTTTAGAACATCACTTATAGCTTAGGGCAACATTTTAATAATATAATATAATATTTGTTTCCTTTGGACATTTCTGCATTGTCCTCATGTGTAAATGAATAACAATCCCAACCCATTAATAAAAATCCCATTTTACCTTCCAGTTGAATGGTGGATAAAATCCCCGAGTGGGTGGCTCAGTGCCTTGCCTGTGACTTACATGTGGTTGGTCATCCTTCCAAATATAAGACTTTCAACTGCAAACTCCAGATATTATTTATTTCTTTTCAAATCAATGTGGAATAGGAATTTCTTGTTTTCCTTGTAGATGTCCACGATATGTGATGTCAGTTGAACATACTTATTGTTGCAATTTCCCAATTTGGGTATCACCAAATGAAACTGGAATAAATAGGAAAGTGGCCTAGCTGCAGAGTCTAAGTCTGGAAAAAACAGTGAGTAGGAAATGTCTGTCATTGGCCTTCTCACTCTCGCCCCTTTTCTCCACTCTAGGTCTCCTCTGAGCATCTCATTCTCTCCACCTTGATCCCAATGCCTTACGTACTCTGGATTGTCCAACCACTCAGCTGTCTTGCTCACTTAATGAATCTTGTCTCTCCCCTAATTTATTATAGTGGAAATTGCATGGGAGATGAGCGAACATAATCCCTAACTTTGCTAATAGCTGTGTGTAATGGGGTGAGCTGTAAAATTCCCCAGAGTCCTCATTTCTTTATCTGTAAAAACAGAGATAATAATATTTATTTCACAGAGCTATTGCACAGACTATATAAAATCATGCACTTGAAACTTCCACTCAGAGCCTATCTCCTGGGAAATGTTAGGATACAATGTCTAGATATTTGTTCTGACCTAAGTTGGTAGTTCTAATGAAACTTTCAAAACAGAAAAATGGAGGACATTCTTCTAATGGATGGTGAGGGGATTCCTTCAGATGGAGCAAGGGTGGTATGGGGAGGAAGTGGAAGATTTAGGGCCATGATGACAGTTGGTCAGTCCCCAAGCTATACAACCATACATGGACACACAGAAAGTAGACACTTTTATGAAATGAAAAAAAAAAAAAATGAAGGTGAGAAAAAAAAAAAAAACTAAAGGTTTTTGGGATGAATATTTCAAGCATAAGGTGAACATCTCGAAGTATATTTTCTAAAGTGTGTAGCAAAGACAGGGAGTTGGTAGTTGTAAAATCAACAAATCTAGTTGTATGGATGCTAATGTATATTATTGTGTTTACTAATAAGTATTGTCTCACTCTCTTAATGATATTGAACATCTGTAATGTATTGTGTTTTTACTGTGATCAGAAGAATAAGCTCAAGACTCAGAGTGGGCTGAACTCCTGGCTCAGCCATAAACAGATGACATTTTACATGTGCCTTAAGCTCTCTGAGCCTCACTGTCCTCATGAAAGGAGGAAAAAACATACACACTTTTTACAGGTGGTGTGAGACACATAGAGCACAGATTATTGATGATGCTGATCCAGGGAATTAGCCAATCCTAAAGTCCTATCTCTGGATTTTTTTTGAGATAATAAGTATCCTCATGGTTTCAGTAACATTTTTGGTGGATTTCCTCTTGCTTGGAGCTCAAAGCATCTTAACTGGTCCATCTCTTTTTTCAATTCTTCAGTATGTGACCATATGTATAAGAGAACCAAACACTGAACTGGCCTGATCTTGTGGCTTCCGCCACATATGCTCTAATGTTCTTTACCTAACCCAAGAGAGCCTATGTGAATGTGAGTATGAGTGTGTGTGTGTGTGTGTGTGTGTGTGTGTGTATGAGTTGCTATTTAAACAATTCACAAGACATAGCTGAAAAAATTCTGAGATTGGTTTTATTAACAATACACTTGAGGTATATATTGGGGAATAGTCATCAAACCAAATTAGGTGATTAAAAACTCATACTTTAAACATCAGTTTATCTTTCCCTTTAACCTCTGGAGATAGACCAAGAACCTGCTTTTCTGTGGGAAAAAAATGTTATGAGTCCTGAAAACTCCTTATGCCTCTAAACCTCCTTTGTAATGTTCATGCACTCTAATATTACAGGATAATCATTTTACTGCAATATCCTCAGAAGAATTTGGAGGTTTGTCATTTCCTGGTTAAAGGTTTCATTATTTGCTTCTGGCAGAAACCTAGTCAGGAAGAATTCATTGGTTTATAATTCTAAGTTAATACACTCTAATCATTTAGAAATTTACTTGCAAAAATAACTCAGCATATTTGTTGTTCTTTAAGGACTGTAGTAAAACTTCCCTGAGTAACTTGGTACACTTTGCAAATAAGGACTAGTTTTAAATACTTGAATGAAAGATGCAAGTATGTTTACATACATCTTTAAAAGCTACAAAGTTCAAGATCTCTGCTCATAGATGACCAGAGTCAATTATGTTCTAAATCTGTCCTTATTTTAAATGTTTCCTTCTTGTCTTTTTCTTTTACTATTCTGTTTCCCATTTTAAATAATTTGTATCAGTCAAAGTAGTAGACAGATAATCTGGACCTTCTTCCAAAAGTCAAACAGAAAGAATCCAGGGTAACTTCTATGTCGAATTAATGGTTCATTAAAACATTGCATAATCTACCTGAGGAGGTAAACATCGCATTTTTAGCTGTTTTGAAAATTTTATGAGACATTGACATGTGGGGATTTTTATAGTGGCAGTTTATTTCTCTTGTTGTAAAGAATTTCAGAGCAAAAATAAATTAGCTTTTTAAATTAATATCTAGATAGATTAACATATTTTAATGAGCAAGCTATCTTTTATTATTTTGGTATTTTTTATGACTTTTTTCTGACAATAGGTCAAATTATAAAAATTTGCATTTGCATCTACTTATAAAATGATAGAAGTTTATCAGGAACAAAAATACAAAGGAACTTTCAGATCTCCATTAAACTTGACATTTTTTTCTAGTAACATTTGCCTAGAATGATAACCCGCAGTGACATTTTATACTCACAGAGGAGACAGGCCAACAGATAAAGTTTCCAGGGGTCATTCTTCTGTCCTTTGCCCTTTAACATTTAAACACTGCAAACAAGTGTTTCTAACTCCTCTCAGATAATCCCATTCTCACTTTCTTAAACATGAAGCCTGTGAAGGATGCTGGTTGGAAATAAAGGTGTCTATGGACAGAACCCCATGAAATATTGCCCATGGTCCACCTTGAAGTACCGTAGATAGAGGGTTAAATCCTTGGCTATTGATACTATTCATCTTGTTGTTGTTGTTTCACTTTTAATGTTTATTTATTTATTTTTGAGAGGGAGAGAGTGTGAGCAGGGGAGGGGCAAAGAGAGAGTGAGAGAGAGGATCCCAAGCAGGCACAGCGAGCGAGGTGGGGCTCCAATTCAGGGACTGTGAGATCGTGACCTGAACCAAAATCAGTGGTCAGACCCTTCACCGACTGAGCCACCCAGCCACCCCTGATACTCTTCATCTTAAAGGAAGTTGACAGTTTTATGATTAGCTTTGGAGATTGACCAGATATTCTGGAATTTAGTGCTTTGTGGTCACTGAAAGTGGTATATACTAATCATACTTGAGGAGAATAGTTAGCTTATATTGTAAGGTATTACTTGTTTTCAGGAAATCATCTGAAGGAGGTTTATGAAACATTGTGTCTCAGGGTCCCTAATAGCTGGATAACTTTATGAGATGGGACAGCAGTGGAATTTTTCCACTCTATGTCTTTCTGTGTAGTTCTTCATTTCAGGCACAGACAATACATGGAAGGAAATAAAATGGCCACTGTATCCAAAGATGGAAGAAGAATACTAAAGAAGTGTTGTAAATGTTTAAGAAGAAAAGAGAAATTATCTGATTTACTACTAATGTAATTCTCTGCACCTTATAATCCCTTGTAGAGTTCACAATGCAAGAAAGAATGGCCATAGCTGTGCCCTTGGTGACTCTAGGTAGATGCCAATCCTACATCTCCTCCAGGCCACCGTTAGTTGTACTTCTGTGTTTACTATGCTCCTCTGGTAAGTAACATAAACATGTCTGGTTTTGATGCAGAGCAATTTCCTTTACCCTGGGCAAGGATGGAATCAGAGGCCTAAGGTACCTACATTCAGAACTTCCTTAAAACAATGCATCTTTCTGTATTCCAGAAAGAGGCCTGTGTCTCCAAGTGTCTACAGGAATTGCTATCCCTTCCAGGACTCATTATGGGTTCAGATAAATAAGATCCATTATCCTCATGATGGGTGAGTGGTAGGGAGGGAGAATGCCCTTCAAAGTTGTCTTGGATGTTCCTGTTTTATTTTTACAATAAATAAAAGTGCTGGGTGTGGCTGGTCCATGAATAGTGAACAAACAATGTGATCAGGTCTAGTAGGCTTGGCTCTGCATTCATTCATTTGCTCACTCATACCTCCTTTTCATTCATTTACTAAAATATCTACTAAGAGCCCACTATGTGCTCGGCACTCTGCAAAACACTAAGAGTACATGGATGAGTGAAAACAGACATAATTGGGTCACTGGTCTATTATCATGGAGCTCACTGGTCAGTAACAGTCAGTCCTGATTATTATTTTAGTTTTGGATGTCCCTTTATAATTAATGTCCACCTTCCTACCCAAATTGTGAGTTATAGACTTGTTAAAATAGTCTAAACTTTTTTTTTAGGGGAGAGAATATTATTTAATTTCAGTAATTTAGAATAGGATCATGCATCTTGGAGTTGATGCTAACTTCTTCTAATTTGTCATGACAACCTCCCAGCATTAAAGTTTATTAGACTTTTTGCTTCAACTTTACTCAAAGAGACAGAGATGGAGAGAGGCCGGACCAAATCCAGAAGCCAAAGCTCTGGTCATTCATTTTCTGAGACTGCTCCAAATACCCCTGATGTGCTTCCAGGTATTATAAAGTGTGTAATGAGAGGGGAGTGATCCTTCCAAATCACATAAGATGAGAAACCTATTGACAGAGAGTGAACCTTTTTGGTCTCACTGCTTAAGTAAGAATTTTCAAAGCAAACATTTCAACCCTCCACTTGTAACACTGTTTACAGAGAAAATACACCCTGTGTTTACTGTGGGGCTGGAATGTAGCCTGCAAAATAAAGGCAGGGGGATTCCTGGGTGAAAGGAGGTCAAACTGTAGGGAAACTAAGACAGTCATTTTTCTGTCTTAACCCTGAGCAGCTCATTGTCTTCTGCCAGTAATCGACCTGGTTGTATCTGGTATAAACTGGGATGGTAGCCACATTGATAATGGCTGAATAAACAGCATATTAATGGCAACTGTTTTGAAAGATAAGGAGGGATTTCAGATCCTCAAGTCGCTTTTTCTGAGGGATGCTTCAATTCAAAGCCTGGCTCATCCCCATTCAGTTTTATCTGTGGAAATCGCCAGTCACCTGCTTCTGCTTTTTCCCTTCAATAAAGATGATGTGGCACAGCACACAATCATCTCCTACTCACTGCTGTTAATATTATTATTTTTATTGAGCAAAATTCTAACTTCTCAGAGCTAACTGTTACTGTTCAATCTAAGGGCACATACTAGGAGTAATGTTATTACTACAAAGACAGAAACAAGCAAATGATCCAGGTACCTGCACTTTTCTCTCTTTATCTCCTCATGCCTACTGTCTCTCATCCTATGGCATCAACAAGAAGTGATTATTCATGTATACAACAACAAATTTATTCAACCTCCCCTCAAAAGATAATTAAAATATTTTAATACGCTTTGTTTCTTTAGCTTAAAATAATATTTCTAAGGTCATTTCTGATATGCAGCAAGGATTGGCAATACACTCTGGTCCCTCATTTAAAAATCAGGTTGTAATTGTTTATCCTTTCTCTCGTTACTCATTCCTTTCAATCATATTTATTAAGCACTTACTACATGTCAGGCATTTGGGGTAGAGTGGAAAAGAAATATATTCCTTGTCCTCATGGAGCTAAGAGTCTAGCGAGAGAGACTGTTCTGTAAACAGTTGTATATTAATCAAATCTTTATACATTCATATTAAAGTTCAATAGGGTAATATGGTCTTAAAACAAAGTTCTCCTTAATACTTTTGTAAGGCAAAGCAATGGCTTTTAATGTATCTATTTGGCTAGGCCAGATATATCAGGCTTTATTAAAGCTGGGCACAATTTTCCTCTTGAACATGAGAATGCTTTCCTTCTACAATGTCTCTGCAAAGGATCACAATGATGTAGATAATATAGTTTGCTCAGTAGAGGACAATGATGGAGCCATGGTATGCATCACTGTGTATTGATATAATTACAGTAGTATAAATTTAAATAAAGAACAGACACATGGACAACTAAATAAGCACAATTCAATGTATGTGCTCTACTAAAAATGTGAGACCATAGCATAGTGAAAGGAATAAGGGGTGGAGCCATTGGAGACAGAGTTTAAAACAAACAAACAAACAAAAAACCTTCCAGGTCCAGGTTCTTAAGGATTAATAGAATTAACTAAAGAAAGGAAGAAATGGTGGAGAAAAAGAATAAATTAACAGAGAATTAACGACACCTAGCCATTATCCTCTCTGTGGTTATTTGGTCATCCTCTCATGGAAAGAAAGCCTCAGTTCCCTTCCCATTCTCCTGGACTCTTAATGGGTTCTTTCCTGTCATTTGACTCAAAAGAACACGGGAAAGAGGAGGGAGGCACCACTCAGCTCTCTCACCATAAACGAAGTTCTGTCCCACTGTATGGGATTGGGCTGACTATCGTTTAAAAGGCTGGTAGAAAAATAAGGGAAAAGAGAATAGCCTCAGTATCCTGAGGATATCTCAAAGGTCAGACCAGAGTACAAATAAAAGTGGTCTGGAAAAAAAGTATCCTAAGGCAAGGACCAACAGGTTCTTCTGCTTTCCTTCTTTTCTTTATGATATTGGGAAGAAGTATTGTTAACACACTGACTAAAAACAGAAACGTGGTCCCTTTATTTTATTTTGCCTTGAGATTTATTTTTAGAGTATCTCATCTTAAACTTGTAGTTCTGGAAAGGATCTTTTAAAAAGTCTAATCCAACCCCCTTGTGTTATGAATTAAAAAATTACCGACCAGAGTGGTGAGATAATTTGTTCAAGAGCACAATTACTTAGGGGACAAAGTTGAGACCTGAAGCCAAATCTTCTGGTGCCCCCCAAAGTAGAGAGTAATTTAGAATTAGTCAGACCTGGTTTGCATCTGTGCTCTGATTTATATTTGTATCTGTTTCCTCTGTATAAGGGACATTATAATAATTTACAGGGAACTTATGAGAAATAGATGAGAAAAATATATGAAGAGCACCTAGCAGAATATCAGATTCATTGTGAGTGCTCACCTTTACAGCCTCTTTCTCCTTTTTTACCCAAGAAAAACCATGCTGCAGAAACTATGAAGATCTGATTAAGGTATTTTAGAACACGACTTCAGAAGCCAATCTGAAATCATGGACATTACTAATGGAAGATAAATGTAAGAATTTATATATGTACATTCGTGTATACTTGCACACACACATGGTTTCCTCCCACAGTGAATAATGTGTGAAATTTGAAATATTTGAAATTCCTGGTAATGCCTTAATAATACCAATTATTTTCATCATGAATACCACTAATTGAGCACCTACTATGTGGCAGGTATTGTGCCACTTCAATTACAAACATTAATGCTAATTCTGGCAGCAATCTAACAGATCACTTCACAGATGATGAAACCAAGGGCAGAGACATTGAGTCTCACAACTAGCATCAGGATGATATGAATGTTATAGAAAATTTTCAACTCTCAGATTTGTTTCATGCAGAATAATTAGAGGTGATTTCTTAAAATCCTGTCCAGCACAGATGCCTAGACACTTAAACTAGCAGCTGCTCTCCTTGTATATTCAATGGGCAGTGTTGCTAGGCTTGATAGGTCAGGACCATAAACTTGGGTAATTTAAAGACAGAACAAAGGGCATAGATGACGATTTCTTCCAAGCACACACCTGCTGAGAGCTATGAGTAACTATCCCTAAGGTCAGACTTAATTGGATTTAGATCCAAATGAACTCTGACATGTTGATTATTCACTGCTTGAAAGCAGAAGGAAGAAAAATGCTAAGGTGAGAGGTCAGGAGTATAAGTTTTCCTTTTTCTCTCCTGTGGTTCTGAAGAGTCCCCACTGAGGACTTTCTTTTTATTCAGGTTTTATATTTTCACTTTTAAGGTCACTTGGGGAACCTAAATGTTCTGGTATTCTATACATCCCAAACACATATCTTTCCTCACATACTCAGGTTCTATAGCTTCTGGAATCAGTCCTGTGATGGATATTAGGAGCCTACGAAGGACATCACAAAGTAGTTGGGGATACATATTCGAGAATTCTCACAATTAATCTCCTCCACAGAATTTTAATAAAGGGAGGTAAGCAATCTTAGAGGTGATAGGAATATTAGGGTGAATGAGAGTGAATTGTCTGCTCTATCCCAAGCTTTGTATATCTTACCTCAGTTAATTTTCATAATTATTATTCTCGTTTCATCACAAGTACAATTCTTATCCTCATTTTATCAAAGAAGCAATTGAGGCTTAAAGGTGTAATGCCATGCAACAGTAAATGGCAGAGTTATTATTCAAAATTCAGCTCTGTCTGATTCTGGCAGCCAGAGCTCTGGGAGGATGGCTGTTCTGATATGGTCACAGAAAGGCTGGATACTGGGTTAAACCCATCAAAAAAAAGCTTCCTGGAGGAGGTGGGTCCTGAGTTGGAAGACAGAGAAAAAAGAATAAGTGGCTTGATGGCTACAATATGGGTACAATAAACTGGAGTGAAAAGAGGAATGTGAAGGATTCAAAAGAATATTCTCTGAGTTTGGAGCTGGACCCAGTGATGAGGCTAGAGACAGCCAATGGTTGTTTCAACACAGCAGGAGAGCAACTGGATACTTGAGAACCAGAGAACAATCTGGGAGCCAGAGAGTGGGAGCAGACTACACTAGTCACTTGTTAAAGATCAATAGGTATATGGAAGATTCTGGAAAGGAAATACACCTCTTTGATTTCTGAAAGATAGTAACAATATTTCCACAGTAGATGAGATCCATGACAGAAAAGATGAGATTGTAGAGAAGAGAAAGGCCACAACTGGGTTGCCATAGCTCAACCTGTGTTTGTCATGCATCATTCCTTCATTTAGCAAGTACCTACTGAGTACCTACTGTGTGTCAGTCTCGCTGTGGTCACAGGAGTTTCCACAATGTATACCTGAACTACAGCAGGATATCAGGTCTGCCCAGAGGAAGAACAAAGTTATCTCTTGCATTCCAGTGACAGTGACATAAAATTGATGACCATTGAATCAATGAGGAAAAATTCACCATAGAAATTTAAGTGCTTTTGAGAATGAGATGGGGTTAAAATGACTATCCTAGTACAAGTGAAGTGTTGATAGTGTTGAATAAAATGGAAACAGGAGAGCCTACACTTTAAGAGGAAACAGAATAGGAAATGTGGATGAGATTTATAATGATAATAATAGTTCCTATTTGGGGACCCTGTACTTTGGCTGTACTAGATGCTTTACTTATTCACCAGTCTGCACTACAGCTCTGTGAATAAGTTATTACCCTCATTTTATTGGTGAGCTGTAGGATGACCAGCCATCCTGAGGGGTTTCCCTGGCAGAGGACTTTTAGTGCTAAAGCTAGGGGAGACCCAGACAAACTGGGATGGTTGGTTACCTGAGAAGAAACTGAGGGTCACAAAGTCGAAAGTCAAAGACAGAATATGAACTCATGCCCAAGACTTCCAGATGTCTTTCCACTATAGCACATTGCCTCAATATTTAAAAATCCCAAAATTACAAATATTAGACCACATATTCTCTTTTCTGTTTTCTTTTTCTTGTTTGTTGTTGTTTTTGTTATTTTGAGAAAGAGAGAGCATAAGCAGAAAAGGGGCAGAGGGAGAAGGAGAGAGAGAATCTCAACCAGGCTCCACGCCCAGTGTGAAGCTCAGGGCGGGGCTCCAGGCTTGATCCCAGGATCATGAGATCATGACCTGAGCTGAAATCAAGAGTCAGTTGTTCAACCAACTGAGCCACCCAGGCGCCTCTCAGATCACATATTTTCTATACACACAAGCATGACAAAGTTTTTATTTCTTGAATCAATAACTTCCATGCCATCTCTTCTGTTAAATTGTTCATTGCTTCTGTCTCAACCACTAATCCCTTTGTATGGTCTAACATATCTTTTACTAACAGCTTCTTTCAACAGAGGAGAAACGTGTTTATATATAGTAAACCTTTTCATTTTTCAGATTTAGTTAGAACCTCAACACTAAGTGGTACAAAAGAATTCCAAAACAGGTTGTGTTGCAGCAACTGGGTGGCTCAGTCAGTTAAGCATCTGACTCTTGATTTCGGCTCAGGTCATGATCTCACAGTTTGTGGAACTGAGCCCCACATCGGGCTCTGCTCTGGCAGTGTGGGATCTGCTTGGGGTTCTCTCTCTCTCTCTCTCTCTCTGTCTCTCTTTCTTTCAAAGTAAATAAATTAACTTAAAAAAAAAAAGAGGTTGTGTCTTCAAGAGACTAACATCTGGAAGAAAATAAAGTGAAAAATGAAACTCCAGCTGTTTTGTCCATAAGCCAAACACGATGCTATTTGGGGACATCTGGAGAGCTGACTGAACTTTTTTGATTTTCTTACAGATGTTCAGGGTCATCTAGACACTGCTATAACTGCACATGGAAAGATATGCATAATGGTATTTCACTGTGTAATTGCCATAGAGAACCCTTTTGTAATGTTAATGTTTGTGGTCAGAATGAAGACTCACCCTATTGGCCTATACTGTTATATCAATTATATTTTATAGCATGTGGTTATTATGTTGCAGGACATGTATTTTGATCCAGATAGCCAAGCCATGATGTTGACATTATGGATTTTGAAATTAGTTACTTTATAGCCCTTTTCTTTTTAGGTTCTAATTGGTTATATGCAAGCAGGAAAAATGGAGGACATTTACTGGATTGCCTGGACTTTCTCAAATAACTAAACAAACTTATTGAAGGCTTGTTTAGAAGTGATTCAAATAATTCAAACTTTGAAATTATGTCACGTTCTAAAGATGGTCCCAGGGTTCAGTATGCCCTGCAATCAGCACACCCCCATCTGACTGCTGTGGGAGCAGCTGCATTATCTGCATTTGGCCAAGTAAGCAAACTCTGCACCGTGTCACAGTGTTTGTTGTTTGCTAATGGGCTAGTGGTTAAAAACTGCTTAAAAACTCTAATTACACATTTTCAGATAATGCAGAGGTGGCATATGGTTGGCTTCATTACTTGAAGATATACACATACAGACTTTACTTGTATACTTTGGTGCATAGTAGCTATTCAATAAATGCTTTATAGATGCCTGAAAATGATATCAAGCCTTAACTAATTCATTACCATGCACTGAATACAGAGTTAAACATATAAAGTATATAATATTACTTAATTCACAAAAGAGTCCTCTGGGGGGGGGCTTTATTATCCCCATTTCAAATATATGTTAACTGGGGTGCAGGAATGTTAAGCAAGTGACTCACCCAGGTTGCAGAAGTGGCTTTTGAACCCAGATTGTCTAGCCCCTTAACCATTATGCTCTGCTGCCTCTTTTTGAAGTGAGTATCTGATGGCAGAGACCTAGATTTGCTAAGAATCCCAAGACTGGTTTAAGACCACTGTCAAGCACAGACATGCACAGATCATTTTATGCCTATTTCATTAAAAACCAATTTGTTGGGGAGGTCCTAGCTCCTGCACATAGATGGGAAAAGTACACATTTGGTACATAAACCCCACTTACACACATTCAAAATGATTCAGTCAGTGGGTTAGCAAAGGTTGTTTTAAGCCAAATGACACCTGTAAAGGAAAGTTATGTTGCTGCTCTTTCCTTTTAAATCTGAACTTCTTACTTAACTGACCTGGTCTGTTGCAAACATCGATGTGTCATAAAAAATACGTTACCTTATAAATCACATCTCTCCTGTAGGAGATTACAACATTTTTTATGGCCCATCTGAACCTCTTGAAGCTTTGTTTCTTCAGAACCTATTCCAGTTACAAAGAGATGAGGTTTTTACTTCAAAGGAAGCAGCTATGAAACCTACACTTGTAGAACACAAAACTACCTCCTTAAGGTTTTATAATGATTGTTACATCATTCACTTTTTGCAATTGCCATTTAAAAATTCACAATACACATAATAAGGTATCCACTTTTTATGACTATCCCACTGCTAATTTCAACTATGTATGCAAACAAGTTGGAAAAATAGTGTGTCAGCTCTTTGATCTTAAGTCTCATCTTTACTCAGTGGAGCTTACTGGAAGAGTCATCCCAATTCCTAGAAAACCACAGGTTTTGGTGTATTAAGCAGGTAGCACATTAAGAAATTTTATTGTACATACCCACAGACTCAGGGATTTTAAGCCAAATGGTTGCATTTTTTTTTCAGAGTGAAAATTTAAAAGGAAAGATAATTATGCTACTATTTAATAGAATCATCGAGTGACATTATTTAGGTTGTTTTTGCTTTCTTTGAAAAGAATGCTCATCAAATACTATGTAAAAGTCTATGTTTACCCACCAACATAATAACACCCTTCATTTATGTGGCCATTTGTTGTTTCCAAAGTGTTTTACATTTATTACATAATTGGGTGATATCATTTGAACACTTGAAATTATACCCCAGATACAGTCCAATAACTGCATTCTGAACACTAAATTCAAGGTAGATATGCTTTTCTGGCACTGCCTTGACTAAAAAAGGTAACATAAAATAATACTGCTCTAGTCCCAAAGGGATTTCAGACAAGGAAGCAAAAAGATAAAAACAAAACAAAGCAAAAAAAAAAAAAAAAAAAAAAAAAAAAAAACCAACAGTATTACATTATCTTTCTCACTGTTAAACCACAGTGAAATTTACAAGAGGGGTTTTGTTAAAGGATTTTTCCCAAATGGTCCAGAGTACAACTTAACAGTTAGGTCTTGTAAGATTAAGTGCTTTACCTTCACCTTTAATGGCTGCTTCTAACTGTGGTGCCTCACCTTAGATGTAAAATATCACCTAAGAGGGATGAGCTAATGGTGTGCCTGGAGGAACTTTTACTGGAAACCTTAATGAGTGAGAAGCACAATCAGGAATATCACGGTGGATGCAGAGCAGCATGGCGGAATGAAGAGACAGAGACTTTGAAGTCAAAATGCCTTGGCTTAAAATCCAGGCTATTCCATTTACTACCTCAAAGGCATTGGACAGCTCATGTAAACTATCTGAGCCTTAGTTTTCTTACCTTTGCAATGAAGATGGTAATATCCTTTATTTTTCATAGGGTTATTGTGAATATCAACTTTAATATTGACTGTAAATATTTAGCTGGTGCCCAAGATATTAAATAATAAGTAGACTCATTGCTTCCTTATTATTAGGCCTGTTTCCTTACTACTACAATGTTATAGGCAGACATCCAAGAGGGTGTAGAATAAGAAAATTTAAGTGAATAAAGAGGAGGACAGAGCTTTAGTGAAGATGGTTTCCTGGATTGTGGCTTGGGTATCTGGATTGTGATATTCAATAAAATTAGAAAGAGGGAAAGAGAAAATGAGAAAACTTGTGGGGGAGAAAGAAGGTAAGATTATATGGCACAGCACATTTATCCTGCTCACTCCTGAGTCCCCAGATCCTAACAAGGTCCTTGGAACAGAGTAGGTAATAATGATAAGAAAATCACATAGCAAATAACAAATACTTAGCAGCAACTGACACAATTAGGTAACCCAGACTAACTCAATGACCATATTTGAATTGGATGCATGATCAAAAAAATATATACCTCAGAGAATATTCTTACCAGAAATGTATAAATATATAACGTGGCATATATGCCCTCTTTCAGGGGTCAAACAAAAACTTTCATAGCATTTCAAATAAAATGGATTAAGGATGAAAACATACAAAAGATCAACAGTACCCAGAAAGATTAAGAAACTGTTTCTTTTCTAGGTCTAATATGCTAGGGATTAGAAGCATTGCTTTCTTTTCTTTCTTTTTTTTTTTTTTTTACACCATTTTACATTCTTATTTGGATGCACACAAAATCATTGGTCTTTGGCAAGAATATGGAATGGGAAAAAGACAGTCTCTTCAACAAATGGTACTGGGAAAACTGGACCAAACTTTTTTACAACATACACAAAAATAAAGTCAAAGAAGATTAAGGACCTAAATGTGAGACTTGAAATCATAAAAATCCCAGAAGAGAGAATAGGCAGTAATTTATCTGACATCACCTGTAGCAACATTTTTCTAGATATGTGTCCAGACGCAAGGAGAATAAAAGCAAAAATAAACTTTGGGACTTCATCAAAATAAAAAGCTTCTGAACAGCAAAGGAAACCATCAACAAAAGTAAAAGACAACTTACGGGATGGGAGAAAACATTTGCAAGTCATATTTAATAAAGGGTTAGTATCCAAAATATATAAGGAACTTATACAACTTAATACAAAAAAATCCCCCAAATAATCCAGTTAAAATATGGGCAGAAGACATGAACAGACATTTCTTTAAAGAAGGCATCCAGATGGCCAATAGACACATGCAAAGATGGTCAACATCACTCGTCATCAGGGAAATGCAGATCAAAACCACAATTAAGATATCACCTCACACTTTTCATGTTGGCTAAAACAGAACAAAACAAAGCAAACAAACACAAAAGGCATGAGAAACAGCAAGTATTTGTAAGGATGTGGAGAAAAAGCACCCTCTTTTGCTGTTGGTGGGATTGAAAACTGGTGCATTGTTTTTTTGTGGCATTGTTTACAATAGCCAAATTATGGAAGCAGCCCAAATGTCCATCGATACATAAGTGGATAAAGAAGAGGTATAAAGACGGGGCATCTGGGTGGCTCAGTCGGTTGAGTGTCTGACTTCAGCTCAGGTCATGATCTCACGGTCTGTGAGTTTGAGCCCCACGTTGGGCTCCGTGCTGACAGCTCAGAGCCTAGAGCCTGCTTCGGATTCTGTGTCTCCCCCTCTCTCTGCCCCTCCCCCGCTCATGCTTTGTCTCTCTCTCTCTCTCTCTCTCTGTGTCAAAAATAAATAAACATTAAAAAATTTAAAAAAGAAGAGGTATAAAGAGGCTATATATATATATATATATATGAGTGTTATATAATATATAATTGATATATATATATAATGGAATATTATTTAGTCATGAAAACTAATGAAATCTTATTTACAACATGGATGGAGTTAGAGAGTATAGTGGTAAGCAAAATAAGTCAGTCAGAGAAAGACAAACACATGATTTCACATGCTTTCACTCATGTGGAATTTAATAAATATAATAAATGAATAAGGGGGAAAGAGAGAGAGAGAGGGAGGGAGAGAACAAGAGAAACCAAGAAACAGACTCTTGACTCTACAGAACAAGCTGATGGTTACTAGGAGGAAGGTGAGTGGAGGGATGGGTGAAATAAATGATGGGGATTAAGGAGGACAGTTGTGATGACCACTGGGTGTTGTATGCAAGTATTGAATCACTATATGGTACACCTGAATCTAATATAACACTGTATGTTAACTATACTGGAATTAAAAATCAAAATTTAATAACATTTTTTTTAATTCAAAATCAGGCATCATTAATCTCTATCAGAGATCTTGTCAATGTCCAAAAGCTCTTAGTGCTTCCCTTAACCTCTACCTGAAGACTCGAAAGTGACACAGGGTACTTCACTATGTGGAATCTATCTCATAGGTCAGGACCAAATCAGCATGGCAGTGTGGCTGTGAAAAAAAAAAAAAGTCAAATAATGGGTGGCTTGGACCTTTGCATGGAAAGGTCTTTATTTTCATGTCCTTATTAGGTATTTTCAAATGCCATTAAACATCAATATTCCTAGAGTTATCTCCATTCCCATTTTGTGCTGCATTTGACTTTAAAAGAATTCTGTCTTCAATGCCACTGTAGGTAAGCAGATAATCTATCTGCTATTCATAAGGCATAGCAGTTTTTCCAGGAACCTTGGGCACTAAAAGATAAAGTTCTATTTTAATTACCTATTTACATTTACTATTTCATTGTGAAATAGGTTAAAATGTGGGAGTGAGGAGGCCACACTCAACAGCTGCCTGTCTCCGTGAGAAAATGGGCAAAAGAGGCCTTTCAGACTTCGACCCAGTTCAACAGCCTTTTGGGATTACTGATGGGGTGAAGTTTATCATTTTAAAGTGTAAATAAGTCACAAGGGTTATTTGAAGTGAAATTTATTACTTTAAGGATAAAGATCAACACCTTTGGGAAATCAGTTGCCCTCATATTTGAACAAGCAGTGCACCTCCCTTACAACTTCAGTGCTTTGGATCAGTCTAACATTCTTTTTTTAGGTAAGCATTCTTTAATGTACATGGAAAAGTCTGATCTGAAACAATACAATGCTAATACATAAAACAGCTATTTGCTATATGCACAAATTAGCAGCACACAATTTAATTTAAAATTAGCAACTAATGATTCTAGAAAACAGCAATGTCTTCTCAGTAAGAAAGCCATACAATGGACTGAATTTTGCCCCCTGCTTCTCACATGTAGTGGTAGAGTGGAATACAGTAACACATCTTATAGGACAAGATTGGGCAGGCCAAGTAATGTGTTAGTGGTGCCTTTTACCAGGAGAGGCCCTGAAAACATTTATCAGTGATGGGCACTGCTTGCAAAAAGAAGGTCACTCTATGACAGCTTAAAAATACCTTGGCATTCAATGATCTTGGAACTGTGTAGACTTAGGTATCTAGATAAAATGAAAGTCCAGGTCTCTCATATGTGTATGTAATTTTATACCCACTCTTGTGGGTGAGCTGAAATCCCCTGTGGTTATCTTCACTTCTGAACATTCCCTTGTGAGCTCTTGTTTTCTTCTTCTTATTCATTCATATACTCCCTTTTCTTCTCCCTCACTTCCTAGTTTCCTTTTTTCAGTATATGGTGTTTAAAGAATGGAAGAGAAGGAATGAAATTCCACAAGACATTTTATCTGCAACTCTGCTGGCCCCAGCCCTAAGTGCAGGGGGGATTTAGTGAGACCAGGTCTTCCACCCAGCTGGCTGTCTCTCAGCATGTGACAGGAATGCACATTGAACCCCTTGGGTTCTGGCATAAGACTTCTCCAGGGAGAGAACAATTTATGCAAATGGGTAGGAGAGGCAGTGTAGGAGGAAAGAGACCCATTTTCATCTCCACACACTCTGAACGAGTGTGCTAGAACTGGAAGAACCCCCAGAGAAATGCTTGCCTGACTTAGTGATTAACTCCCCAAACATTTACCAAGACTACTTGTTAGGCACTGGGGATGCAGAAATGCTAGTCTTTCTGAATCTCTTGTATCTTAGTTAACTGTAATTATAATATAAAGGTTGAGGGGTGTCTGGGTGGCTCAGTTGGTTAAGCATCCAACTCTTGGATTTAGACTCAGATCAGGATCTCATAGTTCATGAGTTTGAGCCCCACATAGGGCTCTGTGCTGACAGTGTGGAGCCTGCTTAGGATTCTCTCTCTCCTTCTCTCTCTCTTCTCCTCCCCCACCCCTTTCTCAAAATAAATAAACTTAAAAAAATAATGATACAAAGATTAAATCTGTATATGTATATGTAGGTATAGGTATGCACACACACACACACATACACACACACACACACACACACACACACACACACCTGCCAAAGTTTTATGGGAACTCAGAAAAGGAACCACTAGTTCTGAGGTTGGGAAGAGGGAGAAATCTTAGCAGGTAGTAACATGCAAAGACCCAAAGAAACAGACACACAGTATTTAATAAATGAGGGAAGGGTGGAGGTAGAGGCACGAGGTCCCTAGAATTGAAATAAGATGAGGACAATAAAGTGAATCATAGAAATCAAGATGTCATTGATAATCTTGACATTCCTTTCAGTGGAATGTAAGAGGCCAACTACAGTGAGACAGGAGGGAGATGATAAAGAGAATAGTAGACAGATTAGCATTGGATGGATTAGCATTATATTGAACCACAGGCCCCTTTTGTTAATTAACAAAGAGAGATAAATATCAGTATTGCCACTTGCAAAATCTGTAGGGAGAGTGAAGGGATCTGAGTGTGGAAAAGACTTGTGAAGAAACAGGAATTATAATGACCATAATGTTTACCATGACCAGGACATATCATTCTACCCAACAAATTTGCAAAAACCAACAAGCCACAAGCAAACAAATAGAAATCTGATACTTCTAAGTGTTGACTTGTGAAGAGCAAAGGGGGCTCATACAGCTTTCTGCTACACCTGGTATGAGAGCAATTTGGCACTAGGAGTAAAGGTAAAGCGTGCACATTGACCAGGTTATACTTCCGGGTATGCACTATGCACGGGTACAAGAAGGATATTATCTAGGTGGCCATCAATTGAATACACATTTTTAAATGTGTCATATTCAGTGAGCCACCATCCAGAAGTTAAAATGGACAAGTATATATGTATCAAAGTGGAAACATTATCTGTAGCATAATATTGAGGGAAGAGAGCAAGTTATAGATTGGTATGTGTAAATGGATACATTTACATATGTGGAATAAGTAAAAAATAATTGACAGGATACACAGCTCACTCTTACTATCTCTAACATTAAGTTTTGTGAATAATTTGGGGAAAATGCACACAACAATGCAGCAATGAGAATAAGCCATGTATAACTACAAGCAACTATATGGATGAATGTCACAAATATGAGGCTGAACAAATGGAACCAGACAGTAAAGAGTGCGTACTGTACAGTTTATATAAAAACAAACAAACACAACAACAAAAAAAAATCAAAGCCAATGTATCCTGATAGGAATTAGGATAATACATTTATGCAAAGGGTAGAGATTATGAAGGTGCACAGAACATGTCTTCTATTGTGCTAGCAATGTCTTCTTTCTTGATCTGGGTTCTGTTAATAGAAGTGTTTTCAGTTTTATGTTTATTAAAAGTCATTTAACTGCACACTTGCTAAATGTTTACTTTTCTGAATGCATGCTATACTGCAATAAAAAGTGTAACAATGCTATTCGACAGAGGGGAAAAATTATTTATTTATTCTGAGTTGATGGGTTCATAGGTGATTATACATTTCCTGTGCCTTGCTGTTTATTTGTAATATTTCATTATAAAAAAAAAAAAAAAGAAACCCAGGAGCCAACTTAAGTTAAGAATTAAAGATAAGGGAAGGCACGAGTTGGCAGTGATAGAAAACAAGGAATCTGAGGCTCGGAGATCACAGAAGATGGGCGGACAGCAAAACCAAAACAGCAGTCCGCTCTCCGCACTGTCATTCCACTGCAGTGGCATCCTCTTGCATGTATGCATGTTCTCTTTTTATTTTGGAAACTTATCCAGCTTCTGCCTTTAAGTCTTGCACAGTTCCCTTACTCTATGTCAGTAATTGTATTTATCCACGGTGAAGGAACTTTGCAACCTTTCCAGTAGCTGCTGATATTTTAAAACACTGCTTTTGAGGTAGATGAAAGAATGAGAAATGCTTCCTTCTCTGCTTTTCCAATTTTCTCATAAAAGGGTGAATAGACTATACCAAGTCTTTAAGAGGTATTATTTTTTAATGTTTATTTATTTTGGGGTGCCTGGGTGGCGCAGTCGGTTAGGCGTCCGACTTCAGCCAGGTCACGATCTCGCGGTCCGTGAGTTCGAGCCCCGCGTCAGGCTCTGGGCTGATGGCTCAGAGCCTGGAGCCTGTTTCCGATTCTGTGTCTCCCTCGCTCTCTGCCCCTCCCCCGTTCATGCTCTGTCTCTCTCTGTCCCAAAAATAAATAAACGTTGAAAAAAAATATTAATGTTTATTTATTTTGAGAGAGGGGGAGAGAGAGAGAGAGAGAGAGTACAGGTGAGGGGCAAGAGAGAGAGGGAGAGAGAATTCCAAGCGGGATCTAAGCTGTTCGGGCAGAGCCTGACATGGGGCTCGAACTCATGAACCATGAGATCATGACCTGACCCAAAACCAAGAGTCCATCACTTAACTGACTGAGGCACCCAGGCACCCCTATTAGATATTATTTTTTAAGCTGCACCAGGGTAAGATGAAAGCCATTCACCCTCTTTGGTCTTCAAAATAAAAGAATAAGTCAGGTTCAACACTATTGATGGGTAATATGCATTCACTTTCTCTGACCTTATGAAAAACACTGAATTTTTTTTTTTTTTGGTGGGTGGGGAATTCAGTTACAGTGTGTTTGATTTTAAATACATCAAATAGGGGCGCCTGGGTGGCGCAGTCGGTTAAGCGTCCGACTTCAGCCCGGGTCACGATCTCGCGGTCCGTGAGTTCGAGCCCCGCGTCAGGCTCTGGGCTGATGGCTCGGAGCCTGGAGCCTGTTTCCGATTCTGTGTCTCCCTCTCTCTCTGCCCCTCCCCCATTCATGCTCTGTCTCTCTCTGTCCCAAAAATAAATAAACGTTGAAAAAAAAATTAAAAAAAAATAAATAAATAAATACATCAAATATTTGTAAACTGTCTCTCAGATAACGAAACCCTCAAAGAGTGTGGGATATGTTTCAGAAAGATCCAATAGTAGTCAACTCTCTCTGAGTAAATAAAATAGAGAGAGGACACAGTGTCCCTTCTAGCACAATGCTTACCCTCTCTGTGCAGTTCTTGTGCCACTGCCCTCACTTTAATGCTCAGATTATCCCCAGGCGTTTAATCCATGTCACTTCAGCACATTGCACTTAATTGCAGAATTTAAAGAAGACAAAGAACACTGTAGAAACGGGAGGGATGCCTCTGGGTTTTAGCTACTCTGTAAAGATGGGTGGGGAAAAGCCTTCCACATTTAACTCTTGTGTATCTTGAAACAAAAGAAATGAGAAAATGAAACGTTTCAGGTTACAGGTGGGCATTTCCATCAGAGAGAGGTTGAGCACCCCAGCACTTGTTAATTTCTAAGTTCAGAATGATCCTGAGAGCCTGTTAATATCTGCTGCCCCCTATAGTTTGCTCTTGTAAAAATCCTTTTAAAAAATCAGGAGAGCTATTTAAAACTCCAGTTGCTCTCTTCTAAATCCTAAGCACTTGTGGAATTTCATTCTGTCTCTTTTCAGTCCAAATCCACACATCAGAGTGAGCGAGGACATGGGGCGAGGCGGAATACATCTATGAGCAGTTATGATTTCATTTAAGGGAATAAACTGGGGGAAATGATTGCCTTTTAAGCATGCAGATTATATTATATGAAAAAAGCTGCTCAAATAAATATGATTTTCTTTAAAAGAGCAAAGGAAGCATCTGTTTATTAAACTACTTTCTCAATTTCCTATTGCCTTCCAAATTGGTTGTGGTACATGATTGCCTTGGTCTCCAAGCACAATAGCTTCTAATAACATTAAGCTTAAAATAATAGAGTAGAAGAGTACAGACTTGTGGTTTGTTCATTTGCTGAAACTAATATCGACGGCAGAAATTTTATCCAATCCTAAAATAGCACCTGGAACACTAGAAATTTAACAATGGCTCAGTGATGAATGAAATTTCATTATAAAGAATCATAATCTAATATCTAACTCCAGTAAAAATTTTGGAACTAGTTATCACCATGAACAAATGCTGGGGCAAAAGGTAATAAAACTATTTGTTTTAGCAATAGATTAATGAAGAAGAAGGAGTAGGTGATCTTAAGATAATATCACCCCATAGTCTGTGACCTGAATCATTTTAGGCTTAATTTCATAATTCAAGTGGACTGTGTATATGTAACTCCCTGAAAGATTATGAGAGGGCACAATTAATCTGTACAGTGCTAAAGCTTCCCACAGGCACATAAGACATCTTCTTTAGTTTCTTTAGAATCTACATTATAGATTTAGAATTTTTCCCCAAAACGAAACTGATCATTCTAATCAACTTGGTGAAAACAAAGAGCTAGTAGGCATAGTTGTTCTGAGATCAAATCAGGTTAGCTCCAATCTTGTATAATTAACTACAATGAATTAAACAATGACACTCTCTAAAAAGATAAAAACAAAATAAAAGGTCTTAAGTAGGAGAACCGTTAATATATATAAAATCCTATTAAATGCATGAAAATAAATCACATTTGCTGATAGTCATTTTTATTTAATTTTATTATGAAACTCACGCAGTATAACCATACTGTTTCATTTTGCTGAAGTAGAAACACAGACCCCAATCCACCAATTAAGAAATATTGGTTAAACATTCTTGACCTCCTGCTGTGGAGAATATAAAAGATTTTAGATACAAACGTTCTTCTCAAGCTACTCGAAGACTAACAGGTAAATGAGTGAAAAGACTAAGCATTTGAGAGGTTCAAAAGAGAGAGTTTTTTCTTAGAATTTCCTGAAGGTATGGTCTGAGTGGGCTGGCTATAGATAGGAGAAAACAGGCCGACTGAAGGGATCGGGAAGGACTTCTTGAGGTTTGAAACATGAAGGGAAACTCTGTGGACAGCTGCCGCGCACCAGTGGTGTCTGCTGGAAAAGCAGACACAAAAAAACATACCAAAGATTGTGGACTGGCCCGAGAGATTCCTGGCATCCTCCAAGGGGTCCTTGCCCACGGGGTATTGCATACCGGTGAAACAACATAGAAAGGAATTGTTTTAGCGAGGCACACCTCAGGGTGGACCCAGAGCTCAAAATCTAGCTGAACACTCTTCTGTGGGAGTCTGAGGAGGGACGTGGCCAAGAATGGAAAAGCCTCCTCAGAGAACGTGGGAGAGAGGCTGGCGACATGAGAGAGGGGGCAGGGACAGTGCTGGAGAGAATGCCCCGCTGGCTGGCCCAATGCTTGATTCAAGCCCTATCACTTTCTGTGTGTAAAGTTCGAGCTTGGCCAAGCTTCTCTGGCCTCAAATCTGTTATTCGCCACGTGAGGATATGTGACACCCCTACCGTCAACGTGTATCATACAATCCCGGTGAAGAGCGAATGAGATCATGTAGGCCAGAGTACTTTGTCAAATGTAAAGCGCTATTTAATTTAAGGCTGATTGTGTTCAAGCTTGTGGTCAACATCCACGACACCTCGTCTGATTCATTGGCTGAATCATGGTCATCAAAACTCTCTTCTACATTCATCTACAACCATTTCTCACTTCCCTGAACTGGATCCACTGTTTTCAGGAAGCTCTCTCTACTTGTCTGTTGTCAGGCTTACTCCTCATGCCTTCAACTTTTATGCATGATTTATATCACATTATTCATTTTAACTCGTGTTCTCTCTTATAAAAGGACGTGTTGCCTCTCCATTGAATTATAAACTCCTGAAGGGAAGGGAGTTTGTTTTTCACTTTTAAAATGACACCAAAAATGTACTTGGAAGCAAAGAAATGAGGCAAGAGGAAGTTGAAAGACAGGATTCAGGGACGAAAACCTAATGCAGACTGACCCCCATCACAGGTAGCCTGGCAATTCTGGCTCTTTTCTTGACAATTATTTATAAAATGAAGATGATACTACATAAATCCATTGTATATGAATTGAATATGAAATGAGTTGAAAAATTACAAAATAATGAATACAGTTAATAAACATGTTGCATTGCATCGTATACATATAAAATGGTATTAAAAAACCTAAATAAAAAATAAAAACAGAGGTTGGGTGAGATTTATATTTTCTGCATCACATGCCTTTTTAAATTTTTAAAATATTAATTTAGTGTTGGAAGAAGAGAGAGCACAAGTGGGGGAGGGAGACAGAATCTGAAGCAGGGTGGAAGCTGTCAGCACAGAGCCCAACGCAGGGCTCAAACTCCCAAACCCTGAGATCATGACCTGAACCGAAGTCGGAGGATTAACTGAGTGATCCACCCAGGTTCTCCTCACATGTTTTTTGTTTGTTTGTTTGTTTATTTTTGAGAGGGAGAGGATGGGGAGGGGCAGAGAGAGAGGGGAGAGAGATCCCAAGCAGACTTCACACTGACGGTGCAGAGCCCAACAGGGGGTTGGAACTCAGGAACCTTGAGATCGTGACCTGAGCCAAAACCAAGAGTCAGACGCTTAACTGACTGAGCCACCCAGACACCTCCCTGCATCACATACTTTAAACTAATTGAATAATCCATCAGACTTGAGTAAGGATAAGATCTTGATGTATTTTTTTTTCCAGTTCTCAGAAACAACGAGCTTACTTTTTCCCCTGCTGATAACATATATTGTTCAGTTATTGTTAATGCTGGCATGATGATACAGAATGTAGAAAACCACACATATCAGATAGACAAGCAATCTGTGAAAGGTCATATTAAGTAGGGGAAATAAAGTGCTGGATTTTACTATTTAACAAGATGCATTTGTTTTATATATAAGAAGACAACTTTTCACGTTTCAATCAACTCATTGAAAAAAAAGGAAAATATAATGTGTAAAAAGGAAAACTGGCAATAATGTAATATAAACAGAACATTTAAATTCACTTTGTGAAAATTCATTGTTTTGGATTATCTGCATCAGTGACCCACCTATCAGATGTCTCCTTCCATAAACTTCTGTGTCAAGTCATTTTTTTCTCTCTCTTTCTTTAAAGCTGTTGCTCTCCAGTACAGAGATAATAGAGAACTAGGTAAGATGGAAAGATTGTTTATCTGCTGAGCAGGGCTTATAAAGTCATCTGGCATATGCTTCAAAGTGGTCTAATCCAAGAGGGCCATAATTATCATTCTGAACCTGAGTCCCTCGAATGGTGTTTCTCTCTTTTAACTTACAACACTTTAAGGTAACAGACCTTCTTGAAGGAAAGTAAGTTGAACATAATGGACTCTGTGTTTCTGTAATTTAAAAATTGACCATGCTCTCAAACTTTAATTCAAACAGTGGTACAAGTCAAGGGATGGGATTGGGTTTCTGCAGTGTTGCTGTGGTTCAAGTATAGATCAGCGCATCCCCCACTTCTGAGTGTGGACAGACAGCAACTGTAGCTAATCAGAGGATGGTAGCATTAAGGTCTCAAAGCAGAAATTTGCTGGAAAAGTGCTTGCAAAACAGATTGTTTCCATTTTTGCTCTCTCCATCCTGCAAGTGATGGTAATTTCATGGCCAGAAGCAGTTGTGGGAAGGTTGTTGAGGGTGGTTTAAAGGAAACAGCCTGTGTTTAGACTGGAGTAGATGCTTGGAACCCACAAAAGAGAGCGTTTCTCCTTTTACTAGCATTTGTGATGTGTCACCATGGGGACTGCAAAATCTCGCCCAGATGCTAGTGTGTACATGCTTTAGGTGTCCTTGTGGGTGAGGGCTTGGCAGTCAGCATGGTGCCTTAGACTGTAAAATGGGAAAAGTTCATTGTGTTAAAATCTAGACACTTAAAGAGCAATAAATGTTTGCTAAAGGTTTTAGAGCGGGAGCAAACAAAAGATTTGGAAACATGAAACTTCGTGATAAACAAATCCAAATTATTGCAAACATGCTTGAGCACATTTTTTTTTTTTTTGAGTACATTTTTATTTCTTTTTGAAATGTTTCACAAAGCTCTTTGGTAAATGTAGATGGGTATCAAACCATGACTAAGTATGGAAAGGGACTATTCACTATTTTTTTACCTCTAGTACAGAGAGTGACTTATGTGACAGTGCTATGTAAGTAGTTTGTTAAGAATGCCATTTAAGCAAAATAATTAGGCTCAAGGGTATTAGTGTGGAGAACACCCATTATTAAAAGATAATAAAATATTTCTTATAATGTATCAAAAATGTATTCTTATAGATAGTAACAGGTTTTCATATCTTTAAAATGTGCACAGTAAAGGAGATATTGACTTTCAAAAGAACAGCAAAAAAACATTTTGGATTTTGCTTAGAATTTTCAAGATTCCTAATTGCCTATCTGAAGACAGTGTAATAATAACTTTAAAAGTGTACTTTTTAGTCTAATAAAAAGCAAACATAAATTTCATGTAATAAACTGAGTGGTTCAAGCTGCTTACTTTGAGAGTCATACTATTACTACTTTCAGAATAATCAGCCCTTGGTACAGGTCACTGTTTGGTTGGAGTTTGACCCTGAGTGGTGGTGCTCCACCAATTTCCAGTTGTGATGATATCAATAGAATTAAATCGACTGACATGGTAACAGTAGCATAGTATGTGGCTACACGGAATTCCTATAGAATTTTCAAAATGTTAAGAAATGACAATCATGTTTGTAGGTAATAAACCAAATAAGTACTGAATGACAATATAGGGGATAGAGTCTCAAAGAATCCATCACTGAATAGGGTCTTAATTGTAAAACAAATGCTCAGTTCAGCATATGATTTCAGCAATGGTTTTTAATAACTATATTGATTGAACTTCAACTTTTGACCATGAAAGCTGAAACTGACAGTTTTGTGTAGTTCATTCTAACTCTGATTTTTATTTTTTAAATAAAAAAATGTGCTGTTGATATAAGTACAGATAAGTGATAATTAATGGTGTTGATATCAGCAGGCACTATCAGCTTGGAAAAGGGGATTGAGAAGTATGATAGGAAATGGAAAACCTGAGGAGGCACATAAATGCGGGAATTAGAGCAGATGCTGAGAAAGAGAAAAAGGGGCAACAGGAAGAGAGAAGCCAAAGAGAAGCATTCGGTGATCTTGATGGCTTCACTGGAACTCAATAGCTCTGCACATGTTCTGGTTAGAGACCATTGTATACCATGAGTCAGAAGCAACATTTGTATTTCCTGAATCCATTCAATTGTCTCTGGTAGTTAAGAACGGAACTCAGGGACCCACCTAAACTGGCTGGGAAAAGCTTCCAAAAGAGAAACAAGTAGCTTCAGAAAAGACAGACATAAGTTTAGCTCAAAATTCCCTTTCCTCAATGGTGATAGTGGAAAGGTCAGTATACGTGTTAATAATAATGGTTTACACAATGATACACTTGTAGAGCATTGTTAATTTCACATATTTGTTCTACATCAGTTGCTTCACAACAGCAGCCTGGGGTAAGAAGTACAGCCATGATTCTTATCTTCAATTTACAGATTAAAAACAAAGACAAAATGCTTCAAGAAATTTAAATAATTTGTCCAAGCTCCTGGAAGGAACAGTGGGGGAACTTACACTGGAACTTAGGCATCCTGATTCCCAGAACCACGCTCTTTCCCTCACCTCTCTGGTCACTCCTAATCAATGGGCCACACTTGCACAATTTAAACCAGAAAACAAAGTACTTGGAATGACTTTGTAACTACTTCATATTATTCATCGTTACAGATATGCAGACACCTTCTCATTATACATCTCATTACTCTTTTTGATCTGATTTTATCATTCCTTTTACTTTTTGGGTGTTGTATGGAAACAAATTTGACAATAAATTTCATATTAAAAAAAAATGTCATACTGCTGGTTTTCATAGGTGTAAAGATTAGAAAGTCCTTCCAGAAACTAAAGTTGGAGGCAGTAACTAAACTGGGCCTCAGTACCAGTTCTATGGCTTCATATTTGAGTATGTCCATTAAATTCTCTGAATCCCTATTTTCCTTCTTGAAAAATAACAGTTTCAGATTTAGTGCTTCTCTGCACAAACACACACATTCTCCATTCGGTTGTCAATTAATAAACATTATATTATTACATATCATGTATGTATTTATTCATATATTATATATTAATTTTAACATCACTTAGCCTTCCACCAAAGTTTCTAGGAGTGTGCTTGTGCGCGGAACTGGCGTGTGCGAGACTCCTTTGCTTTTCAAACTATGGACCAATTTGAAAGCAAAAGTTACTGGTGGTCCAGTAACTTCACTGTGACTTGGGAGATTGTTAAAAATTCAGAGCCTCATGCCCATCCCAGTTCTATTAAACCATAACCTGCATTTTAAACAAGACACTTGGTGATTTGCATGTACTTCAAAGTTTGAGAAATAATGCCATAGATCATAAGCTTCTAGGAAGAAGGAGAAACAAGACTTTGTATCTGTGTATATAACACGCAGTATGGTGTGATTTAAAAACCCATTTAAAGGCCAAGTGTAATTTCTGCCTCTATCAAGATTTTTCAGAAGGTTAGAATTGTAATGAAAATGTTCGATATTTTACTAATTTTTTATCACTTGCTTCACATTTTGGGGGGAAGTAATTGAAAAAGTTTAAATTTAGAATGATGATCAAAATCTCATCTTGTTCTGTCTTGAAAAATGGGAAGTCAAATAATGAACCAGTCTCACCAAATGCATGAAACCACATCCATGACAAAATTTGCCTAAGGTCACACAGTTAATGAGTGTTTTAGGAGTCTGATTCCAAAACCTAATCACATTCTATTGTAATGGGCAACTGACTTCTAGTTAACATCAGAAACATGTACAAGGAAAAGATCCATTATTGGTAGAAAAAGTATGGAGCCAACTTTGGTTATTCATTAATCTATTCATTTTCTTTAAGTGTTAGCAGTCATTAAGTGATTATTTTTCCAAGTTATACATTCTCCTGGAAGGGATGTGTATTTGTTCTATATAAATCACTTTAATGCCTTCAAACCTGTAGTTTCACAACAAATTCCCAATAACATTAAGCATGAATGTTGGAGTAAAAATAACAGTTCTAATATTAAGCATCCCCAAACATTGAAGACTATTTTATAACCTTCTTTTAAAGTAAAAACAAGCAAAAAATAGTTCAATGCTACATATTAATAAATCATAGTGAATAATTATCTCCTTCAAGCTTAGTTTACTTATCAGTAAACCTAGCTGATACTTTTAAAATTCTGTGTCTTTAAAAACTTGGTGAAATTTCAAACATAAGCAATCTTATTGGTAAGAATGTGATAATTGTAGGGGACTTTAACACTACACTTACAACAATGGACAGATCATCTAGACAGAAAATCAATAAAGAAAGAGTGGCCCTGAATGATACACTGGACCAGATGCACTTGACAGATATATTTAGAACTTTTCATCTTAAAGCAACAGAATATATATTCTTCTGGAGTGCATATGGAACATTCTCCAAGATAGATCACACACTGGGTCACAAAACAGCCCTCAATAAATATAAAAGAATTAAGATCATACCATGCACACTTTCAGATTATAATGCTATGAAACTTGAAATTAACCACAGGAAAAAGTTTAGAAAACCTCCAAATGCATGGACATTAAAGAATACCCTTCACAAATGGGTCAATCAGGCAATTAAAGAAGAAATTTAAAAATATATGGAAACAAATGAAAATGAAAACACAACAATCCAAACCTTTTGGGAGGCAGCAAAGGAAGTCCAAAGAGGAAAATACATTGCAATCCAGGTGTATCTCAAGAAACAAGAAAAATCCCAAATACAAAATCTAACAGCACACCCAAAGGAAACAGAAGCAGAACAGCAAAGAAAGCCCAAGCCCAGCAAAAGAAAAGAAATAATAAAGATCAGAGCAGAAATAAACAATAAAGAATCAAGGGGCGCCTGGGTGGCTCAGTCGGTTAAGCGTCCGACTTCAGCCAGGTCACGATCTCGCGGTCCGTGAGTTCGAGCCCCGCGTCGGGCTCTGGGCTGATGGCTCAGAGCCTGGAGCCTGTTTCCGATTCTGTGTCTCCCTCTCTCTCTGCCCCTCCCCCGTTCATGCTCTGTCTCTCTCCGTCCCAAAAATAAATAAACGTTAAAAAAAAAAAAGAATCAAAAAAAAAAAAAAAGAACAAAACAGTAGAGCAGATCAATGAATCTAAGAGCTGGCTTTTTGAAAAAATAAACAAAACTGATAAACCCCTAGCCAGACTTCTCAAAAAGAAAAGAGAGAGGACCCAAATAGACAAAATCATGAATGAAAATGGAATTATTACAACCAATCCCTCAGATATACAAGCAATTATCAGAGAATACTATGAATAATTATATGCCAACAAACTGGATAACCTGGAAGAAATGGACAAATTCCTAAAACACCCACACACTACCAAAACTCAAATGGGAAGAAATAGAAAATTTGAACAGACCCATAACTAGCAAAGATATTGAATCGGTTATCAAAATCTCCCAACAAATAAGAGTCCTGGACCAGATGGCTTCCCTGGGGAATTCTACCAGACATTTAAAGCAGAGTTAATACCTATCCTTCTCAAGCTGTTTCAAAAAATTGAAATGGAAGGAAAACTTCCAACATTCTTCGAGGCCAGCATTACTTTGATTCCTAAACTAGACAGAGACTACACAAAAAGGAGAACTACAGGCTAATATCCTTAATGAACATGGATGCAAAAATTCTCAACAAGATACTAGCAAATCGAATTCAACAACATATAAAAATAAGTATTCACCATGATCAAGTGGGATTCATTCCTGGGCTGTAAGGCTGGTTCAGTATTTTCAAATCAATCAGTGTGATACATCACATTAATAAAAGAAAGGGTAAGAACCATATGATCCTGTCAATAGATGCAGAAAAAGCATTTGACAAAATACAGCATTATTTCTTAATAAAAACCCTCAGGAAAGTTGGGATAGAAGGAGCATACTTAAACATCATAAAAACTATCTATGAAAACCCCATAGTTAATATCATTTTCAATGGGGAGAAACTGAGAGCTTTCCCCTGAGATCAGGAACACGACAGGGATTTCCACTCTCACCATTGTAGTTTAACATAGTGTTGGAATTCCTAGCATCAGCAATCAGACAATAAAATGAAATATAAGGCATCAAAATTGGCAAAGAAGAAGTTAAACTTTCACTTTTTGCAGACTACATGATACTCTACATGGAAAACTCAAAGACTCCAGCAAAAGACTCCTAGAACTGATACATGAATTCAGCAAAGTTTCAGGATAGAAAATCAATGTACAGAAATAAGTTGCATTTTTATACACCAATAATGAAGCAACAGAAAGACAAAGAAACTGATCCCATTTACAATTGCACCAAGAACCATAAAACACCTAGGAATAAACCTAACCAAACATGTGAAAGACTATATACTGAAAACTATAGAAAGCTTATGAAAGAAATTGAAGAAAACACAAAGAAATGGAAAAACATTCCATGCTCATGGATTAGAAGAATAAATATTGTTAAAATGTCAATACTACCCACAGCAATCTACACATTCAATGCAATCCCAATCAAAATTGCACTGGCATTCTTGTCAAAGCTAGAACAAACAATCCTAAAATTTGTTGGAACCACAAAAGACCCCGAATAGCCAAAGTAATATTGAAGAAAAAAAAACAAAGCGGGAGGCATCACAATCCCAGACTTTAACCTCTACTACAAAGCTGTAATCATCAAGACAGTATGGTTTGGGCACAAAAAGAGACACATAGACCAATGGAATAGAATAGAGAACCCAGAATTGGACCCACAAATATATGGCCAACTAATCTTTGACAAAGCAGGAAAGAATGTCCAATGGAAAAAAGACAATGTCTTTAGCAAATGGTGCTGGGAAAACTGGACAGCAACATGTAGAAGAATGAAACTAGACCATACACAAGAATAAACATATACAAGAATAAACTCAAAATGGATGAAAGACCTAAGTGTAAGATAGGAAACCATCAAAACACTAGAGAAGAAAGCAGGCAACAACCTCTTTGACCTCAGCTGAGGCAATTTCTTACTTGACACATCTTCAAAGGCAAAGGGGATTTAAAGCAAAAATGAACTATTGGGACCTCACCAAGATAAAAAGCTTCTGCACTGCAAAGAAAACAATCAACAAAACTAAAAGGCAACCAATGGAATGGGAAAATATATTTGCAAATGACGTATTGGATAAAGGGCTAGTATGCAAAATCTCTAAAGAACTCACCAAGCTCCACACCTGAAAAACAAATAATCTAGTGAAGAAATGGGCAGAAGACATGAATAGATACTTTTCCTAAGAAGACATCCAGATGGCCAACAGAACCATGAAACGATGCTCAACGTCACTCATCATCAGGGGAATACAAATCAAAACCACACTGAGATATAACCTCACACTAGTCAGAGTGGCTAAAATGAACAAATCAGGCAACTATAGATGCTGGAGAGGATGTGGAGAAAGGGGAACCCTCTCGCACTGTTGGTGGGAGTGCAAACTGGTGCCACTGCTGTGGAAAACAGTATGGAGGTTCCTCAAAAAATTAAAAATAGAACTACCTATGACCCAGCAATAGCACTGCTAGGAATTTACCCAAGGGATACAGGAGTACTGATGCATAGGGGCACATGTACCCCAATGTTTATAGCAGCACTCTCAACAACAGCCAAATTATGGAAAGAGCGTAAATGCCCATCAACTGATGAATGGATAAAGAAGATACGGTTTTTATATACAATGGAATACTACTTGGCAATGAGAAAGAATAAAATCATGTCATTTGTAGCAACATGGATGGGACTGGAGGGTATTATGCTGAGTGAAATAGTCAGACAGAGAAAGACAGATGTATTATGGTTTCACTCATATGTGGATCTTGAGAAACTTAACAGAAGACCGTGGGGGAAGGGAAGGGGAAAGAGTTAGTCACAAACAGAGAGGGAAGGAGGCAAACCATAAGAAACTCAGAAAACAAACTGAGGGTTGATGAGGGATGGGAGAGAGGGGAAAGTGGGTGATGGGCATTCAGGAGGGCACTTGTTGGGATCAGCACTGGGTGTTGTATGCAAGCCAATTTGACAATAAATTATATTTAAAAATAAATAAAACTACACATTATTAAAATAATAAAACAAAAAGAAACTTTTGTAATTTGATTACTATTTAAATGACTACTCTCTAAAGCAATATGTCACAGGTAAAGTTCCTGAGATTTATATTTGACCTAAGTCTTGTTTTATATTTCAATTATTTATGTATTTCTGTCCCTCCTCTTAAAAAAATAATTGTAATTGAAGGCAGTTTATAGTGATAAATCCTTAAAGCAACAAGCATAGACTTGTCTATTTATGTCTGTAACATTGTTTCAATTATTATATTTTCCTCCAACTTTTTTATTTTGAAAAAAATTCAAGCCTACAAAATTACTACAATGAACATTCACGTTTTTTCACCAATTATGGATATTTTACCACATTTATTTTGTCACGTTTTCTCTCCTTTCTTCTGAATCATTCATGAGTTAGTTGCAGTCATCATGACATTTCATCTTTCAATAATTCAGTATGTATTGCATAAGACTATGACATTCTTTCATATAACCAGAGTAAAATTATAAAACTCAGGAAATTTAACATGGACATGATGCTATTATTTAATGCATTACCCACATTAAAATTTCCAATTTTGTCACTGCTTATTTTCCAAATTTGGATGCAATAAAAGGCTAAGCATTAAAACATTTGATTGGTCATGTTAATTTGTAAAAAATACAAGTTATCATGTATTACTGTGATTTGTTGACATTTTTCCTTAAGGATAATTACACTTCTAGGGAAACTCCCATGTTTGACTATACACTTACAATTTATATTTCCACAAAGTTGAGGTAAAAATCAACTCAACTAAATTTTTTCTGGTACATAAATACACACACACATTTTCCCCCACTGAAATGAGCATGTTTGGACATTTTTGGTGTGTACACACATTAAAATTGGCTGAAGATGAAAACTTGAAACTTGGCAAGTCTATTAGAAAATAAGACCAGGGTTAGAAGAAAAACTCTTACATATTTAAATGACATGAAAGATTAGAATTATGAGTATGGAAAATTGAAATAAAACATTGTCTATCTCCATGGTCATTCTTACCAGTGATTTCTGATTGGGTGGCCCAAAGTCAAGATGAAGTTAAAGAACTTAATGTAACATGCAAATCAATCCAATGTTTATGACTGAAACAAATCAAGCAGTTCCAAAGTAAAGAATTTAGTGGTGATTTTAATTTGGCCACAGTTTGCATTTCTGTTCCTGTTTTCATAGATATGTATGCAATTGGCCTTTCCCTTGGACTTTCTCTCCTGGGTACTCTCTATTTGCCCTCAGAAATATTATTCTTTCAGTATATATTATGGCCCTCCAGATGTACTGTTTACTTTGAATGTTCAAAAAAAATAGAGAACTATGAGCACTCTTCAGAGAATAAAGAATAAGTCTATCTTTCTTCCTCCCTGGGATGGTCTAGAATAATTTGTCTTGTCACAGGAGATATAGCACATACTGTGCAGGTGGGTTGCCCAATGGATTTATTCACAATAACTCGGAGGAAACAAATCAAGTCTGTGTTGCTAATGTATACCATGCATTATCGAATGTAAGAATGTAAGAATAGGTATTACTCTGGTCCAGTCTCATTGGAATACCAAAGTTTAAGTTTTCTAACTTTAGTCTTAAGTGTGGATAGTTTAGGCTTATATTTTATTTTCATATGTGTAGATAAATGTAACCAAATCTTTACGTCTGAATTTTAGAGAGTCACATGGTGTATATTTTTAAAATGCAATGAATACAACATGGGCATGATAAATTCTGTTTTTTTTAATTTTTTTTATTGTTTATTTATTGTTGAGAGAGAGAGAGACAGAGTATGATTGGGGGAGAGGCAGAGAGAGAAGGAGACACAGAATGTGAAGCAGGCTCTAGGCTCTGAGCTGTCAGCACAGAGCTAGGTACGGGGCTTGAACTCACAAGCTGTGAGATCGTGACCTGAGCTGAAGTCAGATGGCTAACCAACTGAGTCACCCAGGAACCCCATAAATTCTGTATTTTTTTAAAAATTATTTTTAAAAATATTTTTTATGTTTATTTATTTTTGACAGAGAGAGAGACAGAGCAATAGCTGGGGAGGGGCAGAGAGAGAGAGGGAGACACAGAATTTGAAACAGGCTCCAGGCTCTGAGCTGTCAGCACAGACCCGGACGCAGGGCTTGAACTCACAGAGTGCGAGATGACCTGAGCCGAACTCAGACGCTCAACCGACAGAGCCACCCATGTGCCCCTAAATTCTGTATTTTTAAGAACCTATGCCCTGAGTTTGGAGATTTCTTGATCAGGTGATAATTTTTTAACATCTAAAATGCTGTTAAAATAGCATCTTTTATTTTTCTTTAAAAATAATAGTTTACTTTTTAACTTACCAAAGTTTAAAAGTTTGAATTGCAAAAGACCTCAGCATTCTTTTTGTCTTTTATTTTTTGGCACTTGATGGAGCAAAGTAAGTACTCTACCTCATTCCACAATAGTTTTGCAATTCATCTGAGTGAACTAAGAAGAGGACACATGGAAGACAGAAAATTGGCAATATCATTTTCTAGCACTATAACTTTGAGGAAGTTACCTTGTCCTGATATGCCTCAGTTCCCTCATCTGTAAAATGGGAATAAATTATCTACCTTATGAAGTGATCAAAGAAGTAAATGAGATAATGCTATGACACATCAACAAAAATAAATGACCAATAAATGGTAGGAATTTATATTGTTATTATTTTTTATCATTATTACATTGTGTTTTTTCCCCCCACTAATATTAGAGGAAATGTTTACAAAATTATCAAGACACCATCACCATTCTAACTGGATGACAGGAACCACTCTCTTTTTTTTTTTTTTTTTTTTAATTTTTTTTTTTCAGCGTTTTTTATTTATTTTTGGGACAGAGAGAGACAGAGCATGAACGGGGAGGGGCAGAGAGAGAGGGAGACACAGAATCGGAAACAGGCTCCAGGCTCTGAGCCATCAGCCCAGAGCCCGACGCGGGGCTCGAACTCACGGACCGCGAGATCGTGACCTGGCTGAAGTCGGAGGCTTAACCGACTGCGCCACCCAGGCGCCCCAAGGAACCACTCTCTTTAAAATAAAATGGGACTTCTAGGTACAAAAATGTAAAGGGATTAACAAGTCATCTCCATAAAAAACAACTATAAAACAAAGTTTTTGGATGAAAATATAAAAGAAAACAGCCAATTGATGAGCAATTATTAGTAAAAAGTTTTACTGAACTTCAGGGAAGAACAATGATAGTTGGTGGTGTTAATGTCTGGGGTTCCTTCCATTCTGCCCATTTCCTCCCTCCTCCACTCCCGCAGTTTGGTCAGCATGATAGTTTTGCTAGGGCAGGGCTGTCTGTTAAAATCAGCAGCTTTACTTAAATTGAGAAATTCATGCCTAAAGAATTATTAATAGAAGTAGCAAACTTGGTAGTAATTGAAGAAAAATGCCTGCAGCTCTCCTATCTTAGGTTGGAGTTCTACAAGGGCAAATGGCAGACTTTACGACTATCCAGAAATTTGACAAAGAAATCCTGAAAATGAGAGAGGCATAGAGGAGCTTGATAAACTCTCGACATATTACTGGTTGATTGGAAGGTTGCACATGGGTAGGGGAGACTTGAGAGGACCCAAGATCTCCACATGTCTCTGGATGTCTACAAGTCTATGCATATGTGGGGGAGAATTGGAAGGATGCAGTGAAGAGTAAATGTTAGGACATGATTGAAAATTGCCTGACCTTTGCATGCACTCCCTAACACACACACACACAGAGTGTGGAACCCTTACTAACTTGAAGTGTTTGAGCACAAATTTGAGCCAAGCAGAGACTTAAGCTAAGTAGACACAGTGGCAGTCCTTAGGAAGCTAGGCTAAACACTAAAAATATGGATGAAATAACTGAGCAGAGATATCAACAGCTGCACAGTACAATAGAGACAGAGTCTGCAGATTAAGCCCAGGAAAATTACTTACAAACCAATATATAAACAAACAGAAAAAAAAATAGCTCTGGGAGAAGGGGGGATCAGAATCCAGAGTTACTGCAATACATTAAGGTCTTCAGTTGTCAACAAAAATTCTGGGATATGCAAAGAAACAGAAAGAAAATGTGTATTATACTCAGAAAAAAAATGCAACCAATACAAATTGTTTCTGAATGAGCCTACATACTGAATTTACAGGCAAAGACTTCAAAGAAGTTATGACAAAAACAATCAAAGAATAAAATGCTTCAAGAATTATTGGAAAATATAACACTGAATAATTAAATTGGAATTATAAATAAAAGAAAAAAAACTTATTAAAAATAAATAGAAATTCTTGTGTTGAAAGATACAGTAACAAAGATCAGAATTCACAACATGGACTCAATAGAAGATGAGGAATAGAAGAAGAAAGAATCAGTGATCCTAAAGAGATATCAATAGAAAAATTTCAATCTAAAGAATAGAAAGTAAAGAGATTGGAGAAAAATGAATAACTTCAGAGACCTGTGAGATAATATTAGGACAGCCAACATATATGCAATGTGAATCCTAGAAGGAAAAGAGCAAAGGAAAGGAACATAAATAATGGCTGAAATTTTTTTGATTTTGTTGAAAAAAAGAAAATCAGCTTCAAGAAGCTAAAGAAATCAGAATAGGACAAACATGAAGAGATTCTATCTTAGAAACATCACGGTCACACTGTAGAAATCTAAAGATAAAGAAAAATAGTATTGAAAGCAGGAAGAGAAGAATAACTCATTGCATATTGGGGAACAATAGTGTAATTAATGGATGACTTCTCATTGAAAAAATAGGGGCCAGAAGGCAGTGGAATCGAGTATTCAAAGTGTTGAAAAAAACTGTCTGCCAAGAATTCCATATTCCACAAAGATATCTTTGAAAAATGAAGATTAGGGGCGCCTGGGTGGCTCAGTCGGTTGAGTGTCCGACTTCAGCTCAGGTCATGATCTCGCAGTGAGTCCGAGCCCCCGCATCCAGCTCTGTGCTGACAGCTCAGAGCCTGGAGCCTGTTTCAGATTCTGTGTCTCCCTCTCTCTCTCTGCCCCTCCCCTGCTCATGCTCTGTCTCTGTCTCAAAAATAAACATTAAAAAAATAAAAAAAGAAAGAAAAATTAAGATTAAATAAAGATATTCCAAAGCACACAAAGACTAAGATGCTTGTTGCTAGCAGAATTGCACTACAAGAAATACTAAAGGAATTTCATCAGGCTGAAAGGAAATGACACCAAGGGATAATTAAGAAAGTACAGGAAGAAATGAAGACACTAAATGGAAAACTGAAATTATTCAAGGAATGTTCTTCAATTACTATGGAGTTAAATTAGAAATTAACATCAACAAAATTTAGAAAATACGTAAACTTGTAGAGGTTAAACAAAACACTTTTAGATAATCCATGGGGCAAAGAAACATACAAAAAAGAAATTAAAAACATTTTTAACTGAATGAAAATGAGAGTACAACATACTAAAAACTTATGGGAGGCAGGTAGTGTTTGGAGGATAGTTTATGGCTATAAATACCTATATTAGGTAAGAAGAAAAGTCTTAAAACAGTAATCTAAGCATCCATCTTAAGAAACTGGAAAAGGAAGAGCAATTGCACTCAAAACAAGCAGAAAGAAGAAAATAATATTGAATAGAATGAAATCAACGGTATATAAAAGGGGAAAACAATAGAGAAAATTTATGAAGCATAAAGGCATTTCTTTGGAAATATCAACAAAACGGAAAAACCTTTAGATTGACCAAGAAAAAAAGAGAGAGACTAATTTTTAAAATCAGAACTAATGGAGCACCTGGGTGGCTCAGTCAGTTGAGCGTCCGACTTCGGCTCATTATCTCACACTCCATGAGTTGGAGCCCGTGTCAGGCTCTGCTGACCCGCTTAGAGCCTGGAGCCTGCTTCACATTCTGTGTGTGTGTGTCTCTCTCTGCCCCTCCCCTGCTCATGCTCTGTCTCTCTCTGTCTCAAAAATAAACAAAAACATTAAAAAAAAATTTAAATCAGAACGAAAACAAGGGTTATCACTGCTAACCTTATAGAAATTTAAGGGCTTATATTTTGCCATAATTATATAAACCATGAATTACACATTTACATATAACAATATGTGTAATTATATATAATATAAAATATATAATTGTGAACACTTTGAAAACAAATTATACAACTTATACAAAAAAAAAAGATAAACTCCTAGAAAGACACAAATTACCAAAACTGACTCAAAAAGAAATAAAACATCTGAATAGGTGTATAAATTAAGCCGGTAATTACAAATCTTCACAGAAACAGAAGCCAAAGGCAGATTGCTTTACTGGTTAATATCAAATTATCATTTTAAAATAAGCTATTTCAAAAAATGGAGGAAGAGAAAATACTCTCCAACTCATTCTATGACACTGGTATTATGTTGAAGCCAAAACCAAACAAATCACAAGAAAACAAAACTATGAACCAATATCCCTTGTGAACGTAGACACAAAAATTGTTGACAAATTATTAGCAAACTAAATTCACTTACCTGAAAAAAAAATGGAGAATACACCCTGACCAAGCGGAACTTAACCAAAGAATACAAGGTTGATTCAATTGTTCAGAATTCAATTAATGCAATAAATGATATAGGAAAAGGGCAAAACCATATGATCATCTCATTAAGTTCAGAAGAAGTTTTGAAAATTTAACATCCCTTCCAGATAAGACCTTTCAAGAAACTGAACAAAAACAGATTCCATCAACCTGAAATAGGGCATTTACAAAAACTGCCACAGTTAGCATAATACTTGATGAAAAACTGAATGATTTTCCCCTCAGAACAGACAACTCAAGCAAACTAAGCAGACCTGAAGAGACATTTCACAAAAAAGATGTATGAATGCCCAGTAAAAATTGATGTTCAATTTCATTAGCCATTAAAGATATGCAAATTAAAACTACAGTGTGATTCTAAGAAAGCCCCAATAGAATGCCTATAATAAACAAGACAGACAATAGCAAATGCTGATGATGTGGACATGGAGAAAGTCAGACTCTACATTTCTAGTGGGAATGAAAAATGGAACAGTAACTTTGTAAAACATTCTGACAGTTTTGTAAAAAGCTAAAAATGGATTCGCCAGATGACCCAGGAATCCATTCCTAGGTGTCTACTTTGGAAAAATGAAAACATGGTCCTACAAAAAATGTGTCTACAAATGTTCATAATAGCATTATTTTTAAAAGGCCATACTTGAAACAATCCAAATAGTCATCAAATGGTGAACAGAGAAACAGTATGTGGTATCTTTGTGGAATAGAACTCTATCCATCAGTAAAAAGGAACAAACTATTGATAAACACTACACCATGGATGAACCTCAGAAACATTATGCTGAGTGAAAAAAGCCAGTTACAAATACAAAAGAACACATATTTTATAATGCAATTTATATGAACTTTCCAGAAAGGGCAAATCTGTAGAGATAGAAAGCAGATCAGGGGTTGTCTGGAGCCAGGATGGAAATGGGAATTGACTCAAATCAGGAGCTTTTAAATTGATGGAAATTGTTCTAAAACTTAATGTGGTTATGGATGAAAAACTACTAATTTATGAAAAAACATTGAATTGTATACTTTCAATGGATGGATTGTATGGTATGTAAATTATACCCCAATAAGGCTGTTAAAATTAAAGGAAAAGTGCTGCTAAAATCAAGAAAATGAATTAATTCCGGAAATGTATAATTAAAAAAATTATATCATTTAGTTAAATAAAATAAGAATTAGATGTGGAGCTGAATTTAAATCTTGGTTCAATATATTTCTGTAAAAATCTGGTTAAATTACCATGGTTAAAGCTTATTTTCCTAATGGGTAAAATCAGGGATGTTAATGCCTACATTCCCATTTGAAATCATTGTTATGCAACTCAAATGAGAGAGGAAAGTTCCTAGTAAGCTGTAAAACTCTACACAAATGTTAATTATTATGATGATGATGATGGCCTTCCCTATTAAAGAATCAGTTTTGAATAATCTGTTTTATTCTTTAGCTTAAAGCCTTCATGGTCATACAACATGCCATTTTAAGAAGCTTGCTGACATCGCCTTTGTAATTCACTTTCCCCTCCTTCAAAGTAAATACTGCAGAATTTTCATTTAAAAAAAAAAGAAAAAAAACTTTATGAACATGATTTGATCATTCTACAGCACAACATGTAGTATAAATTTACAAGGTATGTGGTTGCAAATAATTAGCAAAGAGATAAAAAGGAAAATACCATGTAGTTCATAAAAAATTGGGAGATAAAATGTAAATGCTCCACTTTCTTTGCCTTTGTAGTGATTACTAGGCTAAAAATCCACCCTTGTGCAACATATTCCTGAAGGCATCACTCCAGTGAATGTTCATAAACACATCAAAGGTAAAAAAAAAAAAAGTAAACAAATAACTAAAGCATTTTGAAACATCAATATGTTTTTATCAAGCCTTGAAAATCAAGTGAAGTATATTATTTACACATGAGAGGTTCTATTCTGAGTCTACATACATCTGGCATAGCTCATATTTTTCTTTAATTTAAATGAATAAGTGTTATAATGAGTGTCTTCCATTTAATTGCTCTATATTGGTAAGCTTCTGCCCCAAATTTAGAAAAATGTTTAGCAAGAATGAGACTCTCATTAAGGCACACTCTCCCTGCCCCATTCCCCATGCAGCTAAGGTAGGCTTATTGGTGGGCAATGAAGAGGGGAGGACAAAAGTTAGTCAGGCATACTGGTTATGATCACTTGGAGTTAGAGAGACTGGATTAAATCCTGGCCCTCCTACGTATTACCTGTTCATTTAGCCATTCTTTGACAGGCAATTATTAAGTATTTACCTCATGTCGACATTGTGCTAAGTTCTGTCAATGCAACGGGAAGTAAAAACGTATATTTATGATGTTATACTCAGGTAGTGGTCAGTTATTTGCTATTTTAGTCATTCTTTAATTTGGATATAAACATGAAAGAATACATTTTAATTGTGGAGATATTATTCAAATTAAGGAAAATATTTCATATGTGTGTTAAAACTATTCTTTCTAAACAAAAATACCATCACACTTTGCCATTTGTCCCTGTTTTGCCATTTCAACTTTTGAACAGAAATAAAAACTCCAAGGAATCATACAGGATTGCAGAACTGAGATAATTCAAATTGTTTCTTCTACCTATAATTACTGTGCTATCATTGTTTAGAATTTACTATTTAAACTCAGAAGTATGTAGTATGATAGGAGTTGAGACAAACCTGTAACTGAGGTAAGCTGTAATGATTGTGAAACATTAAGAAACGGGAACCCTCTTGCACTGTTGGTGGGAATGCAAATTGGTGCAGCCGCTCTGGAAAGCAGTGTGGAGGTTCCTCAGAAAATTAAAAATAGACCTACCCTATGACCCAGCAATAGCACTGCTAGGAATTTATCCAAGGGATACAGGAGTACTGATGCATAGGGGCACTTGTACCCCAATGTTCATAGCAGCACTCTCAACAATAGCCAAATTATGGAAAGAGCCTAAATGTCCATCAACTGATGAATGGATAAAGAAATTGTGGTTTATATACACAATGGAATACTACGTGGCAATGAGAAAAAATGAAATATGGCCCTTTGTAGCAACGTGGATGGAACTGGAGAGTGTAATGCTAAGTGAAATAAGCCATACAGAGAAAGATACCATATGGTTTCACTCTTATGTGGATCCTGAGAAACTTAACAGGAACCCATGGGGGAGGGGAAGGAAAAAAAAAAAAAAAGAGGTTAGAGTGGGAGAGAGCCAAAGCATAAGAGACTGTTAAAAACTGAGAACAAACTGAGGGTTGATGGGGGGTGGGAGGGAGGGGAGGGTGGGTGATGGGTATTGAGGAGGGCACCTTTTGGGATGAGCACTGGGTGTTGTATGGAAACCAATTTGTCAATAAATTTCATAAAAAAAAAAAAAAGAATTTACTCTCAAGGGGCGCCTGGGTGGCGCAGTCGGTTAAGCGTCCGACTTCAGCCAGGTCACGATCTCGCGGTCCGTGAGTTCGAGCCCCGCGTCGGGCTCTGGGCTGATGGCTCAGAGCCTGGAGCCTGTTTCCGATTCTGTGTCTCCCTCTCTCTCTGCCCCTCCCCCGTTCATGCTCTGTCTCTCTCTGTCCCCCCAAAAAAATAAATAAACGTTGAAGAATTTACTCTCAAAAAAAAAAAAAGTTTGTAGCTGAGTCCAGGTTTAGGGCTGGTAATGTAGTTGGGAGTTCTCCAAATTAACTTCCGCATAGAATATTATGCTTATGGAAAGAAATTTTTAAAAAAAAAATTTTTTTTTTCAACGTTTATTTATTTTTGGGACAGAGAGAGACAGAGCATGAACGGGGGAGGGGCAGAGAGAGAGGGAGACACAGAATCGGAAACAGGCTCCAGGCTCTGAGCCATCAGCCCAGAGCCTGACGCGGGGCTGGAACTCACGGACCGCGAGATGGTGACCTGGCTGAAGTCGGACGCTTAACCGACTGCGCCACCCAGGCGCCCGGAAAGAAATTTTTTTAATACTAATGGAAGCATATATAAATATTAAAACTCAGTAGCAATCACTTCTATTGTTAAGAACTTAGTCTAACAAAAGATGTATTCAAAAAGGCATTGTTGGAGTGCCTGGGAGGCTCAGTTAGTTCAGTGTCTGACTTTGGCTGAGGTCATGATCTCACGGCTCATGGGTTCGAGTCGTGTGTTGGGCTCTGTGCAGGCAGCTCAGAGCCTGGACCCTGCTTCAGATTGTGTCTCCCTCTATCTCTCTGCCCTCCCCAGCTTGCACTCTTTCTCTCTCTCTCTCTCAAAATACAAACATTAAAAAATTTAAAAAAATACATTGTTTAGAATTGCTGACACAAGGTACTAATAAAGAGCAGACTAGCATTTAGTGTGTATTATTACTGCTTTTAAGTTCTCTATAGAAAACACACCCCTTTATTGCTTCCACCTTGGAAGACTACTTCTACCAGGCTTTCCTTGGTACACCACATATACAATAAGAGAATATACATCACAAAAGGAACTCAGTCACAAAGCATGCTCCAGACACCTGAGAACACATGTTTAAGAATGCGCAAAATATTTGATGAACCAGTGCTAGAAGAGCAAGGGAGTAATATGAAGGCAATTTGGAGAAATATGTATGCAAGACTATGTGGAGACTCATACATCATACTCAGGATTTTGATTTTATCCTAAAAACAACAGAAAGCCTTTGAAAGGTTTATTGGTGCAAAAATAAGAGTGGGTAGTCAGAAGGTATTATAATCAGATAAACATTTTGAAAACTTTACTCCAGCTATAGAGAACAGATTGAATAGAAATCAGTGAAGGTCAAAGATTCTACAACACTGGTACAAGTAGAAGATAGGACTCTGGTGGTGACAGTTGAGTTAATACCAGGTGGTTCACGAAAAGAAGAACTTGTAAGAAGTAAGATCAAGATGGATTAGTGATATATATAATGTATATGGAGAGAGAGAGAGAGTTTGATTTGTTTCGAGGAATTGACACACAGTTATGGAAGCTAACAAATCCCAAGATCTTCAGTCAGGAAACTGGAGATATAGCAGAGCCAATGATGTAGTTCCAGTCCAAAAGCTGGCCAGCTCAAGACCCAGAAAGAGCCCATGTTTTAGTACAAGTCCAAAGTCAGGGGGAGAAAACCCCAATGTCTCAGCTTAGTGAAGTCAGGCAGCCAGAAATTCCCCCTTACTCATGGGAGGGTCAGTCTTTTTGTTCTATTCAGACCTTCAAATGATTGAGTGGGGCCCATCCTCATTAGGGAAGGCACTCTGCTTTAGTCAGACTATAGATTCAAATGTTAAACTCATCCAAAAACACCCTCATTGATATATCAGAATAATGTTTCGCAAACATCTGGGCACTCCGTGGCCCAGTCAAGTTGACACATTAAAATTAACCATCACACGAACATAGGGCTGAGGGAGGGGGAAGTGTTTAGCAAGATGTCTATATTTCTATTTTGGACAATCTGGAGGCTAGTGGTTGTATTCACTAAGCTAGGAACACCAGAAAAGCACCAGATTTTAGGTCAAAGTCAGAAATTTTATTCTGAACTTGCTGAGTTTGAAGTGACTTAGCAACATCTAAGTGGGTCTATCAATGGATATATGGTCTAAGACTCAGAGGACAAATTGGGTTTAGAAAGAATTACATGGGAGTCAACAGCACATATAGATGTCAATGGAAGCCACTAGCACAGGTAGACAGGAAAAGAAGGCAAAGGGTAAAGGCTAGAGAGAGGAGGCACCTGGGTGGCTCAATTAAGTCAGTCTCTTGGTTTCAGCTCAGGTCATGATCTCATGATTCCTGAGATGGAGCTCCCCATTGGGCTCTGCGCTGACAGCAAGAAGCCTGCTTGGAATTCTCTCTCTCTCCTCTCTCTCTTTCTGCCCCTCCCCACTCATGCACACGCACTCTTTCTCTCAAAATAAGTAAACTTAAAAAAATAAAGGGTAGAGAGACAAAGAAGAAGGCCAAAATCAACCCTTAGGAAATTCTGACATTTAATGGCTAGATCAGGAGGATGATCCTACAACAGAACAGATCTCAGTCAGAAAAGTAGCAGACACACCATGGAGAGTGTTGTGTAATTGAGCTTACAGTAGGGTGAAGGGGGCAGGAGCTGAGGTGAGGTGTGCTGCTCCTAGAATATGCAGAAGGGGGAAATATCAACAATCGATGACGAACTAGAGAAAGTGTGTATAGACAGCTTTTAGAAAAGTATGAGAGCAGAGAAATAGGGTTATAGATTATAAGATTCTCAGGGATACAGTTGTAAAATTTTCCTTCCTTACTGAACGCAGTGAAATGAGCCACCTAATATAATCAGAGAGTAGCAAGATAACTCACCTAGTGCTCAATAAATATCTGTTGAATGAATACATCCTTGAATGTCTGACATCATTCTCTCTGGAAAACCATTCACAACTCTTGGCTTTACCATTCTTATTAGAAATGTTGGGCTATAAAATGCAATCCATTATACATAATGAATTGTAATAAATATTTATATATATCTCAACACATGTACCATATGATTAAAACTTTTGCATAAAACCTCCTGTGGTATCAAGTATCCAAGGCAAACTGTACACATAAACCACCGGGTTCAGGCAGATTCTGCATGTAATAGCATTCTCTTTATGAGGCCTCGTGGGATAAATGCCTCTCTTTTCTCTGCACAAAGAATAGACTTGTTTTATTGTTTAGAGGATGGGACTCCTACAACTGGCTGTGTTTTCTTCTTTGGTGCAAGGAAGCTCAGGGCTAAGCCGTGGTCCATTTGTATCAATCAGAGACAGGAAACTCAAGAGCATGATTTTGTCTACATATCTCATCCCTGCTTTCTTTTTTCCTTATCTTATTTTCTCATCACTCCAATTTTCTTAGTTGGTCTGAAAAAAGTCTTTTTGTGTTCTATGGATTTTTATAATATGTCCTTGTTTTTTTTTTCTTCCTATAACAGGGTACATATAATAAACAAATAATCCAGCAGTCTATACAGTTCAGAAGGATGTAACTATAAGTGCATTGCACTGTTTTGTTCCAGAATGCAGAGATGGTTTTATTTCACTCCTGTAAATGGAACATTTGGCAAAGTGGTATGATTCAGACCTCAGGGTTTATTGCTAGAGATCATTTGATGGAAAGGCAGAAAGGGATTTACAGTTTTACTTTAAAGGGTGATTTTGCATGTGTGTGCATGTTCAGGCACACTCTCCCACCATGTGTGTGCAATTGTTAAATAAGCTTCTCTTTTTGAGGATTGGAAGTGTATTTTTAATGAGCAAGAGACATTAAAGGGAATTTGGGGCCTCTCAGAAGCAAGAGAGTCACAACAAGCTTTCAATTAGGGGGATATCTGTTGGGAAAGAGGGGAATCTCCACCCAAAGTCAGTCGCTAATCATGCTCACCTGACACAGCAGCCAGACAGCCCCATGCACTGGGAAAGGCTGCTTATTTCCTCCAATCTCAATCACATTGCATTAAGTGGCCACCTGGGTAATATGTGCATACACACCTGCTGACCTCCCCAGACGAACAAAACATACTGAAATCAAACTCCTAAAACAGACAGAAAGCAGATCCCCCCTTGGCCCAGAAGGGGAGACCAAACAAGCAAAGAAGAAAAGATCCAAGACTGGGAGTACCTAATGAATTGCCAGGAAATCAGCATTAACTCAGGGACCTGTAGTTAACATGTTCCACTGTTCTTTAAACAGTGCATTTGAGAGATGCTTATCCTTGAAAAAAGATTCAGCCTTTTCACTTTCAGAACAATAGTATGTAATTTGAATCAGACCAAATAACAGCCTGATTTGTAAAGAGTGAGATTAAGCAGCATTGAATACATACAAACGTATGTACATACACACATACGTACATAATTTTTTAATGATTTCTTTTAGCCTATTTTGTAATTGTATTGTACATCTTCCTTTTTCTCAGTGCATGAACAGTTCTTTTCTTACAACACAAAATGATGCTTAATTACATGCCAACTGTTGGGAAGGAATAGTATATATTTCACAAGTTGTAAAAGTATCAGACAAAGGGTAGTTTATAACACAGTACTATAGATCAAACTTTCTTGATGGATTGCATTACTGCAGCCACTTGCACTGTTATTTTTCATCATATTTATTGTTATTTTCTTTTTTTTTTCAGGGCTGGTCTGTGGACAAACTTCAGAAATCTAAGAAGTTTGACCCAAAAAACCCACCCCAAAACAAACAAACACAAACAAAAAACATCCTAAGGAACAAGATCTTTATTTCTGATGCTTTCTAAACACAGATGCATGCAGATACTTTCTGTTGCTTTATTGTGCTCTTCTCTGTAACACTCTAAAGTTAAGAAAGGATGAGAACAGTTATCTAGGTATAGAAGATCAAGGAGAAATTACAGTTTGAATTATGAGCTTTCTAAATTTTGTTGTTAAAACTCAATCTAAGAATAAGCATTTTTTCCAGTTCACTCTGCCTATTTAGATATACACTTGCTGTTTTCAAGTTTTAGCCCAGCAAACTGGCTCAATTAAACAACCTGACTAATGAGAGCATTGTGTGCATTGAAGATGTTTTATGACATATGGAAATATTTTACTTTTTTCATACGTGGATTCACTTTACATATAACCACAGTTATAGTATTTTTTTTAATCACATGTGTGTGAATATGTGTGTATAATGCTTCAGGGAAGGCAATGAGAATATTTTCCCTTAAATGTTAAGGAAGCAATGTATTTGAAATGAGGGAAAATATTGAAAACTTTAAAAATATCTGTCTTGGTCAAGTTTTTATAGTTGAATCAAAATGATTAATAACCTAGCTGAGCCTTCCCCTAAGCACTTATATGCAATTGATATGTTGGAATAAGAAAGAATACTAAAGCATGCTACAACAGAGCCTATAATTCTCAGCAAGCCTCTCTGTTTTCTGATGGAGATAATCAGTAAGTAGATCTCCAAGGCATCTATTAATCACTGTCAGTTTTGACTAAATGGAGGTTCTGATTGGCTGCTCAGGAATGGCCAGCTGCTAAAGGAAGCTAGAGAACCTGTGAAAACAAAATCTTTTTTTCCTTCACTGAAATAACTACTAGTTAAAGGTGCAAAACTTCTTTAAATGGAAAGAGAAGGGAGATAAATATAAAGAAATAACATGTATAGACTCACCAGCTAAGGTATTAGTCTGTGAGCGTTAGTAACACATATTTATTGCTGCATTTTTGAACAATGCAAAGGAAAACCAAAGTATGAAGAGTAGTATGTGTAATAAAACAGCATCTCACATCACAATAAATTGCCCTCTTGGGTGCACAGAATCATGGACTATATTTACATAACCCTGTGCAGATACTTGTGTAAGATGGGTCTTAGCAGGACTTTAAAATGTCAGTATGTATGTGGAAAGCTAGCACAGCTAAGGGAGCGTAATTTTGATTGTTGCCTTAATGTTTCTACTGTAGCTAGCTGACAATGTTAATATCTTCCTGCACTTAGCTATCTAGATATTAAGGCTTAAGTTCCACTTGCCAAACAAGTGGTTATTTTTTGCTAAATTTGGTTCCAGAGAACTAGGAGCTTTGAATCTAGAGATAAATGTTGGATACAGAAATATTTGATCTTTAATATTCAAATGATGCCAGTAACTCCCTCTGTCATTCATTCCATTCCTTCCTACATCTCCCTCCTAAAAACAACAACAACAACAACAACAACAACAAAAACCCATAAAACAAATGAAAATAAATAGATAAAACACAACTGTGTTCTCTTCTCAGAGAATATACTCCAACAGCTTTGATGAATGCAGTTTTGGACTTCACTTCTCTGGCCTCAGTTAATAGATACAAGGTAGGACAATCTAATTGTTTCTCCCAGATATTTTGAATTTGGGCACCACCATCCTAATCTCTTGTCCATGCTTGAATGCAAGAAATATTTGGGACTACCCTGTGTACAGAGAAAGAGAAGACTGCTGGGAGGTGTAGAGAGATTGGGTTGAGAAACCACGTAGCCCCAGAATAAGAAATGGAGAGAGAAAGAATTTGACCCAAATACTTTTCCAGGCCTTGCATTGCCCCTTGTATGGCTTGACTGTACTTCTGGTATTATTCTGTCATGTGATACTCTTGGGAGTTTTTAAGATATTCCTTTTTGCTTGTCCTAAAACTAATCAGTATGTCTATATCACCTGCATCTAAATGATCCACGCTAAGACTCTTGAGATGTCTGAAATTAAAACCAAGTTATTTGCTCACTTATTCCTACTTTATGTATGTATGTATGTATGTATGTATGTATGTATGTATTTACTTAATATCTCTGTGGATAAAAATTCCGTTGCTTGTATTTTTTAGTCTTTATGCTTATTACACAAGTGAAGTTGTAAAATTGTAGTTTGGAAAACTAACAGCTAGACCTCTTTTATTGTGATAGAACAGACTAACTGGAGTCACTGCAGTGTGTGTGTGTGTGTGTGTGTGTGTGTATGGGTGTGTGCGCATGTGTGTGTGTAGTGTGTGGTGGGAGTGCTTGTATGATCACTGAGCAAATAACTAGGAGGAGGAAATAAGGTGAATATAAAGTATAAAAGTATAATAGAAATATACTGTATCTGGGCAATGATTCTATGTTAAAGTCTGAACTTGCTCATACAAACACACACAGAAGACTGTCTCATGACTGCTGTGCATATCTGCCTATCAGATTCACTTGAGTGGCTAGTTTAAAATACACTTCTTTCTGGATCCTTTGAATAAGAGCATATGGGTTTGAGGCTTGTGAACCTGTAACTTATTTGTCTGTCTGTCTGTTTGTTTGTTTGTTTGTTTGTTTGTTTTAGGGATACCGTAAGCTGGTGAGAGAGATACTGAGGGAGAGAGAGAATTCCAAGTAGGCTCCACACTCAGCATGGAGCCCAACACTGGGCCTGATCCATGACCTGAGCTGAAACCAAGAGTTGGATGTTCAACCGACTGAGCCACTCAGGCATTCCTGAATCCATATTTTAAAAGGTTATCATTTGGGGTGCCTGGGTGGCTCTGGTTAAGCATCTGACTTTGGCTCAAGTCATGATTTTGCAGTCTGTGGGTTCAAGCCCCGCATCGGGCTCTGTACTGACAGCTCAGAGCCTGGAGCCTGCTTTGGATTCGGTGTCTCCCTCTCTCTCTGTCCCTCCCCAACTCACGCTCTGTCTGTCTCTCTCAAAAATAAACATTTTTTTAAAATTAAAATAAAACATTATCTTTTGACATTCTGATGTGGTAAATCCAGCCTGCTCTTGGAGAGCCACTGTTTTATTCAACTGATATGGGAACTTGGTAAAATTAAATAGTTCAAAGTGAATTACAATGGACAAAAGTGAGATGTGGATCTAAATCTGGACAAAGAAGTATATGAGGCATAATTAGAACAATAAAACAGAGAGTTGGCCAGAAACCAAGACAGATTAAAACCCAGTCTCTCTTTGCTATGGGACAATCACTACTGTACTAATAAGAAGAGATTAGTAGTTCACATGAAATCCATACTGTAAACTGGCAGATAATTCACGGATAGTATACTATTTTCAATCCTCAATCCTCATGTTAACATATGCTTACAAACATGCATTTGTGCATTATTTTTATCAACTGATTATTTTCTCTATAATAAGTCCATAATTAAAATTGTTATAGGAATCTTTCTGAAGATGGGTGGACACACCAACTAATTTTCATCAGGACTAAGACCTTTTGAAAAACAATATCAGTAAGTGCATTCCTTACACAATGGTCCCTGAACAAGCAATATTCCTTTTGAATACTTTCATCTTATTGCTTACAACTATTTAAAATAATAGTATGGCTTAACAACTCTAAGCCTTTTTGAAATAATAATAAAACATAGGCAAGATTTACAATTGTTGTCAATCTCTTTGGTAGTCTGTTTTTAAACACATGGTACCTGCTGAGGAGGAATGAATGTCAGCACATGTAGCTCTACATGCCGGATGAAGGAACACATTTCCAATTAGTCACTGAGTCCATTTCAACAACTCAGTGGGTCATATGTGATGTTAAGTCCTGCATTTTCAAGGAACACATTGTAAAATTTGGAAGATATAGTCTATATCTGAATCCTCCAATTGTTTTAATTAAAATCCTTTAAACTGCATTATACCATTTACATAGCTAAAAGACTGAACTGTTTATAAGTCATTATCATTTATAAAAAGAAGAGAGTCATTTTCTAAATTTGGAACAGTAGAAATATTTTAATTTTATTATTATGTCTACTATTTGTCTTAATAAGGCTCAGTCCCAGGGGTCTAAGATGCTATTAAATCCAGCACACTCTCCTCACTGTTATGATTCACTACCTTCTCAGAAAGGGAGTTCCTTAAGTCTATAGTGCTAAAAAGGATTAACATTGGCAAACTACCAGTCAAACACATTTAATTATTTCACTAATGCAAAAATTGTTCTTGATTTTTTTTTCCCTGACAAGCAATGTTTCAGTCATGTTTTCATTGAACTCCTAAGAGTTGCTGAGCTTTCTGCTTGGTACAAGGGGAGGTAGTAAACAACAACAATAATCTAGTCCTCCATGGGATAGAAAGGGGAGTCATTTCTTAAGTACTTTCTGTGTGTCAAATTCACTGTAAAGTGCTTTCAGAACATTGCATTATTTTGTGTAATTTAGGATTTATTTAGGGAGGCAAATACACCCTTCTAATAACCAGGGAGTCAAACAGGCTACTTGAATTTCACAGAATTGTTAGCCCCTTTCTCTTGTCTTAGCTTTTCACCACTTCAGCTCCCTAGACAGATGGATCCATGGAGGACTTGTCCATCATTAGCAAACTCATGGACTCCTCACTTGTAATTTCAGAACTGATCTTCCTGGGGAAAGAAATTCTGAATGACTCCTTGCTCCATTCCGCCTCATCATCCCAAACCCTGCTATTCAGTAAAGCATAGCATAAGTCAGCCAGCCACATGTGAAAGAGGACAGAACACATATTTCTTGAAATGTCTAATTTTTTTGAAATGTGAAAATACTTAGCTTTCATGAAATTTAGAAAAGCTGGATCACCTGAATGGGCCTTTGAAGCTATCTTTCATGACATAATTGCCATTTGCTTATGTTGTTGACAGTGGTGGTGAACGTGAACCCTGTGACTTGCTAGGTTGTGTGTTTTATATTCCTTAAATACTTTAAGATGTCTTGAGAGTTCAAGAAATAAAAGGAGAGCAACCCTTCCTGTTCAGTCTTTTTATGACCATTTACATATTGGTTCTCTCTCAGCTTTCTGTCCTTGTCTATTTCTATACTCACACTACTGCTTCTCTGAGTAATCTCATCACCTCCCTAGCTCTGATTACTTCCTATGTGATGATGCAGCCAAAGCCTTCAACTCTAGGCTGAGGCTTTTTCTAGAGACTTACACACATATACACAACTGATTATTGGTCATCTCTCTAAGTGAAAGGGTGCTCCTATAACAGGGTGGTGTAGAATGGCAATTAGGAGATTGGGGAATGTATATTCCCCTCTCTATGATCTCCCAGGTTAAAAAATGCAAACGTCAGGAAGAAGAAAAAGTCAAAAGTGCATAAATTCACTTACATTAATTTCTGAAGCATAAGACTTAGTTGTATCTGTACTGACAATCAACAACAACAACAAAAGGCAAAATGAAGAAAAACAAAGCAGAAAAAACCAAAAAACAAAAAAAACTACCACTACCATGTTTAGGCAACCTGTGCTCTTCAAGATATTTTTCATCTAATAAGGATGGTTACCTCTACATGGACATCCACAAAACTGCAAGTCAGCATGGAATATATCATGTCTAAGCCGAGAGCTTGGATGTCATTCTTAATGTTCCCTTTCCTTTCCCCATGTATCAAGGCACCAAGTCCTATTCCTCCTACCTCTAGAGATCTCTCATATCTCTTTCTTCCCCACCATTCTCACCATTAGAGAACAACTGCCTTAGTGCAAGTCCTACTCAGTGTGTCCAATGGACTAAAAACTAACCTCCTGCTTACAAGTTTGTCCCTATTGAGTCCATTGTTATATGATAGAGTAATAATTATGTTTAAATTATTTTAAAGACTCTTTCCTTCTAAAGTCCTAATCCAAACTACTTAGAATGACATAAAATCAACTTTGGACCTGGCCCTGGTATGGACTCCACCACTCACCTTGCCTCCTTTCATACCTCCTGGTCATTTCCAAGCTTCCAGCAGGCTCCTTAACATGACGCACCCCCTTTCATCATACTGTCTTAGCCCTGACTGGATCCTCTAACATCTTGTCCCTGCTGCCAGGTTTCACCTAATTGACTTCTACATGTCCTTCAAACTCATTTCAAATGTCACCAACTCTGGGAAGCCCTCCCTGAACAAAACCATCTAGATTGGTTTCCCTTTCTACAACCTGTGAGGTCATCTTATGCTTACTTCAATAAAAAATAGTAGTAATAGTCATAATAGTAAAAGATAAGAGTTATTGAGTGAATTATGGGTTCCAGGCACTGTGATAAGCATTTTATAAATTTTGCCTTGTGCAGTTTCTAATACTTTACAGAGAATGTCTGCCAACTTGATGGTTTCTCCAATAAGATTCTAAACTCTAAAGAAGAAGGTTCTGTATCTTGATGAATGTTTCTTTTTCTCCAAGTCTAAATCAGAGCCTTGTTTATTGAATGATTGAATATTCTTTTTTTAATTTTTCTATTTTTATTTTTCTTAAAAAATTTTTTAACATTTATTCATTTTTGAGACAGAGAGAGACAGAACATGAATGGTGGAGGGTCAGAGAGAGAGAGGGAGACACAGAATCTGAAACAGGCTCCAGGCTCTGAGCTGTCAGCACAGAGACCGACGCGGGGCTCGAACTCACAGACCGCGAGATCATGACCTGAGCTAAAGCTCAACCGACTGAGCCACCCAGGCACCCCAAATGATTGAATATTCTAAAAGTCTGTGACTGTTCTTTGTGAAATTTCCTGATTCTCTCTGCTAGAAACAACCACTTCCAAGTCTTAATTTCATTTTGATAGAATTTGCATTCCTTCCTTGATTATATTAAATACTTTCATATATATTGATATACTGATATATATATATATATACACACACACACACACACACACACACACACATAATTTGGCTGCCCTTCATTCATTCTATGCAGTTACTGAGTGACTCCTTCTTTAACATCGTTTCTTACAATATCTCTCAGCAGCTTCCAAAGCCTTTGGAATTCAAAGTGTTTTTTTTTTTATGTTTATTTATTTTGTGATAGAGAGAACAGGTGATGGACAGAGAGAGAGGGAGAGAGAGCACCCAAGCAGGCTCTGCACTGTGAAGTGAAGAGCTTGACATGGGACTCAATCTCAGAAACCATGAGATCATGACCTGAGACAAAATCCAGAGTCAGACACTTAAACAACTGAGCCACCCAGGTAACCCTGGAGTTCAAGTCCTAATGTCCATTTAAATACTCTCTTTCTGGTATTTAAAATTTTTTCAGTATTAACATTATCTAAGGTAGTAAACATTATTTGGAACCAGAAAATGAACAATAAATCAGATTAGATTTCTTTCTTTCAGAACATGGAATTTTGGTGTTTGAAGACAGCTATGCAACCACATCATCCAATTTCTCTCCCCCCCACCTTTTTTAAAGGAGTAGACCAAGGTCCAGAGAGGTTTAATGATTTGTTCTATGTTGTAGAGTGACTTAGTAGCTATATCTGAACCTGCTTTTAACACAGAAACATGACAAAATTATAATTTAGCAATTTTAAGCAACACTACCCTCCTTGTTCTAAGACTAAGTACTTCAATAGTGTTTTTTTTTTTTTCTTTTACCGTAAAAAGACTCTAGGGTAACATGCAAATGATTACGTATTCCTTTGTTATAGCAAGCTTAAGTTTTGTTCTGAATGACTTCAAAAGCATTAGCTGTAGCCTACATAAGTGTATTCTATCATTGACACCAAAAACATGCGTCTCTGATTCACAGGGAAAGAATGAGCTGAGTCAGTTCTTTAATTCATGGGACTGATTTCCAATGAGCTAATGGATACCTGATATAGTTATGTTATCCTAATATACTTTTTAAAGTGAATACAAAGTATTTTAATGCTTTTAACTGTAGGAATATTTGGCTCAGAGCCATCACCTGATGTGCTACTTCTAGATCTTTCAGCCAAGTCTATTTCTGTGCTTGATACACTGACATCAGAAAATTCCAGGGGGTTATAAAGAGATAAGAACTCGATACTTGGTAGCAGTTTGACCATCTGTAAGGAAAAAATAATTGATGCAAGCTTACTTCTACCATTAATGGTCAAAAGCTTTAAAGACTTTAAAAATAGTAAATCACAAACATAGGGTTCCTGTGGCAAGTTCTCTACCTCACTGTTATAGGCCTACATATTTAGGTTTTGCATTTCATTTCAGGAGGGGAATGTTTCTTTGGCAGGTGAGGCAGGATTAGATTTTTATTATGTTAACAAAGGGCTTGGAAAGGAGATGAAAGGAGCTTCAGATGGAAAGCTTAAGAAAGGTCAATGATTTTATTTCTTAGGTCTCCTTCCTCAAGGGAGGAAGAGAGAATTGGCTACAAATAAAATATTATAGACTGAGATGATAGGATAATATAGAAAAACAAATGGAGAGACAAAGCTTTTTGTGCCTAGGCCATTTAAGAAAAAAAAATGTATAATTAAGAGAAGACTCAACCCTTTAAATTGAGTTCCAACTTAAACTTACCCAAATCAGGCCCTACAGACACCAAGTCTAGCTGGTCCGTATCTTTAAAGTAAAATACTTTGAGAATTTAAAGTATTGGCAAATAATAGATGTTTAAAATATCGTCAAAAGAGAAAGTCTGCCTATTCTTCTTCATGCCCTTACAATCCTACTGGGAGACTCTGGGGAAGCCTAGATAATGAATGCTCCTTTAACATAACCAGCTCTATCTTTACAGGAAGCCCTGGAGGAGAAGGCATCTGAGTCTACTGTTTGCTTCACTTGGGAAAATCCTAGCATTGGCAAATTGCATGAGGCTTAATGCTGTATGAAATGAGAAGCTGGAAAAAGATATTTTTCAAAAGCTGTTCCAAAGAACAGGGTAATCATTCTTACTCTGAGTAATTTAAGTCTTCTCCTTATAATCACTCCCTTTCTTTCCAAAAAGTGGGTAAATAGTTGCCCTTTGGGGTTCCACCACCAATTTGAATAATGATGCACAATCTTTGTGTCTCCAAATATTACTGGCAGCCTCACTACATGATGTGAATCTTGAACCTTTGTTTCCTCTCAAAGCTGTAAGATAGAGCTTTGGTGGGGGCCAAGCTCTTGGCTACATGGTCTGACATTCACTCCATCAATTCTCAGAGAGATGTTTGTTGTTCCCTCTGCTTCTGACAGAAGGAATGACAGAAGGCTTCTTCAAATCAATTGATGGAAGCTTGAGAGAAAGAAAAGTTTCATATAATTTCTGAGCTATCGAATCCGTATTGTGTAAGACAAACAATTTAGTGTTTCGGATACGTGGCAATTATAATTGGCTTAGTTTTCAGTAGTTCATCTCTAAGACAGTCTTGCTTTGAGGAACTGAAAAGCTCAACTGACCCTTCACATGAAATAGAAACAATCACTGAGAGACAGAAATGAAAATGTTAAGCTTAACTTGCCTGTAGTAAAATATTGATAATCACATAACATTGGCTTAATTTCATGGGTCAGTTATAACACTGACTAATCCAGTTTTCTTATAAGACCTCTGCTGTAACCAATTTTTTGCTAGATATTCAAAGGATAAATGTTATGTGTTAAACATGAGACAGTTAAAAATGGTTTCTTGAACACAGTGTTCTTTGGGATCCACATTAATCTAAAGGAATGATAAATACATAATAAGAATGGGATTGGGCAATTTGAATTTTACTTACTAATCTATTTTTATCAACTTAGCTAGTGAGAGTGGCACTTTTTGTTTGTTTTGGTAATAGGTAAGAAGTAAAATACTTGGATATATATTACATACATCACTGCTTTCCAATGATAGATATTCCTCCCAATATCAGAGAATAGGGATGATGGTCTTTCTACTTTATCATAATTTATGGGCTACCTGAGGAAAATATAAATTAGCTATACTGTGTGGAGTAATATCTTAAAAAGTCCCCCCTCCAAAATTTGAGAAAGCCGCTATAACTTTACTGTAATTACCTTTTGCAGTAGTCAAGAAAGTACAGGATAAAACAGTCAAGACCATGCATGGAATTTACATTTAGTCACATACAGAGATTTGTTGAATTTAATTTAAGTTCATATCAGATTCTTTTTCTTACAGAGCCACATTTCAGAATCACAGTGAGCATGATACAAGTAAGCAGAGATTAGGTTTTGAAATTACCTATGGTCTGCATTTATAAACAGCCTTGTTCATGTAGAAAAAAAAAACACTTGGGTGACTACTACAGAAAAGTTTCAATGCTCTTCCTTTCCATCTGCTTCTCCGTGTACCTCATAGTCTAGTATTTTTAGCAATATTTATCTCTCAACAAGACCCTGTGTCCTTCCAGCTCTATAGCTTTACCTGTGCTACTTTGAACTGTCCTTCTCCAACCTTGACTCCTCAACCTTGCTAATCAAACAAGACTCAAAGTACCAATATGTAAATGTTTGAACCTTGGCTCTTTCCTCTACTTTTCCTCAAAAGATTACACTTAAATAACTATTTTTGTTTTGTGTGGTTTGTTTTCTTTCTGTGTATTGTCTTAGAATACTGGGAGAGGAAAATTAAAGAACTATATTATGTTAACCTACTCTTTGATTCAAATGATGAGTACAGACCTAAGCATATATTTTCCACTGAAATTAAGTACAATCTGTTTTCATTAATTCATTTCCTGACTTCCCATTATATGCCCATTTTTGTGATAGACATACAGAACAAATAAAACTTAGCCTTATTAGAATATGCTTAGTTTATTTTTTGAGAGAAAATGTGTACACATGCGTGTTCATGTGAATTGGAGAGGGAAACAGGGAGAGGGATACAGAGAATTTTAAGCAGCCTCCCTACCCAGAGTGAACCCCATGAGGGGTTCAATCTCACGACCATGAGCCAAAATCAAGGGTCAGAATCTTAATCGACTGAATCACTCAGGCAACCCTAGAATATACTTAGTTTTTAAAAAAGAAAAGTTTATATTTAATTTTATATGGTTCTCAACAAGTTCACAGTATAGAGGGGGAGGCAGACAAATGAACAATTTTAATAATATATCATATTGCAAAAGAGGAGGACATTCATAAGAATTAACAAAAGTCCAGGGTAATCAACGTGTTAATGCCAAGACACTATGATGTATTTGGATGAGAAATACATTAAAGATGAAGGATCTGTAGGAGTTGGTAACTGATTAGATTTTGGAAATGAGAGGGAGTGAAGGGAGCTAAGGAGGGAGAGAACAAAGAAATGAATTAAAAACACAGCTAGATTGCTGAGCTAGGTGAAAGATAGTGCCATTTACTAGGATATGTAATATAGGAGGTATAACATATATTATAATCACATAATAAATACAGCAGTCGTGCTGCCCAAATCTATCCCAATAACTCAATATCTAGGAATCTTCCCTGTTGATTCATACGTATCCCTGAACTTGTGAGGATATATGTCTTGATTTATAGTTTGGAAATACATTTACCATAATATTTAATATAGTGCATAAAGTATTTAGGTACATACTACCTCATAATTGCAAATTGGTAAAATGCTGCTATTTAATCTGACAGCATTTAAGTGGAGGACAAAAGTGATTCTTCTTAGGGGACAACATCTCTCAGTTTAGAGTCCATTATGAATTTAAAAATATCAGTACCTTTACTCTGAAGATTCTAATCTCTTCCCAAGACACTGTCTTTGTGGACAAATTTTTAACAAAGCAAATTTGAGCTAAGCTTGCCTAAGCTTTCAGTAAAGACATTAGCTTAGTTAGCATATTAATTAAGACAAGTTCAAATGCCCTCTTCCCTCATTGTTATATAATTATTACGCACTCAACATTTGTCCAACATGGTTACATCACATAGAAGCTGTCTGTCTGAGGTTGCTGGTTCTCACAGTACTGCCCTAAAATTACTGAAGTATGTTAAGTATTCCTGGTCGTCATTTATTTTTTGAATATGTAATTGAATTTTGAGTGTACATTATATGATTAAGGATTTAGAATACTGCACAGTCTTTCAGAATCTCTTAATAGGTATAATAATGTTGCTACTGTACCTGGTGATGATTTAAGTTTATCTTTTATTGCCACTGGAACTCTTTCTCATCCTCTAAGAATGGAGATACTTTCCCTTACTGCCACTGATATTTATTTGAACAGCTCATTTAGGTTCTGTGTTCTTCACTGCTTGCAAGGAAGAAAATACCTAGAATATTTTTTAAGGCTCTGGAGACACTCAAAAGCCTTTTTAGATGGAGGTGGGGGAGTAAGTACATCAAGTGGATAGGCGGTTAGTTAAGTGAACAGATAGACTGATGCATACTCCTAACTTCATTTTGAAAGTTAAAACTTTCTGTAATATTCAAAAATGGTTCTATTATTTACTGGGACCAAGAAACATTTTTCCCTTCATCAAGATCTATGGAAATAAAATACATAGAATTGGTGAAGATAATACATGATATTGCCCTACTTCATCTATAATCTATGTATTTGCTTTTCTTCTGTATATCTATGTATGTGCTATGATATATAAATAATAATACTAATATGCACCTGTTTATTCGCAATTATGTCTGCACAGCTAATCTTTCCAAATCTAATTAAAAGGCAATCTGGAAAAAAAAACGAGAATATTTCTTTTCTATGGCAAAGGATTGTGGAAGATAGCTAAGAATATTTTCATATTGCATTATAAATGCCCAAAAATTTGATTAGGTTAAATAGAAACTAAAGCAAACCAATATGATAAATACTGATAATATGGAGATTGAGGATCAGTTAGGTATGTACCCAATAATAGTTTTCCTAAACTTTTCATTCATTTTTTTAAAAAAATTTCTTCAGAAAAAATGTTATTTAACACGTATGTCTTTGAGCCTCTTCTATTTTAGTTTTGAATATACTTTATTGTCAAATTGGCTTACATACAACACCCAATGTTCATCCCAACAAGTGCTCTCCTCAATGCCCATCTCCCCCCCAACCCACCCTCAGTTTGTTCTCTGTATTTAAGAATCTCTTGTCATTTGCCTCCCTCCCTCTCTGTTTGTAACTATTTTTTCCCCTTTCCTTCCCCCAGGGTCTTCTGTTAAGTTTCTCAAGATCCACATATGAGGGAAACCATAATACATCTGTCTTTCTCTGATTGACTTATTTCACTCAGCATAATACCCTCCAGTTCCATCCACATTGCTGCAAATGACATGATTTTATTCTTTCTTATTGCCATGTAGTATTCCATTGTATATATAAACCACATCTTCTCTATCCATTCATCAGTTGATGGACATTTAGGCTCTTTCTATAATTTGGCTGTTGTTGAGAGCGCTGCTATAAACATTGGGGTACAAGTGCCCCTATGCATCAGCACTCCTGTATCCCTTGGGTAAATTCTTAGTGGTGCTATTGCTGGGTCATAGGGTAGTTCTATTTTTATTTTTTTGAGGAACCTCCACACTGTTTTCCAGAGTGACTATACCAGTTTGCATTTTTTGGGCCTCTTTTAAATATGGCAGCCAAAAAAAAATCAGAATAGGTTAAAGTATTAGAGTTTTAAACTTAGATCGATTCTGTATTTGAGTAATTACAAATAGACTTGTAAAAAAAAGAGTATTGGATTTTTGTAAAGACAAAGGTTTTGGGGAATTAGAAAGCCCAATATCCCACTCTCAGTCCATAAGAGCTGGGGCACTGAACTCAACCTCAGGCCATCTGCTTAGTCTCTTATATTTTATTTTGCCTCTGTTTCTTTTCCCCAAGAAAAATTTACTCCTCATAGGTATAGCCACTGACTATGAATCTCACTTACTTCTTTCCTTTTTTATAAAATGAGGGATATAATTCTTTACAGTGTTGTGAAGACTGAGCTTAAATTTGAAAGAGTAAACTCAAAGTAATATATTAGTGAAGAGCAAGTGCAGACTTCTTATTGAACAGGTTATATCCAACACTTCAGTAGCTGACCTTGACTTAGGAAGGCCACTGACACAAGGATTTTTTTGAAACGGTGGTGGACCAGCTGGTTGGAGACCCTGTTCACTTTATGCTTGTTGACATTTCTTGACAATGAATACACTTCACTTCAATACCCCTTTTGGCACCATGCCTTGGACAGATCCTGCTGTCTCTTCACAAAACTACCACTGCAAAATACTAACAATAACAATAACATGATCCTGATGATTTCCATCAGCCAGCCCTATCTTAGTGACCAATTCTACTCCTAGTGTCAACATTCCTCATGCCAGTTTACACTGATTATAAGATTTAGTTCCAAGCAAACAAAACAAAACAAAACAAAACAAAACAAAACAAAATGAATACTAATAGACTGAAGGTATGGCTTTCAGCTTGAAGACTTAGACATTATCTTAGCACAGCACTGGTCACTCATCAGGAACTCCTGATAAATCCATCTTGAGAGTGTCATTTGTAGAATTTTACCTGACCTGGCTGGGCTGCACGTGCCTTTTATGTTTTCTTTGTTCATAAACATCTCTGTTATGCTAAAATAAAATTTAAAACTAAAATAAAAGTCTGGTTACATTTTTCTATTTAAGCTTGTTAAATCAATCAGGAAGCATCTATTAAAAGATTTAACACCCAACAAAAAAGGATATGTGTACAATTATGAATAAAATAGTTATATATAATTTTAAATATATTGGTTAGGAAAAGAGAGCTGTATTTAGGTCCTGGCTCTGCTAATCCTGGCTGTGAGACCTTGGATAAGTAGCTTAACCTCACTTAACTTCTTTCCTTTTTTTATAAAATGAGGGAAATATTTCTTTACAGTGTTGTTGTGAAGACTGAGCTTAAATTTGAAAATGTAAATTCAAAGGAACATACTAGTGAAGAGCAATAATATTTCATTTGGAAAAATAAATACAGCTAAAACAATTTTGAAGGAAAGCTACCTGTCAGTGAGTTAAGGTGAATGTTACAAATAGGACAAAGACCACAGCAAAAATAGGACTTGCTTAATTAACTGTTCAATAGGAAACAGATAATAAAGGTCTTAATTCAACTGGCTGTCATCACTTTGATCAATTGCTGAAATTAAAATCTGATGCCCACTTTCCCCATTGCTAATAATATATTTTATCAATATATTTCCTCCTGCAACTGTTAAGTTTAACTTCTTTCATACAGCTAGTCTAACATAGGTATGAGATATCACTTCTGGCCCTAACCGTGCCTCCTGTTTATGGGACACAGCATTAGTATTTCACCTGGTTGGTCACATGGACATTAAAACTTGATCTGGCACACAGAGGGCTGGTCACTAACCAGCCTCCATCAGCCACCTATACTTGCTGGTAGTGACGGGATCAAACACATTACTGAATGTAGTGAGGGACAAATCCTTCTCAGAGAAAAATGAAAATAACAGTGGTTACAAATTAACATTGAGGGAAGGCAAGAAGCAAGAAAATTCCATCCATATTATTAGAAGATCTCCAATTTGATTGAGCACAACAACATACAACTGAAACAAATTTTTAAAAAAAAAATTTAACGTTTATTTATTTTTGAGACAGAGAGAGACAGAGCATGAACAGGGGAGGGGCAGAGAGAGAGGGATACACAGAATCTGAAACAGGCTGCAGGCTCTGAGCGATCAGCACAGAGCCTGACACGGGGCTCGAGCTCACGGTCCATGAGATCATGACCTGAGCTGAAGTCGGATGCTTAACCGACCAAGCTACCCAGGAGCCCCTGAAACAATTTTTTTTAAAAGGAAAAAAAAAAAAGAAAATAATTTAGAAGTCAATGGTTTGGGATAACCCTGATTTTCTTTCCTTCCTTCTTCCTTCCTTCCTTCTTTCTTTTCTTTTTCTTTCTTTCTTTCTTTCTTTCTTTCTTTCTCTCCTTCCTTCCTTCCTTCCTTCCTTCCTTCCTTCCTTTCTTTCTTTTTCTTTCTTTTCTTTTTCTTTCAAATTTAATTTTAGTGAGGTATAATTGACAACTAAAATTGTAAGCTATTTAAAGTGCACAACATGGTAACCCAACACAGGTAAACACTGTGAAAGGATTCTAGGTTAACATATCTATGACCTTAAGTATCCACTCCTTCTCTTTGATCCCCACCTTTGGTGAGAACATCTGTGTTCCAACTTCCCAGCAAACTTCAATCATGCAACACATTGTTATTAACCATGGTAACCATGTTTTATCTCATATTCTCACACCTTATTCATCTTATAACTGAAAGTCAGTAGTACCTTTTCACCAACCTCTCTCTATTTCCCTGACCCCACGCTCATGGCAACCAATTAACCACTTTTGTACTCTCTATTTATGAGTTTGACATTTTTTCCCCTACATATAAGTGATCTCCTTATGCTTGTCCTTGATCAATATGCATATTTAGATTCTGGGCATTAGCTTTATTATGAATAATTTGTCAGAGAGAGTTTAAAAAAATATTTTTCCCTCTTGGACTCTCACTGCCAGCTCTGTTACTTGTCCTTTTGTTCCTTTGTTTTTCTTTTTTCTGTATTTCCAGTTATTTCCTTCCTCTCCATGTTCACTGTTATATCACTTCAGTACCTAGTCATCCACAGCAATCCACTATGTGCATTAGAATCTACCTACAACACAGTTTTCATTATGATACTCTCTTGCAAAGGTATTAGTAACTGATTCAGATCCACACTCCACATGCTGGCATTCAAATTCTGTTAGTTTACCTTGCTCTATCTTTCCAATTTGATCATGGTTACTTAGCAACATGATTCCACAATCTTATCTGTGCTGATGTTCATATATACCCCACTCATCTTTGCCTTTGTACATCTGGACATACTGTCCCATCCACCTGGACTGCAGTCTTCTTTCTTCAGCTAAGCAAAATTCTATATCTTCTTAAAGGTCTAGTTCAACCTATTCCCTTCAAGAAACCTTCTCCAAGTAAGCCAGTGAACAATTACAGGTTTATGTTAAAATTCTTAATTCCTATAATATTTTCTTCTCCTAGCCTAGAGATATTTCAGGGTTTCTCAAACTTGTTCCTTTAGGAGAGTACTCCTAGGTCAAGTTCCTCTTGTAGAAAGAGCATGAGATAATGATTTAATTTATTCATACAAAACTAAGAATATACTTTCTAGCAAAAAGTGATTAAATATGTGTCTATTACACAATATAAAATAGTAACCAAGTGCATTTATGTGTTCAAGAAAAATATAAAATCAGTATCATCAGCTAGCTATTCTTAAATTTTCACCAATATCGCTTGCTTTTTGTTCCCTTATTTTGGTGTTAGTTTGTGCTCACTGTCAGAAAACTAAAAGAAGTTTTCAAGGATAAAGATAAATTAATTTTAAAAATTAAAAAAAAAAACTTACAAAGAAGAAATTTTCTTCCAAGGAGGCAGTGGAGTATAGTTTTTTGGGGTGCTATCTCCTCTTTGTGTCTTAAAGAACATCACTTAACCCATATGCAACTCAGGTCATTTATGGGGGTATTCAAACTGAATGTGAGAAAAGATTAAATCATGTCATTCATGGAAGGCCTTTGTCATATAGCATGAGCTTGGTTGTGATAGCTGATTGGCCATCAAGGGAAGTGCAAAGCTCACCCCTGACCACTCTTGCTTCTTCTAATTGTAAGAAGTGGAGTGCTACTGAAGGGCGATATTAACTGTGCCTTGTTTAAGGGCAAGAAACTAGGGAATGTGTTCTTTTTTTAAAATTTTGTTAAAATCCAAGTTTGTTAACATATAGTATAATAACGGTTTCAGGAGTAGAATTCGGTGATTCATCACTTACATATAACACCCAGTGCTCATCCCAATAAGTGCCCTCCTTAATGCTCATCACCCATTTAGCTCATCTTCCCACCCACCTCCCCTCCAGTAGCCCTCGGTTTGTTCTCTGTATTTAAGAGTCTCTTATGGTTTGCCTCCTTCTCTGTTTTTTTATCTTATTTTTCCTTCTCTTCCCCAGTGTTCATATGTTTTGTTTCTTAAATTCCACATATGAGTGTGTTCTTAACAGATCCCTAGTCTACTCCCTTCCAGGAGCCTAGAGAAGGCAAACTAGCTGAGGTCCTGCATAGACCTGTGTTTCATGCTTAGTGTCTGACACTTGGACTCTTTCTTTCTTTATCATTCTCTTTCTGCCTCAATCCTATCTCTTTGTCTCTATTGGTTTCTGTATTTCTCTCTCTAAATCTCTGTCTACTTATGTCTCTCTCTTCAGATCCATCTGTTTGTTTTCTTTCTTTCTTTCTTTCTTTCTTTCTTTCTTTCTTTCCTTCTTTCTCTTTCTTTCCTTTTTCCTATCTCTATTTCTCTCTTTACATGCCTGTTTCTTTTTGTTTGTTTGTTTTTATGCATCTGTGTTTCTTTCTTTCTCTTATTCCCTTAATCCTTCTTTATTATACTACATCTGACATTTCTTCTGTTACTCCCTAGTATACATGTGGATTTATTTTGTTTTATCTTTAAGTCAGTATGGTAAGATCTGAGTACTGGATTTGGCTTTAGAAAAAGTAACCAAGATGACTTTCAGCCTGTTAATATCCAAGGACATTCACCCTGTGCTGGCATAGGAAATATTTTCCAGATGAACTCCTTAGAGTTCTGTGCTTTTTGTGATTTTGTTTGTGTTGGGTGGGTAGGTGGTATATATCTCAGCTGATAATCAATTTTCAGTTTGCTGTATGAACATATTCTGTATTCTTTCCATGGATCTCAAGAAGAGGGTGCTGTGACAGGGCACAGCAGAAGCACCTTTGGCAAAATAATAATAATAGTTCATAGTTAAGGAAGAATTGTAATATGCCAGACACTATTTTAAGCGTTTTTCTTCTATTGACTTAACTAATCCTTACAACTACCTATGAGTTGAAAATTACTATTATCATTGACCAAGGATATGCACCAGGGAGTTCTGTCCAGACAGTATACCCAGAGAGACCAGGGTCGTAACTACCATGACCATGGATCTTCAAAGGTATCATTGATTACCCTTAGTATCCATTGGGATTTTTTTTTTCCTTTTTCTGGATAAAACGAAGTAATATAGCTCTTACTTGAATGTGGCAATGGAACTTTTTGGAGCTTACTTTAGAGAACACCTTTTTGGTGGCACAAAAATAAGCCATAAAATATGAATTATCTTAATAGGATTTATAATTTTTGTATCCTTCACAATTTCTGCTAGATTACATGCTACCTAATTATGGAATAAGTGACTCAAGGAACAGAAAAGGGTGGGTAAAGCAACGATTCTGAGATGTTTTTTTTTTTTTTTTTTTTTATTTTTTTTTTTTTAAATTTTTTTTTCAACGTTTATTTTATTTTTGGGACAGAGAGAGACAGAGCATGAACAGGGGAGGGGCAGAGAGAGAGGGAGACACAGAATCGGAAACAGGCTCCAGGCTCCGAGCCATCAGCCCAGAGCCCGACGCGGGGCTCGAACTCACGGACCGCGAGATCGTGACCTGGCTGAAGTCGGGCGCTTAACCGACTGCGCCACCCAGGCGCCCCCTGAGATGTTTTTTGAAAGATAACAGATGACATGATAAAAGCAATTTGGGTCACAGAAAGATATGGTTGGCCAAGGCTTCCAGGGTGTGGATTATTTGTTTTTGCTTTTGTTTTCCCCCAACATGAGCACTATTTATAAGAATTGTGTAATAAGACTTGTTTCCACTTCCATAAAGAATAACTAATTGGTAAAATGTTAAGAAAGATATAAATAATTTATGGTATTAAATGTTGTATTATTAAGACTAGACTTCACCCAGAAGTTATTTTCTTTTATTTATATGGAGACATCAACTCTACTCCTTGGGTCATAGCCTAACCTATGTGAAAAGCCTTAGTTGAAAAGCCAGTAAAAAATATGTCTGGATTAGCCATAAATAATAATCACTTCTGTTTATATAACACCTTTGAAAAAGTCCCTAGAAGCTTGCTAACTTTTAAAATCATGCACCAGATTTCATATGCAAAACATCCTGCTAATATGATGTTGAGGTTACAAATTTAAATGCATCGAGGTCAGCAAATGAGAGAGGTATGGCTCTCATTATAACATTATCTTAACCCACATAAGCATGTTTTATTGTTTTGTTCTTAGAATTCTGTATTTGAGTTCAATAGCTACTAAAAATATTACAGCTATATAAGTATTTAGCATGAAAAAACATAAACATTGTAGGATTATTTTCTTCTATCATTTGATATTTTGAAATATAGCATAAAATTGGTAGAATTTGAATTTTGATTTTGCTTAGAATTATAAACTACATGAAAATGATGATCCAGAAGGTGAACAGAAATTTTATCTGCTCACTTGCTTGATTTGATTTGCCCATTTCTTGTGTTCAAGAATGAATGGAGGCACTGAGGGAGGTTAGTGCAGGAACTAACATTTATTAATTCTTACCATGTTTGTGACACTTTTGGGTGCTTTGCCAATGTCAACTCACCAAACTTTCCAACAATTTTAAAAACTGGATATCAGTGTATCTATTTTAACAAGTGAGAAAACAGAGGCTCAGAAAGATTAAGTGACTTAGCGAATGTGAAACTATTAATGAAATTCAAATCTAAATTTGTTTGTTCCTAATGTTGTCCCCACTTTTTTCATTGGCTGGGATGGGGGAAGGAACCTGCTAAGCAGTTGTACCTACTGCCTGCCATTTCCTTCAATTAAGGCCTCTGTTTAGAAATTATGTCCATTGAGGAGACAGATTATAGAAAAAGAAAATGCTAGGAAAAAAATTTAAGCCCGAAGTTAAAAGTGCCGTAACATATTACTCACAATTGACATCTAACATTTTAATTTAGGAACATATGGAGAAGGGTATGTGAGTCCAGTTGAGGAGAAAGCTGTGGGGCAAGACCATCTGCTTATATGAACCAGTTCAGTCACCTTCTAAAAAAAAAAAAAAAGCACAATGCAGTTTATCAAACAAGTCATTCTACTGGGAAAGGAAGGTTTTTTGATATATTAGAAACTCTCTCTGTAATGGAAACATATTTTCAGATGTCATAACATCACATACCATGATGTCACACTGTATTTATAAAACTGTATAACAAAGAAAAGATCCAATGTTTTCAATAAGCAGAATTCCCCAGAATACTACATACTCATTTGAAGTCACTAACAGAACCATGTTCTTTCAGAGCCAGAAATACTCTAAAAGCTATTCCTTTACGACTCTGAACCTTTTAGAAATGTGAAAACTGAGGCTAGAAGAGGTTAGTTGAATTAAGCTAAGAAGTGTCAGAGCCCAGACTAGAACCCAAGTTCACTTAGTCTACTTACTCAGATTTTATTGCCAGTTTCTGACCACAGCAAATATACTTTGGAAGGCAGCTTCATATTTCTAGCTTGCTTTTCAATAAACAATTATTTCAGAAAAGTTTTGATAGTTGGACCCTATGTTTAAAGGATACATTTTTGAGTATTGCAATAAACTGTTCATTTAGGAGAAGGAGGAGTGAATGAGTGAGTAAGAGATAGGATGAGAGACAGACAGGAGAGTGTAAGAGAGACAGAGGGTGATACACACACACACACATACACACACACACAAAGAGAGAGAGAGAGAGAGAGAGAGAGAGAGAATGTGTTGGTAAGATATCAATTATTTGAAATGCTTTCTCCACTGTCTGGTTTAACACATTTCTTTCCTTATTACAATTTGGGCCATTTCCATTTTTTCTTCCTTCCCACTGCTGGACTCTCCTATTTTGCTAGCTTTCTAAACATAGGAATGTGTCAAGGCAGAGTTTTCAATTTTTTTTTATTCTCTTTCCTCCTTGACTCTCAGGTAATCTAATCAAACCTCAATATCACCTATAGGCTATTAACTTCACATTTTTAACTTCAATCACTTAAATATTTACTAAAATCTAGTTCACATGGCTGGCAATATTATATTTCTATTTCATCTGGTGGTGATCTCAAATTTAGCATATCTCCAACCAAAAGCTTGATCTCCCGCCTCTCATCTCTTATGTCTGTGTTCTTTGTTGACCCGAGTTGCTCAAACCAGAAATTTAAAATCATTCTTGACTACACTCTTTCTTTACCATATATCTAATTAGGAAATCCTATGTGATCTACTTTCACATTACACACAGGGTCAACTTCTCAGCACTTTTTTTTTTTTTAATTTTTTTTTTCAATGTTTATTTATTTTTGGGACAGAGAGAGACAGAGCATGAACGGGGGAGGGGCAGAGAGAGAGGGAGACACAGAATCGGAAACAGGCTCCAGACTCTGAGCCATCAGCCCAGAGCCTGACGCGGGGCTCGAACTCCCGGACCGCGAGATCGTGACCTGGCTGAAGTCGGACGCTTAACCGACTGCGCCACCCAGGCGCCCCTCTCAGCACTTTTACCACAACACCCAAACCTAAGCCACCATCTTTTGTCTGGACCACAGCAAGAGTTACCTAAATGGTCCCCCTACTTTCTCTCCTGCACCCCTCACCCTATGGTTTACACATCAGCAAAAATGCTCTCCTGCTCCAAAACCTCTAATAGGTTTGTATCACTCTTGAAATAAATTCCAAAGTCCTTAACATGACAGCATTGCTTCCTTACCTCATTCAAGTCTTCTGAAAGGTTGTTCATGGATAGATGATAGATTGACAGAGTACTCTTCTTTGCTTGACTATTATAGGTTATCTTATTTATCTATAATACATAACATTATTATATGTGTGTGTATATATATATATATACACATATGTAATACACGCACATATATATGTGTGTGTGTGTGTTTATGTATATATGTGTGTGTGTATAAATTGTCTGCTTCCTCACTAAAATGTGAGTTTCATGAGGTCAGGAACTACATTTGTTTTGTCCACTTCTACACACTAAGTATCAACCTAACAAATACTTGTTGAAGAAAGAGACTGATCATTAATATTTGTTCTTATATATCAAATTGCATGTAACTTAGAATACACAACCAAAAATTCAACACATCAATAAAAAACAAAGTATATAACATGTTAAAGTAAACAAAATATTCAATTTTATTAGCACTATCCTAGACAGTGGTGCCCAAGACTATTTTTTCTTGAATTAACCACATAAGTATTTTTTACCTTATTAAACCATATCAAATAAATATAAATATTGGGCGGATATTTAACACATGCATATATACACATATCCCTAATTGTATCAAACCAAAAAGAAAAACTTGAATAAATGAAGCTTTCTTTGTCCCAAAGAATAGCTAAATAGTGATGATGGGGATCCTATATTTCAGGAAGCAGCAAGTAAAATAATCCAAAAGGTAAGCAATCAATCTATTTGAGGACAAATTGTATCTTCAAAGAAAGGAAAGATATCTTTCATTTGGCTCTTAAAAGTGGTTCTTAAAAGTGAGAATTTCATAGAAGATTCAAGTCTGAGCCACCCAGGCACCCACAGAAGATTCAAACGTATGTGGAAGTGATCATATAGTGAAAGAAATAAAGTTTGGTGAAGGAAGAAATGGAAAGAAGAAAAGAAAGAAAGAAAGAAAGAAAGAAAGAAAGAAAGAAAGAAAGAAAGAGAAAAGAAGGAAGGAAGGAAGGATGGATGGAAGGAAGGAAAGGAATGGAAAGGAAGGAAGAAGGAAGGAAGGAAGGAAGGGAGGGAGGGAGGAAGGAAGAAATTAAAAGAATTTTTTTTAATTTAATTTTTTTAAATTTACATCCAAATTAGTTAGCATATAGTGCAACAATGATTTCAGGAGCAGATTCCTTAATGCCCCTTATCCATTTAGCCCATCCCCCCCACACCCCTTCCAGTAACCCTCTATTTGTTCTCCATATTTATGAGTCTCTTATGCTTTGTCCCCCTCCCTGCTTTTATATTATTTTTGTTTCCCTTCCCTTATGTTCATCTTTTGCATTGTTGGTGGGAATGCAAGCTGGTGCAGGTACTCTGGAAAACAGTAAGGAGTTTCCTCAAAAAACTAAAAATAGAACTACCCTATGACCCAGCAATTGCACTACTAGGCATTTATCCAAGGGATACAGGTGTGCTGTTTTAAATGGGCACATGCATCCCAATGTTTATAGCAGCTATCAACAATAGCCAAAGTATGGAAAGAGCCCAAATGTCCACTGATGGATGAATGGATAAAGAAGGTGTTATACACACACACACACACACACACACACACTCACACACACACACACACACACACACACACACACAATGGAGTATTACTCAGCAATCAAAAAGAATGAAATCTTGCCATTTGCAACTACATGGATGGAACTGGAGGGTATTATGATAAGTGAAATTAGTCAGAGAAAGATAAATATCATATGACTTCACTCATATGAGGACCTTAAGAAATAAAATAATTTTTAAAATTACATTTATCCACCCTGAATATGGTATAACCTGAAGTTCCAAAATTTATATAAGCAATAAAGGTGTAAGCAAAAAGGAACCAAATTAGTCTCCACTGGTTTCCTCCACTCCAGAGCAGCTTTTGGTCAACATGAGGAGGTAGCTACTATACAACCATATCTGCAGCCTCGGATACCTATGGTTGTCTCTTGCTTCACTTGAATGACTTTACAATGTGGAGCAGTGAGTGATACTTTAGAATCAGTATTTTTTTCCTATAAAAATGTATGTTTTGGTTAGTGTAGGAGATGTGCAAGACTCTATGGAAGTTCATAATAGTGGTGATTAAGTAGTCTCCTGTGGTATATGTGTGCAAATGTGGGGGTGAGATGTACAGGTTTCAGAAATGTCCTTCTCAGAGGGAGGGTCTTTTAAGCGGAGAAGTGAAAACTGCCCAACTAAAAGGCACCAGTGGTATACTCAGGCTATGGAGAGCTGTTCCAATCAGATGAAACAGAGTGAACTCTAAAACTAACACACTCCTAGTTAGTATACAAAGAAGTCTTTGATTTCAGTCTTACTTGCTTTGTTTTCTGTTTTCTTGGGCATTTTGTTAACTGGTCAAAGTTTTTTCATTAGCTATATGATGAGGATAAAAACAATGGCCTATAAGAGCCATGTTTAATATTAATTACAGAAATATAAGGAGTATTAATAAATAAATAACATAAACAACTTATGTAAGAAATACAAGTTATGCTAAAGAACTCTACCAAAGTTGATTATTAGTACTGAGGCAAAAGATAGTCAACCACACTCTTTCTCAGCTTCATCTTCTATAGACTTTGAAAAGCTTATGTTCACTCTGGGCTGTTGTACTTTAAAGAGGATGTTGAAAAATTAGGCAGCATCTAAGGAAAGAGCAGTAAATTGATGAAGAAGACCCTTGTTAAAAGGCTAAAGGAGTTTGCATGATTTTGTCTGGGAAAGAGGTGGTTGAAGAAAGATATTGTAACTCTTTTCAAACATCTGAAGGGCTGTTAATAAGAAAATGTAGGCCAGTTGCTTCTTAACTCCACTGAGGTCAGAATAAGAAAAAGTTGTCTCAGTTTGTTTGGACATTTGTGAGAGAGCCTTGAAAAGAAAGATTACTTCTAGATTCTTAGAGACAGGAGATAGGTTGTCTTTTTAACAGGAGATCTTGAGATATTAGACACTCAGATGTACCCCTTCAAGCTCTTGGACTCAGCAATTCTAGTATTATGCTTAAGGAGAGTTGGTAAAGGACGAGGGTGTGCTCATTTGGAACACAATCACCAGTGGAAATGTTCAGCTCTTAGGGACACGCAAGTGCCCTTTCCTGAGCTCCCTTTAAGGGTTTCTCTTGATTGTCAGCTTCCCCTGAGCCTTTTACAGAATGATGCTTTTCTCTGAAAGGCTATTTCTGCTCTTTATTGTCTTCCATAGAAGCTTATTTTCAAAACAAAAGGCAAAGAGACAAGAAATCTTTTAAACTCTTTATCACATTTTTAAACATCAGAACTTGAAATCTAAATTATGTGCCTTTTAATTAAAAAAAAAAAGGAAAAGTTTTCACACACATCTAACTCCTAAAACATATATAGTGCTAACTCGTTAAATCATCTCAAATGTAACTGTCCTTTGCTGAAGAAAAAAAGAAATTCAAGCCTTAGACCTACATATAGCATTCATTTGCATATCTATGCATATACACACACACCTTATTTTACATTAAATCTGTCTCTATACTATTTATATTTATACCCATTTGCTATGTCCAAATATATTTGGCTATTTTTGAATTCTACAGAGTATTCTTCAGAAAGTATTCTTAAGTTATACTTGGTAAGACTTTGCAACAAAGCTGAATTATGGTGGAAATCCTATACAAATACCCAATCTTTCCAACAGCAATAAATTACAATGTCAGAAACATAAGGTGCTGACCTCCCAGTGTGAACAGTGTGGGGGGGTGAGTGATAGGGATAAAGCTCTTGATTAGAAATGTTTTTCTTGAAGAATAAAACATTTATGCAGGGAAACAGCCTTGAATAAAGTCTATCACCTCCTGATGTTTATCCATATAAAGCACAAGATGATTTCTCTTCAAGGGAAGAAAAAAGAATAAGAAAACCTCACATTTTGGACCGATACTCAAAGTTATAAATGTTTAATGCATTTGATTACTACAATTTTATAGGGTTTTTCTTACTCTGAACAAATGATCTTTTATTTTTTTTAACAAAAAAGAAGCAAGTGAACAATCCTGAAAGTGGAAAAGCATTTTGTAATTTTAGAATACAGAAGTGACTAGTGGGTTATGTGCAAATTTCTTTGAAAAATAACAGCACACTGCTTGAGTTGGATTGTATTTTGAAAAGTCAGGATCAAGGATTGGAGCTGTGTAGCATGCTTCACAATAGGGGAACAGCTATCAAGCTCCAGAACTCCACCAACCATGACAGAAGCAGAACATTCTGTCCCTGCCTCCCTCCTTCTAAAAATTCCTGATAAAATACTGTACACATTGCAATAAGGGGGGGGGGAGCATTTTCACAGAAACTGAACTCACCATCGTCTTTCCCAGTTTTCTTAAGCTCTGAGATGATCTGGTTTAAAAAAAAAATACCAACGCCGGGGTGCCTAGGTGGCTCAGTTGGTTAAGTGTCTGACTTTGGCTCAGGTCATGATCTCATGGTTCATGGGTTCGAGCCTCATGTCAGGCTCTGCAATGGCAGTGCAGAGCCTGCTTGGGATTCTCTCTCTGTCTGTCTCCTACTTGCTTGAGTGTGTGTGTGCACATGTTCTCTCTCTCTCTCAAAATAAATGAATAAATTTAAAAATAAAATAAAAATATCAATGTCCAGGCCCTAACAAGACAAATTATTTGCTTGGGGCCCAAACACTATTTTAAAGCCCTGCAGGTAATTCTTATGTGAAGCCAGGACTGAATACTACTTATGAGCCCCGTGGCACCCACTCGTGTGTCCTACTTTATTAATGATAGCAAGAATATTTTCAGTTATATAGGCTAACAATTTAAGCCCTGGCCTCCCATTCCTTCTTGGTTATCTCCAGCCCTTCTCTTCCTCAGTAATCTCTTGTCCACCTCCATAGTCAAGTCCTTCCTTTGACATAATAGCACTATGGTAATATTTTCTAATCTTGACACTTTCCTGGCTGGATCTTTTCACACACAGGGATCTTCTGGAGATGTAACATCCATCATTTTATTCCCTAAACATATCCCTCAAATCTTTTGTGGCTTTTTACTTCTTCAGGCAAATATTCAAATTTATTAAACAGAGCATTCCAGGACCTCTGTAATCTGATCCAGATTCTTTTTCCAAGTTGAGAGAGCATCATTTAAAGGCAGTTTTTCAGAATTTCCTGAACACCTTAGTTAATCCTAATTTCTTGATTTTTCCTTTTGCCTGACTCTTTCTGTTTAGCCTAAATCAAACCCTGTCCATTCTATACTCTAGCTCAAGTATTTCTTCCTAAAGCATTTCTCAATGATGCAAGCAACTTCTCATTAATTCACTGTCATTATCAATTATTTTTACCACCATTCAATTTGTCCAAGTGTGATCCCAATGCTATTCTAAGTTTTTCAAAGACAAGACATGTATCTCATCTATAGATCTGAGCCCTTGGTGCAGTGTCTTACACATAGTAGGTACTCAAAGCTCATTTGTTAAAGGAATGTAAAATGATTAAATGGCACAGAGCTACCATGATCTCATATCTCACTGGCTTAATGCTGAGTATGCAAGTGCTGGGAAGTACTGTCTGGATTCCAGTGCCAGAAGTATATTTATGAGGACATATGGAGGACAAAACAGAAAGGGATGCTAAGGTCCAAAAAAGAAAAAAAAAATCATTCTCAGAAAAAGAATACCATTTTTAACCTTAGAGTGCATTTAGATTTTCAGAAGATCACACAGAAAAAGTGATGGAAAGTACAACTTCAGCATGGAACAACCATCACTTTTAAGCTCTTTCAAATGTAATCTTAATCAAAAGTTCCTTAAATTAAACTTTAATGTTTGCTCTAATTCAACACTGTTAGTGACCAAAATCCCTCTTTCCTGTTGATATTAAATGTGTTCTTTTGAATATGAGAGGGGTGTTAGGATTTGCTATCACACAAAATAAACGGACTTATTTGGGGACCCATGATGCCTCATTTCCTCTCCTTTTCTGCTTAGCACTTTTATCTCTGAGCAAGGAAGATGTGGAGTCACAAATGTTTCCTGTACTTTTCTCTTATAATAATTTCTACTTATTTCCTAGAATGAATCTTGGTTCTGGTATAGCATTTAGTTAAACTTTGATTTGTAGGCTTTCTTTAAAATATTAGAGTGTACAATTTTCAGTATATGATAGCAGTGGGCCTTTTCTCCTCATCTCTGGCCATTTAGAATCAGTAATATGATGCTCCAGGAGCAGGGCCAGAAAACCAATCATGATAAACTCACTCTTCATCTAGAGGAGACAGGAATGGTTGACCCAAGAATGGAGGCATAAACCCATGAGCTTTTCCTAATGATAGAAGAATTTCAGAAACAGGCATACGGTTGAATGGGAGTCAGTAAAATACAAAGGGAAGTATGCCTAGTTATTTCAGGAAAAATTCTTTCTTACTTTTATGCAAGATTCAGAGAAGAGAAAGTCTCTCTCACTATCACCCACTAGACATGGCTGAGGAAGCATGGATTCTTAACTTCTACTAAAACCATCCCACAACCACAAGGTAACAGAGCTGGGGATGAAGCTAGTGTCTGAGAGGTCAGGTGGATCAGATTCTCCATTCTTCCTTCTGGTCTTCCTATTATGTGAGCCAATAAATTCTGTTTTAAGTTAGAGTTGAATTTTCTATTATTTACAGTCCCAGTTACCTTAAATGATATGGTGATCCTGACAACTACAGGCAGATACTAAAGGAAAGGCATAACTGATTACAAATGTCAAATTGGCTCATGAAGCCAGGATATATCTGCTTTAAAACTGTCTTGTTTTGATAACGATTACTAACACAACAGTGGCTTTAGTACAGAAATGCCTTCATTCATTAATTTATCAAAAATTCATTGAGCACCCACTATGTGCAAGACACTGTAAAAGACTCCAGAAGAGGAACATTGAATAAATCCTCACAGATGCTATGAGCACCTGGAAGAAAAGCAGGGCAGTAAGGAAACACATAATACAGGAGCAAACCAATGGTTAGAGCTCAAAGAAGAGATCCTTGATAAATCCACTTTTACCCAAGATTGGATATGAGTAGAGAAGAACCAGGGAAGAGTGAGAACAGAGAAACGATACATACTAAGTCTTGGACAAAAGAGGGAATGTGGTATTTTTGAGAACTTGAAGAGCTGGGAGAAGACTAGTCCCAGGAAATCAAAGGTTTTGAGTGTCATGATAGGCATTTGGGCTTCATCTAATGTCTTGAAACATCACAAGTGCAAATACCAGGTGTAAATGTCAGATTAACACCATTCTAACCATTTTCATTGTGTAGTTGTTTAAAAGAAAGTCTGCATTTATATGTATGAAGTTGGGAATTCATTCTAATAAAAGAATCATATGAGTATATCCATGGGAAGGCAACTATATTTCCTTTCAAATCCTCCAGTAAGCTAGATGGATACAGTTTCATGATCTTGAAGACTTTTGAGTGCTTTAAAATATTCAAAACAAATACTTGCTTCTATGACATGTAGATAAAGCCACTAAAGCATCCTCAGTTTTATAAAGTTAACCAAATTAGGGTTTGGAGGTGAAAACTTCATTCCAACAGTACTTACTGAGCACCTCATCCATAAAATGGTAAGTGTGCTTTACTACCTATTTTTTTCCTGGTTGTGTCATGCTTATGTTCATTTTTCTACTGTACATAATAGTTAACTTCATAGAAATCTTCAAATATTGTATGGTTTAACACATCCCTCAGGAATTAGATTCCATTTATTTAAAAATCCCCTTGAAATTTACAAGCTGTGGCACAGGGGGCACATTACATAACTTCTCCAATCTTCAGTTTCCTTCTTTATAAAATAGAGATAATATTAGTTCTATGTCAAGTATTTGTTCTTAGGATCAAACAAAATAATATTTATTGAACACTAAGCCTGGAATAGAGCAAACACTCAGAAATATTAGTAATTAGTAGTAGTAGTTACAATTTTTAATCCTCAGTGCATTTAGAGATATCCATCCATATGGAGCAACAATGACATGGAAAGGTCACTGGGCTGCCCTGCCTTGGAATATCAGGTATGCTCAGGAAGACACGTGAAACTAGTAACAGAGATGCATACCAGAACATTGGGCTTTGGAAAGGCAGCAGCATTGGTACATGAATCTGGGAAAATTCTGTCATGGGCACTCAGAAATCTGAAATTGAAGATTCAAACCGCAGTTGGAAGACAAAGGAAGATTCCAAGTATTGAAAACAAGAGTAGATCTGATATTGAAGTATTAGAGAAAATTTTCCAATTAGACTAGTTACATTTTAAAGATCTGGTAGCCTTGAGGCAGTAACTCAGTGTATAGGACAATTAAATCTTGGCATAGACACTGGCTAAAGTCTGAAGACTGCTTTCTAGTTTAATCTTGACCCTCATAAGCTATTGATTCTGAGCAAATTAGATATCATTTTTGTGATTAAGTTTCCCCAGCAGTAAAATGGGGGTCATTATATCTGGCTTGCCTACCACATTGCATTGTTGTGATATATAAGTGAAGTAGGTAATAGGTAAGAAAGTACTGTACTTGGAAAATTCTAAAGCACTATATCAAATTACAAATAAATTCATTCAGCAATATTTACTGAATCTCAATCCTGTTCCAGGTATTGCAATACAAAAATAAAAAAAAAATATTCGATTGCTTTAAGGGACTTACTGCCTAGTAAGGAGTCAAATATGATCAATTATATTATATACTATATAATATAATGAGATACCAGTTTTCACAAAGATATGCATAAGGCTCTGTAGAACCTAATGTATAAGGAAAACCCAAGCCTGCCCAGGAGAATTTAGGGAAGACTTCATAGAGGAGATAAAATATAAGCTGATATTTAATAGATGACTAGGAGCTTTACAGGTGGATGGGGAGGGAAAGATATTCCTGGGAGAAAGGGCAGAATGTACACAAAGCATAGTTGTATCTTCCTGGATTAAATAGAAACAAAAGTTGCAAGTAAATCAAGCCAAAGTTTCTGGGGCCTGCATTCTTTCCCAGTGTCCTCATGGTCATTTCAGTTGCAGAACATGTTGGAGATTGACTGACCTTGATCCTGGAATAGTCCTCTCATTTGGCCCAGTTCGGTCATTCATTCAATTAGGTCAGACTAGCCTTGCACCTGCAGATACCACTGCTTCTATAGCCAACAGTGAGCACACTCTGCTGACTTGTGCCTAGCCAGGTTCTACATTTATCAAGGCAGCTTTTTTGCAATCGAGATTGAGGATATTAACAGAACATCCAATGTGGCTGATTGCATCATTTCTGCCCCATGGCTGAACAGAAGGTTTCAGTTTCCACTGCCTGCTAGGCTACTTAACCCTTCTAAGCAGAAATATTCAGATGAAGAAATCCAACTGTTACTATAATTTCGTAGATGTAAGACATCTGCATATGACTTCATGGCATCTGGCGCTGTTTGAAACACAGAACCCAGGGATAAAGTTTTAGTTTCTTTAAGTACACCATGTGACAGTTTAGGAAACATTCACTTACCATGGTAGGACCAAAACTCTGTTTCCAAACAAGGTGAGACAAAAAAGTATATATTCTGTGAAATAACTATATAACACTATATATAAAATGTACTGTGCAAGGAAAGGTCGAGTCAAATTTATACAATTTTAGATCATCTCTCTTTTTTACCAAGATGAGTTCTCACAAAGTATCTTTTACATTGACAAGTATAAAAGGAGACATTTTTGTTTCTTATTCACTTAGAAACTTGTATTGAACACCTGTTAGGTGCTAACCATCTTGATGAAAAATGTGATAAAGGGATGAATGATGCCTTCAAGGGAGGCAAGATGTAAGTGAACAAATAACTACTTGGTGAGAACAAGTTGTGTATTTGCACAGGTGTCATTTTCTTCATTTTCTTTGGAGAACCATTTAATGTGGTCTTGATGAGGTGGTCACTCTGGGTGCTCTGTCCCTCAAAACTCCTCACATTCAGGGATGGTGCATCATTCAGAGAGGCTTATAGGTACTACGTTGGGACCTTACCACCAAAACCATCTTCTTCAAAACAATAACCATAGCCAAGAGATGGGGAAAAGACTGAAGAAAGACGTAGGGGAGGGGAAGGAGGGAGGAAGGAAACTAGAGAGAAACCTTATGCTATCATTTGAGCTTTGTATTAAGTGTGCCTACACCCCTTTAAAAAAGATTTCTAATTATTAATTAATAACAAATTTGCTCTTTATTTTATTATTTTTCTTTTTTTACTTTTACCTTATTTATTTTGAGAAAGAAAGAGAGCACAAGCAGGTGAAGGGCAGAGGGAGGGGGGAGAGAGAGAATCCCAAGCAGGCTCCACATTGTCAGTGCAGAGCCTGATGCAGGGCTCCATTTCACAAATTGTGAGATCATGACCTGAGCTGAAATCAAGAGTTAGACACTTAAATGACTGAGCCACCCAGAAGCCCCAAAATTTGTTTATTTAATTGATATCTGAATGTGGTGTGTTACAAATTAAATACCTTAAAATATAAAATTATCTTAACTGAGGGGCAGCAAAGACAAGAATTCATCTCTCCTTTATGAGGACTTTTGTTATACCCTAGTAAAGAAACTAATCTACACCTATTACATTTTAGAACTCAGGCTATCAAAGACAGAGCTTTGAAAAACTGGTACAAGCATTATTTAAAAGCAGTGTGGTATCATCCAGTAAAGTGAAGGAGATATGTATATTTTGTGAACAAGCAATTCAGTTGTTAGGAAATCACGTCTTTGCACAAAGCTCAGGATAAATACACAAAATATTTCCCAGCAACATTGTTTACAATAGATCCAAGCTAGAAACCACTGCTATCTACCAAGAGTAAAAGACATAAATAAATACACAGTGGAATACTATGCATCAATAAAAATGAATGAACTATAACTAAACAGCATGGTATAATCATAGTATCATAATATTTGGTGACAGAAGGCAGACACAAGAAATGCATAAAATATTATTCCCTTCCTTCACCATTAAAAAAAAATCAAGCAAAACCGAAAGATGTTATTTGGTGGTAGTTAGTAAGATAATAAAGAAAAACAAGGAAATGGGAAATCTAGGAGAGTAGTTACTTCTAATAGGGTTCAAGTGGCTTCAGTTAAGGTAGTGATACATGGAAGGCTTTGGGGTGCTAATAATATTTTTACCTTTTTTTTGAGCAGGGCATTTGCTTCATATTTATTCATAGAACTCTGTTAAAATATATGTTTTATGGACTTTTTTGTACGTGTGTTACATTTCACAGTAAAAAAAAATGCGTAAAACAAAACAATGCATTATGACCAAATGGACTTAGCCCAAGGTTGCAAGAAAAAATTCAATCTAAAAATTCTATCACATTTCTTTATGACAAAAATTGATTACAAATTAAATGTGTATTATCTCAATAGATATGCCCATAGGATTCTCTAAATTTCATCAGCATACATGATTTAAAAAAAAAAAAAAACACCTAGAAAAGTATGAAACTGAATAAAGGTTATGTACCAAAATCTACAATAAACATTATACTCTATGGGGAAAACTTCGATACTTTCCCTTTACAAATAGCAACAAGATATTCATTTTTATCACAACTGCTTAGTACAGAATTACTTGGATAATTCTGTAAGAAGAGCAAAATATCTATAGGATTGAACATAAATGTAAGAAAGGAGATAAAATTGTCAATACTGGTGGATGATAATGAACATCTATGTAGAAAACTCAGCACAATTAAATTCAGAGTATCGTTTTTGTTTTACTGTTGGATACAAGGTCAACCTTCCAAAACCAAAAGCATTTTTTTCACATCAACAATACTCCGAGTGAAAATGTAATGTTGGTAGTAATAATATTGAAAAATATCTATAGATTTTAACTTAACAAAGAGTGTCAGATTTCAGTAGAGAAAAAATTATTTGCATAAATGGTGTGGGAAAAACATTTGGTCCTCTTATTTGGGATTATAAATAATAAAAGTTTTAATCCCTTGCAAATTAATATATAAACTCAATGTAATCAAAAGCAAAATTTCATCTGAATGAATTTTAGAACTCAGTACAACCATTCTAAAATTTACATGGATGAGTAAAGACAACAAATAGTTTATTCTTCTTTGAAAAAGATCAAAGAGTAAATATTTTCTCTTTCAGATAATAAGATAAACATGATAATGAAAGTAAAGGCTTTGGTTCAGAAACACCCTGAAATGAAATGGTCAAACCAAATAGTGAATTTATGAACAGATCTTTGAATATCTGGAAAGTCAATACTTGATAATCTGGCATAAAAAATCAATAGGACACAAATGAGATTTTTTAGTATATGGGATTGAGAAAATTGATTTTCTACATGTACAAAAAACTGGATCCCTATTGAAACTTATGTGCTGACATTTTTTTCATAATAGCAACATAAATTCAGTACTTAATGTGTATAGGCAGGTATTTAATTTTTAATTTTTTAATTTATTTTTTAAAATGTCTATTTATTTTGAGAGAGAGAGGAGGGGTGAAAGAGAGACAGGCGGAGAGGGTCAGAGAGAGAGAGAGAGAGAGAGAGAGAGAGAGAGAGAATACCAAGTAGTTTGCGTGCTCAGTGCAGAGCCCAACAATACCTAGCTCGATCTCACAAAACGTGAGATCATAACATGAGCCAAATCAAGAATCAATGCCTAACCGAATGAGCTACCCAGGTGCCCCTAGGCAGGTCCTTTTTAAAGTGCTTTTAATATATTAGCTCATTCAATTCTCACAACCAAAGAGTCCATTAGTACTTTTGCCTCCATTTTGCATACAAAAACAGGTGTATAGAGATAAAGTTGTCCAAATTCACTCAGTATTTGAAGGAGTCACAATTGAGAATTCAGATAGTGTGGGTTGCAGTAAATCTTTGTGATCTAGATATGAGGAAGGGGACTTCTTAAACAATATCACAAAAGCACAAATACTAATGCAAAGAAATGAAGCATTTTATAAAATAAGAATTAAGTATATTTATCAACTGAATATTGAAAAGAACATTTCCTAATTAGATGGCAAATTGGGCCAGGAAATTCAATTCTCAGTGTCTAAAACTGACAAGATTTATAATTAGACTATCAAGGAATTCCTGCTAATCATAAAGTAAAAGATAGCAACTAGTTGAAAAAATAAGCAAAGAATAAAGGATATTCAGGAAAGGAAAGGGAACCATCTCCCCCAAAACTTGTAATCATCAGTGATGCTCAAATTCATATAGTTAGAGAAATGGAAATTTAAACACTGACATCACTTTTTACTGATTGTATTGACAGAAATAAGAAAGCTTAATCATGACAAGTGCTGGCAGTAACATAAAAGTCCTCATTAAATTTCTTTAGATATTATAGACTGAGACAGACATTCTGGAGAACAATCTGGCAGTACTTTGGCAAATTCAGAATATGCACAGACTATGACCCAGCAATGCCACTCAAATGCAAAAGAGTTTGTATACATGGGTATTTATTTTTCAGGAGGTTGTCTGTATTAGTGAAGGGTTACAGGTTATCCACGTGTATGTGCTAGTTTCATACTATAGAATACTATAAAGTCAGAGAGAGAATAAATAATGCACATACTACAATATGGATGAACTTTTAAATTAATGCTGAGTAAAAATAGTGAGAAACAGTGAGTTCTTGTATATTTTACAAGAATATGTACAGGTGAAACACATCAGAAGGATTGTCTATGGGTCGGGGAAGAGGAATGCAAGTGGGGAATGGAGATAAAAGGTAATAAATAAACGGATGCATGGATGAATAAAATCAACCCATGATGACAATATGCCATTCAATAAGGGGGTCTGATGAAGTCATACTCCTGTCCTTGAGTTCCATGAAAAAGAGAAAAAAATAAAAATAATAAAAAAAAAAAAAACAAGACCAACATGCATCCAGACTTTATGGAAACTATATTCTAAGGAAATAGATATTAAACTACTAATTACAACAGTGCATTTTAAATTACTATTTTGGTAAGTGCTATAACAGATGAAACCATAGGGTGTTATAAAAAGCATAAGAGAAAAATAGTATATATTAACCAAGTCATTAGATGAATATTTAAGTGATGTAAGAAATTGGACTTGGGGTTAGAGGGTCTCACAGTTTTAAAATTGAGGGGTATGGGAAGTTGCTATGAGATCAGTGTTTAACTAGAAATTCTTGACTCATTAGTATGTCTAATAACTTAATATATGTTATGAAGTAATTTGAGCATGGATACTCTTGCTCACTCTCTAGGCTAGTGCTATGGGCTTACTGGCATGATTTACATGTTAAATAAAAGAGTGTAAAGCTTATCATCTGTACATCCATAGAACACTATGGCAGCCCTACACAGTGCAGTTGAAAATAGCATCTTTTCAAAACAGTGAGTCCTAGATAATCTTTCTATGTTTGAAGATGCATTCAGACTTGTGAAAAACTTCTGTAAAACCAGGGAAGGAGTCCATTTTCCAAAAGATTATAAAAGGTCAAGTATCTAAAAATTATTTTAGGAAACAGAAAGTTATTTTAAAAATGAGCATAAAATACAAGAATTCATGAATTCTTTGAAGCAGAGAAAAAATAAAAAGGAAGCAGCAATGGGCTATGAAAAATATAGAAATGGAGATTAAAAATTGCTATATGAAGACATCATTACAGTAGCTAACTTAAACTCTATTGTGGAAGTGACAAAATTGCCATAACAAAAATTCAAATTAGTGAAGTCAAGAAAAATACTTTAGAAACTCTTGCAAAGTAAACCTGGTAAATAGAAAACCCAGGTTTAACTTAAAATTTTCAGTTGTTTTTGAGAAAGAAATAGAACTAAAACACATGGAAGAAAATAAAAAGATACAATAATGCAAATGGCTTATCTGAAAACATATTCCTAAGAAAGCCTTGAGAGTGCATTCTACATCAAAATAATAATAATAATAATAATAATAATAATAATTACAGAATCAATGGAAGATATTCTCTTACAATTTTTTTTCATTTTTTTTCAAAAGCTTAAAAGCATCTTCATAGAAACTCAGGTTATCAACAACAACAAAAACAAGTATTAGGCTGTCACCCTTTCTTTTTGCTAAAACTTTAAAATGTTAGAAGATTATGCTTAAAATTTATAGAATTTTTTCCTTTTAGTCTTTCAAAAAATATTTTTGTTCAAGTATTTTATCTTGAGCCAAGTTGTTATGCATAAATACAAAAGGAAGACCTTATTAGATATAAGCTCAGAAAGTATGTCTTTATTGCAAATCATGAGTCACAGACATACTTTAACTGGCAAAAACATAAAGAAAGACAAATAACTCAAAATTGAGAAGAATTTTAAAATTTGAAAGAAAAATACCCCAAACCAAAGTCCTACTTCACCTTGTCTATTTAAAGTCACTATATTATAATATAGTGGTGAAGTACACTGGCTTTGGAACCAGGTGGCTCGAGTTCAGAACATGGCTCCAGTAATTCCCTAATTTCTTTGCATCTCATTTTCTTTATCTGTAAGATGGTAAGCACAATAATGCCAGCTTCACAAAGTTATTGTGAATATTAAATTATATTGGTAATAGTTTCATATAGGACCTGGTATGGTAAAAATCCAATAAATATGATCTGTAATTATTAAAAATCTTGAGAACAATTTTTAGATTCTAAATTCAAATTACAGCAGTGTTTACTTCTTTGACCCATTTTCATGGAGCACCATCCCAGCTAATCACATTAATGAGATGACAGATGTTGATGCCAAACTATATTAATAAAGGTTATATCTATATTGAGCATTTACTGTATGGCAAGTATTTTATGGGTATTATCTCATTTAATCCTCGTAAAAATCTGAGAAGTACTATTCTTATCCCCACTTAAGAAAATGAGGCTTAAGAAATAAGCAATTTTCAAAGCCCTAGGGTTTACAAATGGTAGAGTTGGGATTTGAACATTAACCTCTGCCAGCTTAATACTAGTTAATTAAAGTTAATTATTCCTTTTACCCTATACCAGAATTGAGTCAGACAAGCTATTGCACTACATACCTTTTTTTTTTCACTTCAATACAATGTAATTATGTTAAAGAGCATACAATGCCGTGGCAAGTAAAACACACAAAAAAGGGTATATATTTTTCAATGTTTATTTATTTTGACACAGAGAGAGAGACAGAGAGAGACAGAGAGAGAGAGAGAGTGAACAGGGGAAATGCAGGGAGAAAGAGAGAGGAGAGAGAGAGAGAGAGAGAGAGAGAGAGAATCCCAAGCAGGTTCTGCACTGTCAGTGCAAAGCCGAATGTGGGCCTCAATCTCATGAACCATGAGATCATGACCTGAGCCAGAGTCGAGTCGGGCACTTCATTGACTGAGCCACCCAGATGCCCCCCAAAAGGATATTTAAATAGCCTCACATGAAACAACCCAACCGAGGAGTCAGTTCTGATGGCACTGTCTCACCATATGACAAACTTGCCCTACATTTACTTCTACAATAGCATCTATTATAGTTTATCTCTTGCATTATTTTTTTCTGAGATTTCAGAAAAATTTGTGTATTTAGGGTATAAAACATGATGTTTTGATGTACATATATATATATGTACATATGTATGTATACATTTATATAGAGAGTAAAATAACTAATATAGTCAAGCTGATCAACATATCTACCCATACATTCTTGATATGTCTGTCTCTCTAATACAGTTCCTGGTACTCAATAAATATGTGTTGAATGGATGTTAGAATTTTAGCTGAGGACCACTAATAACATTTCCTAAAACAAGTCAATAGCTCTGTTAGACATGAATAACACACAAAAGAATGGCAAAATGAAGGAAAAGTAAAACATTCTCATTTAAAGGATTTCCCCCCCAAAAAGTAGTGAAGATGAAGACACTTAAATAAAGTCATACATACATCCTAATTCTAAAATATCTATAATTAGGAAATTAATGCTGGAGGAATAAAATAAGGGAAGATAGAATGAAGGAAGGAGCGAAGGGAGGAAGGAAAGAAGGAAGGAAAGAAAGGGGAAGGGAATCATAAAAAAAACAGAAAAAAGAAGGTAATTTTAGTATTTGTTGAGGACAAATGCTAATCAATGATCTTGATATTAACATGCATTACCCCATTTAATTCTTACAAGAATTCATGGATGCAAATGATTTCCTTTTTTTTAAAGTTTGCTTGTTTCAGGAGTGAGTGCGTGATGTGCATACACCAGCATGCGTGAGACCAGGAGAGGGTCAGAGAGAGAGAGAGAGAGAGAGGGAGAGAGAGAATCCCACAAATGATTCCCTTTTTATGACTAAGGACATTGATACCAAGACAAGTTAAAAACATCTGGTGGTGCTTCACAATCAAGTTCAGAGTTCTGTTCTATTCTGTAAATTTCCCAAGAATATTCCCAAGTAGAATGAAAGTCTACCAAGGTTTATATGCTCTCTTGAGAAATAAATATGTACTACAGATAAAAGGGTGAAAATATCCAAGTAGGAAACACAATTTTGTTCTAGTTAACTTATTTTTTAATAGATCAATGTTTTAGAAATCTTTAATGGACTACTAGATGAAATTTAATTTTCTTTCTGCTTTAATTTACATGCATATTATTCTTCATTGACTACTCATAGAGAAAAAAATTTCCTTCTCATACCTAAAATTTATTGCTGGGAAGTATGTGCATCATGATTCATATTAAGGAAATTGCCTTTTTTCATTAGACTCCTATTACTACAAAGACTCCTGGGTATATTGGTTTACAATCTCCACTTTCCTATTTTCAAGAAGGCACCTGTTGCCATCTGTTGGAGAACAGCCATTTCTTTTCATTGTATTATCTGGATTGATAACATATACCACTTTCATTTATTACTCCCTGTTAACCCTCAGCTTACTTCATGCCATGTATAATCAGCTTTATAATAGCATGAAAAGAATAAAGATGCAGACAGAAATAGTGCCTCTATAATGACATAGTAAAGTATGCACCACGAAAGATTCTTAGAGGCCGTTCATCAAATCATCTCCATGGAAAAGGTGATGAAATGAATGGGCATATACTGCATATATTTTTTGTATATAAATAATTATCTACTTTGCCTATGGAAACTAGTTTAGCTTATATAAATTTATTGAATGTCGTTACATCTCACTTCGGTTCAAGTCTCTTTCTACACCCTGACTTCTTTTTTTCCCTATTTGGATTACTGTTACTGAATTGTTGGGTTTAAGTTCCTTTAAGAACCAGGGTAATCACACAGCTATTAGTTTTGAATCTTTCCCTGGTAATTACTACAGTGTTTTGCACATAATAAGTGTTTGAGAAATGTTTATGGAATAAGTGAATTAGTTCATTATTGAACCAGGATCTAACTCATATTTCCAAATATGACTAAGTAATCACCATCAAACACTAGGCTCCATATGCTGTTTTGCAGTGCCAAGTTAATATGCAAGAAGGCTATCTGAGTGATAATAACTTGACATGCATTTTATCTAGTCTTTTAATAAATAAAAGGCAAAGGCATGCATATTAAGATCAAGAAATGTTTTGTTGAATTTTGAAATTGTGCTCTTCTTTCTCCTGCACTGGGGAAATCTAACCATTGATGACATTAGATCCATATTTTGCTTACGTCTTATCCAAAGACTGATTGTTAGTAGCCAAATTATGTTTTTCCCAGAGTAATGATGAAGAGTATTCCCATCCTTTTGTCTGAATTAGAAACAGATATTGATTTTGTGGCATGGTTAAAGCTGGACACTTTACTTGCCTCTAAAGATGCAAGAGATATTGTCTTCACTATGGGGATGTTATTGCCATTTTTATCTCTAAAACTAACTTTTCTTCCAAGCTCAGTCCAATGGCCTGGTGAGCATCTCTATCTAGATGGTCACTGACTCCACAAAACAAGGACATCCAAAAATGAGCTCTTTTCCTAATGTCCCAAATATGCTTTTCCTGAGACATTTTCTATTACTTGTCCCCATTATACATAAACAATCAGTTACCAAGTCTTGTTGATTCTATACTGGAAACATCTCTGATATCATCCCACTACTCCATTCCTCTAGTAACTTCAAAAACTCAGGCCTCCATTACTCTCCACTGGTTTACTTGACTAGTGTACCCACCTCAAATTATAACTTGTGGGCAAAATTTTTCCCAGCCACTCGTGGCAGATTCATAATTTTAAAGTGCAACTTGGATCATATTACTCCCTAATTAAGATACTTTAAAAGCTCCCAGACTCTTCTAAAAACTTGATCTGGAATATTCCACCCTCAATGATCTGCTTCTACTTTGTATTTCCAATGTCTCCCACTCTAGCTCTCTTCATACATTAGGTAACCTATATTCCATTTAAGCTAAACCATTGGCTGTTTACTAGATGGTTCTAAGTGTCCTTGTGCAAGCTATCAATTTTCTCTGAAAAATCCTCTGCTGTTCCCATTTTTATCTGGCATAGCGTCATACTTTTGAACCCTCAAGATCCTGTTCAAATGTCATCCCAAAGAAATTTTACTCTTTTTTCAAATGTCAGAAAATGTTTTTATCTATACTACTCTGTAACAAGGTGAGAAACTTATCTTCTTGGCTAGCCCTCAATTGTCTTTCAGGAAGGGAAGTGTCTTTGTTCAGGAGAATATTCTGGTGGGCTACTTAGAGATAGAAAGCGAGGTTCCAAGAGCATGTCTTAGAAGGAGACAAGGAAGAGAGATTTAAGCTAACTCATCAAAGAAATGAAGGGACATTTGAGGTGGGGAAAGACTACTGGGAGGGAGAAAATGAAGATGAGCATGTAACATAGCAGAAGTCCAACAGAGAAAGGTGCCCAGTAAAATATTCTCAGTTACAGCTAACTAGTATTAAATTTTAAATTGTTGTCTTTTACACACACAAATGCCTTGGTGTGTTTCACTTAATTTTGCTTTAACATAAATCAAGGAAAGGGATGACATGGAGCAGGGAGAAGGGAACAGTTCTAGAATATGAAACAAATGCAAGATGAAATTCAGAGAAAGCAGAAACTGGGAGTCAGGAGTCAATTTAAGTCCACATATCCTTGGTTTATTATGTTAAATTGGGAAGAGGGAATGTCCTTAAAATTCCTACATGATGTAGAATAGCAGCTTGAGTTGAATTTGTCTGAATGTCAGAGGGCAGGGTGGTGTTTGATGCTTGGGCACCATCTTCCATAGCCAATTCACTTCCTGCTTTCATATGGTTGTTACCGTGTAAGTCCTTTATCAGCTCTAGACTGAAAAATGCTCACCTTTGTAGAACTCACCTTTGTACCTCCCATAATATTTAACCAGGTAGCTTTCACATGTAGACTTTCAATAAATACCCGCTGAATGAAATAATAGGAAAGTACAGGGGGAGATTTAAGGACATGGAGTCAGGGTCATTAGGCTGCCTTCATGCAAAATTGAGAAATGTGCCCTCTTTAGGCAGATCCAGCCCCATCAGCATTAACTGGTGAACTGACCAGATGTAAATAGCCCTGATTCAAGATGGGTGCTTTGTGAGGGCAACAAGGGTTGGAGTTTAGCCATATTTTTCACTACCCCCTGCCTTGACTTGTGCCATGCACAGGTATACCTGTACAGCCTTTATGTGAAGCCCTGCTTAGAATGAGAGACACAAGGAGCTATGGAGGAAAGAGTAATTGCCACATGGAATCCTAAGTGATCTAGTAAATGAGGCACAGAAAGTGAAAAGTTGTTGATATGAGAGAAGCAAAAGCTAATATGCCCTCTACCCATTTCAACTTTACTGCTAAAGATTCCAGACAATTCTACTTTACAAGGCAATGTGCATGTATATACTTTGAGTTGGCTTTGAATGACATTAATTTCATCCACTGAGGCTGTCATCTTTTTTTCTTTCTTTTTTCTATGTTTTTAGTTGTGGTTACTTTAGATTACAGATTCTTATGAAGTAAAAAATCTGAACTTTGGCAACAAACCCAGATTTGTAATTCATGTCTTGTTTGTTTCTTTTAAAGGTTAAAAGCAGTTCAGTTGCCCACATACAGGCATGCACTAGATAAGTCTAAAGTCCTTTCAATTCAAAAAATCATTTTTACAAAATTAGTTTTAGATGACTTTTGAAAGCCTTTACAACTAATGAAATTATTCCAAAATATTCAGACATTCTCTGAAGTATTCCTAACAGACTGGAGAATAAATCTAACAGATAATAACATCATGATATAAAAGTATATTGGATAGTAACATTAGGTTTCTAGAAATTTTATCAACATTCTTAAGAATATTAAAATTGGGGCGCCTGGGTGGCGCAGTCGGTTAAGCGTCCGACTTCAGCCAGGTCACGATCTTGCGGTCCGTGAGTTCGAGCCCCGCGTCAGGCTCTGGGCTGATGGCTCGGAGCCTGGAGCCTGTTTCCGATTCTGTGTCTCCCTCTCTCTCTGCCCCTCCCCCGTTCATGCTCTGTCTCTCTCTGTCCCAAAAAAAAAAAAAAAAAAAAGAATATTAAAATTATCTAAGGAAACTCCCTGTGGGCATATTGAGAGTTATGTTTTCTTAAACAAAGGGAATTTTTCCATTAGAGAAAATGGCTCTGGCATTCCATTAAGGATAGAGTGAACAACATCATCTTCCCTACTGTAAGTAACAGACAATAACAAGGGTTAAATCTTCTCAAGGTGAATTCTGTGCTTATAGCTATTTCTCAAAGCAGATCTCTGGGGACTCACAGTGTAGATTTATGAAACATAAAGGGCAAAGGGTGGATCCAACAGGAAATAAAAGAGACCATGTACTGTTAACATATGTGTTTTTGCAGGCCAGAATTCCATTGTGTAGATTTGTATAGAGATAATGAGTATATAACTGACATTGACATCAACCTCAGTATCACAGTTATGGGTCTCCTAGATGTCAAAGCCAAAGCTTCCCACGTTGAATTACTTGTCCCCATCAACTTGCGAACAGAGTTTCCTGTTCTTCGTTTTCAAGAGTGTTTTCAGGGTCCTGCACTAATATGTGGGTTGTCACCTAATCAGATTATAAAATACAAAATACATTTTGCTTTTCACTGAGCACTATTTCTCTGCTGGATGCTTAATAAACAGCTGAGCATAATAAAAATTGAATTTTTCATTACTACTAACTTCACTGCTTCTCATTAATAGTATTACAATTTTTTCAAGAAAAATATTTAATGTACAGGACATGCCTAAACACTAAACACTAGCAACTTGTTAGCACACTCAACATCATTCCCAAGCATATGTTGTCAGGGGGTTCAGTTCTTTAGTTTGGGATTTATTTGAACAGGTCTCTTTTAGTTAACTATTCACATCTTTCAAGGTAGTTCCATGGAAACAATGGATTTATGTTTTCAATATTTTGAAAAAAAATCATGGAAAAACTTGAAAGATATCCATTCTGCTGGGCACCTTTGTGGAGTGCCTGAGTGACACAACTGTATATGGCAATCCAGGGCTTATATTCTCTATTAATGAAGAAATGATAACGAATTCAGGAAAAAAAAATGACAAAAATGAGGGCTGGACATATATAATTATGTTTCCAAACTTCAGTGTCTTCTTCCCCTGCTACTTATAGAATTTTGTAAGGCTGAATGAAATAGTGTATGTGACTATATATAATATAATTATAAAATGCCATGTAAGAAATTAGTGTGATTATTTAGCTTTCTAACGTTTTACACATTTGGAAAATAGAATCCTCTTGCTATAAGGAATAGACTAAACTGAGAAATAATGTTAAAATTATTTGCCTTTTTAAAAAATATTTATTTAGGGGCGCCTGGGTGGCGCAGTCGGTTAAGCGTCCGACTTCAGCCAGGTCACGATCTCGCGGTCCGTGAGTTCGAGCCCCGCGTCAGGCTCTGGGCTGATGGCTCGAGCCTGGAGCCTGTTTCCGATTCTGTGTCTCCCTCTCTCTCTGCCCCTCCCCCGTTCATCCTCTGTCTCTCTCTGTCCCAAAAATAAATAAACGTTGGAAAAAAAATATTTATTTATTTTGAGAGAGAGAGAACAAACAGGGGAGGGGCAAAGAGAGCAGGAGAGAGAGAGAGAATCCCAAGCAGTTTCCACACTGTAAGTGCAGAGCCCAGTGCGGGGCTCAAACTCACGAACCATGAGATCGTGACCTGAGCAGACATCAAGAACCAGATGCTTACCCAACTGAGCCACCCAGGTGCCCCAAAATTATTTGTCTTCTTAATTTTCAAAATTATTCTTTTCACTAGTTTTCCACTGACTCTCTTTAATCATGTAATCAGAGCAAAAGGTAGATCACTTTTTAAAGTCTTAATATGAATGAAAATTAAAGTCTGAGTAAGAGTTTGAATTTCACCAGGGACAGAATAAGAAACAAAAACAGGTCAACAAATGAAAATAGTGAAGCCTGCAAATAACAGTGAAAACAGAGGTATTTCATAAACAAAGTAATACATTGAATAAAATAATTTCACATTGTAAAAAGGAAAAGAGGTTAAAAGGAGAAAATATTGCCGTGTCAAACTGCACATGTGATCTGACTTAATTAGATTTGGATACAATTTAAATGAAATGCACATATCCCAATGGCCCATTATAGAAACCCATTATGTGTTCTGGGTTTACTCTAAATCGTATGTGTTAGCTCTTTTTAGGGTATAAACCACATAAGTTTTAAACCTTATTTGCTTCTTTCTATTGGCCTCATAAGTGAAGTCCTTCTCTCTGTTCTCTTGCCAAAAATAACGTTTTATCTTACATAAATTGCTTCCCCGGCAATTTAATCCTGAAATCATCATTTTAATCATTATAAATGAGTTCTCCCACATTCATAAGATGGTTTTCAATATGACATTTAAGTATAATTCATAGTTTATTTTTAAGAGAATTAAAATATTACCCAGTGCGAAAGAACGGAACAACAAACAAAAACTAAAACACTCCAGAACCATCATCTTTATCATCAATTCTATAGCTCCTGAGGCAAAATGTTTTTAAAATTGTATCCATATCACCAAACTAGTTCATTCCTATCAGCAAGTTCACCATTTTCTTCTTAATCATCACTCATCTGCAGCAATTACCATGACTTTAGGCTGTAAATATAGCCAAATGTTTTTTTTTTTATTTTCCTCATAATTTTTATAATGTTCAGTACTACTTATATTCAGAAGGTCTTTTGGGGGAGTATTTACATGCACATCACCAGCCAGTAAACATTATGTTTTGGCTCACAATGTGACTTCTAAAGGGGAGAATAATATCTTTATATAGGGATACACTCTAGGGCTGACATTTTAGATTGTTGAAATGGAGCATCAATTAACCTCACTTGCAGTGAGTCAAATCATACCATGTTCTAGTGCTCTGTAACATATTGTGGAAAAAATCTATTTGATGTGATACAATTTTCCTCTTTTTTCATAAATCATTTTTTTTTATTTTCTCTAGTCTGTTTTCATCACGAGTTATTTAATACTTTGGTAGCTTTCCATCACACATAAAACATTGTGACTAGTTATAATTAGAATGGCAAAATTAACCTAATAAACTATGGATGAAATCTACCTTCTTCACATCATGAACATTTCATTAAGATATCATTCCCTTAAAAGAGTCTGGTGAAAAATAAAATGCTCATTAAGAATTAAAACTGATGATAATTTCAAGCCAAATAGAAGAAAATCTTCTGATGCTGGTGGCAAATTTCCTCAATTCATAATATTTCATTCTTATAGAGAATAATTATAATACTTTCCTGAAGTAATACTGAAGTCTCAACTCAAGTTGTTACCGTTCAATACCCGTTTCTTTAAGAGAGGATACTGTTTATGTACCTCATTAGCATTTAAGAAACATGTTATTTATGTATACACTTTCCTCATCTCATCTTTACCACAACTGTATTAGCTAGTTATTAACATTGATTTTTTACATGTAAAAAAAGAGAGGTTTGGAGAAATCAACTCATATCCTTAATAAATGGTATATCTGAGCCTCAAACTAAGATCTGTCTGAATTCAGAAACCAGCATTTTAAAATTCCAAGCAAAACTCTTTCAATTGTATTTTAAAATAATAGCAGGCAGTCACTTACTGTAACATATTATTAATATATGTATGTCCTTTTGAGTATAGAATATCAGTTAAAAAGAGTGTGTTTGAAGAGTCCATTCTGTAAGCACTAATGCAACAATACAATTAAAAACAAAAAATAATAATTTTTATTCAAGTGAAATGAGTAATTTAACTTTCTAATACCAAAAGTTGTATAGATTTTATACTACAGTTAGTAATATTTAATGAGTTGTGGGGTATAAACTGTGTCCTAAGAGGAGAAGTGAAAAGCAGAAATAAATCATTTGCTTAAAAATAAATACAGGGGTGCCTGGGTGGCTCAGTCTGTTAAGCAGCTGGTTTTTAATTTCTGCTCACATTATGATCTTGCCTTTCTCGAGATCAAGCCTGTTTAAGGTTCTGTGCTGACAGCTCAGAGCCTGCTTGGGATTCTCTTTCCCTCTTTCTCTGTCCCTTCCCTGCTCTCTCATGCACTGTCTCTCTCCAAACAAATAAATAAACATTAAAAAATAGTAAATAATTACATAGGATCCCTGGGTGGTTCAGTTGGTTAAGGATCAGACTCTTGATTTTGGCTCAGATCATGATCTCACAGTTTTTGTGTTTGAGCCCAGGGTTGGGCTCTGTACCTAAAGCCCAGAGCTGGCTTGGGATTCTCTCCCTTCTCTCTCTCTGCCTCTCCTCCCTCCCCCCTCAAAATAAATAAACAAAAAAAAATAAATAAAGTAAATAAACATGATGAATATTTTAATAAGAACCTCCAATTCTGATGGCTATGCTTCCTCTCCAGGTATATCACCCTAAAAATCATTTAGGTATTTTAAATTTAGCACAAAACGATAAAACTCCATACTATGGACTGAAACCTAAATTTATGAGCTGTTCTGAAGTATACAATAAATTCCTTTGGATGTGGAGACTTCTAGAAGCATGAACAAGCAAACAATGGTAAAAATCCATCTTCCTTGTGACTTCTCAGGCACATTAGGCTAATTCCAGAAATAAATCCAGTCAATTGGCAAATTAACCTCTTACTCTCATCACGGAAGTAATTTGCAGCCTTGAGCTGAACTGTTTTCTTTCCCCTTGGTCTTAGTCTTTCCTTTAGTGGCTCTGTTTTTATGGTGTCACTGGAGAATTTATCTATGATAAAAATATGCCTCCTCTGAAAAAATCATTTATTTTATGAAAGCTTGGACATGGGGATCATATATTAAATAAAATCTCCTTAATTCTTTTATATACATTCTTTTTTCTACTGTGGGGTACACTAAGTCATTCATTTGATAGTTTTGTATTTTTAACACTACTGACTCAGGACTTATTTTATTTGAGCTTTGGAAACGACTGAAATAAATTCAATAAAATTTACTTTTGACCCATTTCATTCCAGCCTTTCCTTTAGGCTCAGTTTTTAGAAAACAGTTTAATGGACTGAAAGACAAAGTCCCTCAGTATACAGCTGTTTCTTATTTTTCCCCTGTGTAATCAGAAATGCAAAATTGTAAACATGGACATCTTTACTTTAAAAAGTTTAGATTTGGAATATGTTTCATTTAGACCTTTAAAAGTAGATAGAATAACTATCTTACATACTAAGAATATACCATATATACATATATAGATGTAAATTATTATGTAAATTATTGCTGATAAATACTATTCTGTGGCAGAAATGGATGATTGAATATTTTATTGAATATAAGAAATTCCTACCTCTTATAACCTTCTGTATGGTTACAACTTATTTTGAAATATTTTCTTATGCTTAATTGAACTTTAATAAATCCTTGAGTAACTATGATCAGCATAGATTGGTTAATACATATTGCTTGTAATAACAAAGAGAAATGACTAGTGACATTCCTGTAAAACTTATGTGGGCCTGGCTCTGTTCTAAGCATTTGGCTTATTTAAATCATTTAATCTTTCAAAATACCAAGTGTAGCATGGGTGGGGAACTTGCTCAAAATTGCAGGTGTTAGGTGGTGAAACTAGGATGGATCTCCTGCCAGAATGTTTCCAGAATCCGTACTATTAACCAGTGTGTTTAAAAAATTAAAAAATTACTAAAACATACCCATTAGATTAAATTTCCTGTTTTTTTTAACAATTTATAGTATACCTATAACCTGAGGTTAATTAAATTATTGAATAGCTACTTTAAATACAATACTGGCTAGAACATTATGTTTATATATACCTAGTTACAGCAAATTATCATGAAAGTATCAGCTGGACAACAAAATCATTTTCTTCCATTAGCAAAAGATATAATTTATTCTATTCTCATTATTTCTTTGTTCCAATGTTTCTACATCTATTAGCTATATACATTTTTATGGTGGTTGATTTAAAATATAAAACTTTTTTGCTAAATGTTTTGAATGTGTTGGCAAAGGCTTGGGAGGATCTTTGCAAATCAGTTATACAAGGATTAGTAATATCAACTTTTAAAGTGAGCTCTTCAGTTAAACTAAATTTTCAGCACAGGTTAAGGACAGAACTGTTTTTCATTTTGCTACAGATACCTGTCTTTCAGCTTTCTATGAAATTCCCAAAAATGATCCAAACATTATTGTTTTTCAGAAATCCATATCTAGACTGATTGATTTCATTTTTACTTCAAACAAATATTATTTTTTAATTTATGAAAGTGACATAGAATCACTGTGTAAGAGTCAATAAATGTAGAAGGGAAAACAAAACTGCCTGTAATCCAAATCAAGAGATAACAGCCGGTTTGATTTTGTATAATTTTCTTCCTATATTTAAAGTAAATATATATATATATATATATATATATATATATTTTATAGGTATATGCATATCTATATACTCTCTTCTTATTTTGTATAATATCTTATAAACTATTTAGTATCCTCAGTTTTAATTCAATATTATATCATAAAAATTGACCAAAGCTGTTGATTTAAAAGAAATATATAGCTATATATTATTCCTTTATATGATTTGATAATTTTTTACATTTTGACACATGCTGATGTTTAGCTTCTTTAAATAATTGTGGTGCACACTTAGAACATAAATTTTGTAAAAACTTCTAAAATCTTATGCTTACATCTTAGACTAGATAACTAAAGGGAACGTACAAGATCCATATGTATTAGCATTTTAGAGGTTCTTGTACATTGACACTAAATGGTCTTATTCCCACTAGCAGAGTCGGTGCCCATCTCAAAGCACTCTTGCAGTCATTGACTTTTGCTGTTTTTCAGTCATCACTCTCTGTTACCTGAAAATAACATATTACTTTAAAATTTGCCTGTCTCTGAGAACTAGAGAGGCTAAATAATTTGTATGTGTATTAGGTAGGTATTAACATTTATTTCTTTCTAAGTTGTGTGCTTTCTGCCTTATGTTTGTTATTGGCAATCCAAAAATAGTTACTAATAAATAAACAACCAACCCATTTCTCTTAGAAAAACAAGACACTACTGGAATGCATCCACCTTTAGAATCTTTCTAAAAATTACTTGAGTTTATAGCATATTCCCCATTTACATGGGACTATCAAGGAAAAGATCTTCATTATCAATTTCTTTGACATTAGTGGTATCAGATTTCTGTGACATGTTTCACCAGCTGTGACATAGCTGACTATAGTTGAGGGTGTGTGAGTGTGTGTGGGTACATGTGGTGGGCAAGGGAGGAGGCTGGGCCTTGATAAAGTGGCCTCTGCTGAGTAGAAGTCACTATTTTGGCTCTATTAACAGCATTCTCTAACAGGAATATTTCCAATACAAATGTACACTTCAGTTAATTAGCACAATGATTACTATTCTAGTGCGGTTATATCTTAGCTTTTCTTACTCCTTTTAATAATTTTAGAACAGAGGGGTTCCTGGGTGGCTCAGATGGTTAAGCCTTCAACTCTTAATTTAGGCTCAGGTCATGATCTCACAGTTCGAGAGATCAATTCATGCACTGGGCTCCTTCCCGACAGCAGAGCCTACTTGGGATTCTCTCTCTCCCTAAGTCTCTGCCCCTTCCCCCATGCACAATTTTTGTCTTTCTCTCAAAAAAAAAAAAAATAAAATAAAATAAACTTTTTTTTTTTAACCAGAAAATCAGCTTTTAAGAATGATGTTGGGGCATATGAGTGGTTCAGTTGGTTGAGCAACTCTTGGTTTCCACTCAGATCATGATCTTGCAGTTGGTGAGTCACCCCCATGTTGGGCTTCACCCTGACAGTGTGGAGTCTGCTTAGGATTCTCTCTCTCTCCCCCTCTGCTCTTTTTCTGCCCCTCCCTGTTCATGCTCTCTCTCTCTAAAAATAAATAAATAAACTTAAAAAAAAAAGAATGATGTTGATATTCAAGAGAAAGTGGATGAGAGGAAGAAGTGATTTGTAGAAGGTAACAAATTTTGGATTGCTATGCCAAACATTAAGAGAAAATGTTTAATAGGAAGCAGATATATCTCAGGTGAGTCAGGATTAGAAGCTTATTTTGAGAATCCTCAGCCTGGAAACAATAGTTAATGCTATATGACTGAATGACCCTTGTATAGAATAATAGGGAGAAGGATGGTGAGTGGAACCATAGTGCTAGAAACAGGAGGTAAGGCAAGTGGGGTTGGGCAAAGCTAACGAAGCTAATGGGGTTGGGCGGTATGCCTTGTGGGGAGAGAAATTGAAATGCAGATGCTTCCCAAGGGTAATGCAGATATTTGAGAGCCAAGATAGGAGGGCATTTCAAGGAGTTAGTTGTAGTCAATATTATAAAAACCAAAGATACTACCCACACACTCCTCCTCGGGCAAAAAAAGGTAGCCTTTGGTAGCTGGGCAAAAGAATCAGAAATCAGGGGCATCTGGGTGGCTCAGTCAGTTAAGAGTCTGACTTTGGTTCAGGTCATGATCTCAGGGTTCATGAGTTTGAGCCCTGCATTGGGCTCTATGGAGCCTGGAACCAGCTTTGGATTCTGTGTCTCCCCTCTCTCTACCCCAGCTCACCCAGCTCACATTCTGTCTCTCTCTCCAAAATTAAAAAAAAAAAAAAAAAAAAAAAAAAAACTTTAAAGAAAATAAAAAAAAAAAAAAGATTTAGAAATCAGACTGTAGCAGTTTTGTATTTAAATAAAGTGATTAACCTACCATTGGCCCTGCCTAGTTTTATTTAAGATATTAAAACAGACAGATGTGGAGGCCGATTAGTATGTTTCTCTAACTTCTGTTGATTGTTGCAGTGACATCTATCAGAACTATTTTCCTTTAGAAAAACTGTAAGAAACCCTGGCTTTTATAATCAAAACTATGGGTGGTATCTTTGATTAGTATTCATTTTTTTAGGGTCAGATAATAAATTGCTTTATTTAATGACTGTATTTGTCAGTGTGGCAAGGAATTTTATGCTAATGGAGATAAAAACAGGTTTTAGTAGCCCTTCTCATGATGGGTTTTATTTCCAAAAAAAAAACAAAAACAAAAACAAAAAAAACCCAACTCTTCTACTAATTTACATAGAAGTGGTTTAACAGGGTAATCTCTTCATTTTCATTAACATTTCAAAAATTGTTTTTCACTCTTTCCCCCAACATATTGTTTTATGAGAAGAGTTAAATTTTCCTCTTTGTGTCTCCTTCATTCCCTGGGGTTTGTTTTCATTTGTTTGCTTTTATAACCTTAATTGGAAATTTAATGTGTCTTTCTCTTGAAGACAAGAAGATACCAACCTTTCCTTCAACATAGAATTGCTCCAAAAAAAAGTGAAGTCAGTCCTTATGGGTATCAATTCAGAACAAACTGACATGAATTAATGGAAATAGCTGCATTCAGAATTGGGAAAACATAATTCAATGTTTTCTTTAGTACAAGAATATTTATACAAGTTCTTTCAATAATATCCTCATGAATTTCATAATTAACATTAGTGGACGTTATGAATCAGACTCTAGATTTTAACAATTCACATCTCAGTTTCTTAATCAGTATAATTATGTGACTAAATCATACTCCATGATTCTGAAGAGTCATAAGAGATATGACCAATAGTTAAGGCAATGAAAGAGAGCTCATTCTTTAAAAAAAAAAAAAAAAAAAAAAAAAAAAAAAAGGACTCTCATTTACATTATATCATGTTTTGGTTTGTTTGTTTTACACTCAAAAGATAGAAGTTCTCCTGAGACTTAAGACCCATAGAGCCAGAAACCACAGAACCTTGTAAAAAGAAACATTAAGAGAAAGTTTAAAAGGCACTGTTTACTGTTAAAGTGAAATCAAATTACAATATGAATTTACTTGTACATTTTTAATTAAAATATTTACTCAGACATTTCTTTGTATAGTGGCTACAAATAAAAGAAACATTTTTAAATAAACTACAATAGAACCATATTGATTTGGACCTCTCTCAGAATTTGGGATAATAAGGACAGATTTAGACCCATCTTTTCCCCATTATTTATGAAGCAAGTATTTGTTACGCAAATTTAATAGTGCAAAAATATTCAAGAGAATATCACCAAGTACCTCCATTTACTCGGAGTATAACTTTACATAGAAAATCCTTGACCAAATTCAGCTGAACTATAGACTTAAAGGTCCATTGAGAGAGGAAAGAGAGTAAAACAATACAGAAGCAACAGGACAGCTTAGAAACAGCCGCTGCTAAGTGATCCTGTGTCAATCACATGGAATGTGGTAGGATGTTACCCATCTGAGAGAACCGGCCGTGGGTTTCAGAATACATGCTTCTACTTAACCCTAAAATGTAATTCACAAAGAGCAGAGATATTAAACTTATTATCAACAGTGTCCATAATATTGCCTGTCCCATAGTAGGTACTCAGTCAATATTTGAATGAGTGAGTACTGGATATGGTTTAATGTTTCCACATTTCGATCTATAATGTTCATCAAGCATTTCTTTGCACAAGACACAGTGTTGTGTGGAGGATTGATGTGCCTGCACACTCTGATTCGTATGTGTGGGAGTAGAATGAAAAACACAGCCAAACAGAGGCTTAGATTATTCTATAAAATGGATTGGGGAAACTATTTTCTTTCTAACTGAAGAGCTTTGAGTACATATTAGTTGTGTACAATACGCTTGTTACAGTAATTTTAATTAAGGTGATTTTGCCTTGTCCATAAGATCAACAGTATTTTAAAATAGCTAATTACCTATTTGCTAGCTCACAATAAAGATTTTGAAAATCTGCCTATATGCTTTAATTCAGAGACATATTTAATTACATATGTACCTCAAAAAAATTGTTAGCTAGGACTGAACACTAAATTTTAAGGCTATTTTCATTAAAGAATATGTATTTTTGGCAATAGTAATCCAGGGTTGTGATGTTCAGAATGTGTAGGATAAAGCCATAAATAATGTTCTGGGAAGGGTTTAAAAGAGATGGAGAATAGTGAATTTACAGCTCAAGTTGTCCTACATTCCCCATTTACCTTCCTCTAATGAATAGTCTTCTGTTTGGGGGTTCAAACAAGGAATTTGAGTCCGATGATACTGTTTGGACATATAAATTTGCTGGTGGAAATAACTCCAACCCAGAATGGAAATAGAAAGAAAGAAATATTCTGAAATGCCAGGTGTTAACATATCAAACTTTAATAATGGCAACTAAAATTGACAAGGCACCCTCCTTTCTAAAAAGAGACTTTTTCACACTAGTTTTCCACACTTTCACTTGCTAACTTGTCTATAATTTATATTATAATACTGAAATAAAGAGTGTGATAAACATTTGTTAAGAGTTCATTTATACTCTCAGAGGGAGGCTGGAGATGATGGAGGTTAGGGAGGGTTAATTAGCATCTGAAGTACCCTAATTGGGAATATTCCCAGCAGGGTGACTGCTCGGAAGCCCTTACTCTGGAAAGGATGCTATACCAGACATTCAGCTATTTTTACCTGATCAACATCAGAGGTTTGGTTGTTTAACACACAAGATATTAGACATGATTTTTCTGTTGTGACATGAATGATTTTCAAGATATCTGTATTGCTAGAAATGCTTAAGAGCCTTTGGCTTCCAGAATATTGCCCTGGGTTTAGGATTCTGACCCAGTCCTTTCTTTAAATATTTATTGGAAGATTAGTTACTTGGTTCTGACTAGAAAGTTAGCTAAATTATGCCATGCCTCAAAGGAAACTTTAACACAAGATTCTGTAAGGGAGCTGAAAAGGACATTTGGGACTTTACCTTGAGTAGAGGTTATATGGTTGTTTCATGCCTGCATTCCTGTGAATGTGTATTGGTAGTGCTGGTTGTGGTTTTTAATATTCTTTCACTTAACACAGTCTCTGCTGTTGAGATTATAGGGGAGAAGACATATATGCTGATTTTCCCACAAAAATAGGAAGTTACTAACTGGCTACCAAAAATGAGTATGACTGACTAAATAGTCTTACATATAACCTTGTCTCAATCTCAGGAAGAGAACTATGTTTCATACCTTACATCAAAGCAGAGAAAGGGATGTATTCAGTTTCACAGGTATGGAGCAGGAGTCACATGCTCAATCTGGGGAACCTGGCTGCTGGGTTAGAATCTCTGTCAACTGCGTACAAGTTGCATAATTCAGGACAGGTTGCTTAACTTTTCCATGTTTCCATTTCCTCATCTGTAAAATGGGTTTAATAATAGGACCTACCTCATAATGTTTTGAAGAATAAACACATTAATATATGTGAGGAATTTGTAGCATTTGGTTTAAAAGGAAGTATACAAAAATTGTTAGCTATTATTATCACGCAATGAAAACATGAAGACTGAGTTGTGTGCTTTCCCTAAGTTGTTTTCCACATTAACCATTCAGTTGAAAATTTGCTAGTTTTACCTCTTTATCTTTCAATAATGTGTGCATAGTCTAAGCCATACTGACCAAATAATCAAATGACTAATACAATGTAATGATTTTTTTGAATCCAAACTTTCCTAAACATTTCAGGGAAAAATAAATTGAGATAGTTTTATTTTCCTATTTAGAGGAAAAGTTCATATTGCTTGGAATTCATTTCAGTTCTGTTTGACAAATTCTAAAAATCTTATTGCTCTACTTTATTTCATACGAGCCCTAATGAAGTTTCTTAGAATTTTCAGGAAAAAATTACTTATTTATCACATGTCTAAGTGCTTATTATGGCTGAAACATCCTAGCAAACCCAAAGAGGTTTACAACAGTTTATTACAATAACTATCAGGAGAGGCACAAGTAAAGACCATGAGCAAATGACAATTGCAATTGATGTAATGAGTGATGATAAATGCTACAGGCATTTAGCTCAGGGAGCCATCATGGTATCCCAATAATTTTGTGAACACAAAATGCATTGGTATATGTGGAAGAATTCAAGAAAGATTTATTCACAAAGTAGGATTTGAACAACAATTTGAAGAATGTACAGGTACCGAGCAGGGCAAGATGGGAGCGAGGAGTTCAATGAACTTGAGGATAGGCCCCTTCTGCTCTAGAACAAGCTCCCCCTCACTCAACCAACTTCCCCAGTGCTTTAAATGAGTTTCCTCACTCTGAATCCTCACTGAAAGTCCACCGAGTAGGGGTACAATTGGAAGCGATAACGCAATGAACTTCCCACAATGCAGTGAGATTTAGTTCATTTTTGAAGGGCAATTCCATGTCTGTTTCTACATAGCTCTTTTTAACACCAACACAGTGCTTGGCAGGCAATAGATGTCACTGAAGACAGTTTTCTTTTATTTGGTTCATTTAAAGGATTTTTGTTTTTTTAATCTTCCAGGTCACTAAGTTCAATGGGACAATTACACAAATAAAGGAAGAGATTGGAGAGAAAAAAAATGAGACTATAGAGCAATTCAGTGAATAAAGAGTTTCCATGGGGTATCGGACCTAACGATTCCAGGTAAGTGGAGGGTAGTGGAAGTCCACTGTTTGCCAGGTAGAGGGATTTGGCAATAATGAGAGAGCAGGACAAATGCTGAAGAAAAATATAGTTTCTTTGTTTGCTTGTTTGTGTACTGAGAGATCTCACGAGAAAAGGCAAAGCAGGAAGGATAAATAGGTAAGAGGGAAGGATTCATGTAGGGTAATAATGAGGGATAAATTTGGAAAGGTGGAACTGGTCTGTGTCAGACTGTAGAGCATCAAGCTAAGGAATGTGGTTTTCATGATGTGCAACAGAAAACACTCTTGGCATTTTCTCTACTTATATCCCACAGCATGAAATTAACCTAAAGGGAACACCCTGTAATTATTCTGCAGTGTTGGGGGAAGATGGTGGTGGTGGTGTAATTTTTGAATCTCCAAATTTGCCCTCCTACTATCCCTACTATAATTAGTTAAGCAATTCTGAGGGTACAGAAACATCTTCAACAAAACCACAAGGATGTGTGAAATTTTATATGCAGATCTATAATATTCTTCTATTAATGTGTGGCATTTTAAAAGAGGGAGAGGAGGGGCGCCTGGGTGGCGCAGTCGGTTAAGCGTCCGACTTCAGCCAGGTCACGATCTCGCGGTCCGTGAGTTTGAGCCCCGCGTCGGGCTCTGGGCTGATGATGGCCCAGAGCCTGGAGCCTGCTTCCGATTCTGTGTCTCCCTCTCTCTTTGCCCCTCCCCCATTCATGCTCTGTCTCTCTCTGTCCCAAAAATAAATAAACGTTGAAAAAAAAAAATAAAAGAGGGAGAGGAAACTTAAGAGACTTAACAGATATAACAACCAAATCCAATGTCTTAGGGAAATTTAACATGGTACTGGGCACTAGTTAATATTATATCATTATGCTAGTTTATTAGGTGTGACTATGGCATTATTTATATTAATAATCATCATCTATTAGAGATACATGAAGATATATTTATAATTGAAATGTTACAATGTCTAGAATATACTATAAAGGGATAATGTTCTTCCTTACACTTATACTGGAGATAAGAAAAAAAAGATTGGCAATATATCGATATGTTGAAGCTTCCTATTGGGATGCTGATTTTCATTATTCTTTCTTCTTAGGGGGATATTTGAAATGTTCTACAGTGGGTCAGACTATTCTTCAACTCAATACATGACATATGAGGCTTTTATAGAGCCTTAGTGACTTGACTCTTCTGCTTACCCTCTTGGGTAAGCATTATTCAAGATGGTGTCACCATACCATGAACCAAGACATTCACACCCACAGAGAGTTAAAATCTTATTTCTCTGACACAGAAGGTGCCCTCCATCTCTGTTTTCTTACCCAAGAATCAGAACAGAACTAATTCACAGAAGCTTCAGGTTTTGCAATGATACATACTGGTTCCTAAAAATTCTCTTTAGGATGCATGACACTAGTTTATATTTGCAGTGCTGTGAAATATAAAAAGCTATTTTCATGAGCTGAGAGAGCAAACTGAGACAACGTGACACTATAGAGTGGCCTCAAAAAAGAAAATCTATTTCTTTTATTAAATATGTATTTCTACACCTGGATTTGATACCTTTGCCCTGGTTAATAAATGATACAATAAACACCACTATATACCTATCAGAATGGTTAAAATTAAAAAACAAAAAAATGACAACAACAACAATAAACAATGGCCAATACAATTGCTGGTGTAGATATGGAAAAGCTGGAACCATCAAGCATTGCTGATAAGAATTTAAGAGTGCAGCCACTTTGGAAAACAGTTGGCAACTTCTTTTTAACGTTTATTTATTATTGAGAGACAGAGCATGAGCATGAGCATGGGAGGCACAGAGAGAGGAGGAGACACAGAATCCGAAGCAGGCTCCAGGCTCCAAGCCATCAGCACTGAGCCTGACGCGGGGCTGGAATTCACAAACTGTGAGATCATGACCTGAGCTGAAGTGAGATGCTCAACCGACTGAGCCACCCTCGCATCCCCAACAGTTGGCAACTTCTTAACATATGACATATACTTAATATACAACCCAACTCTTCCACTCCTGCCACTTAAAAGTTTTTACCCAAGACAAAATAAAACATTTTCTCCAAAAACTATTCAAATATTATAGCAGCTTTAATTCATAATCACCCAAGCTGAAAACAACCCAACAGACATTCAATTGGTGAATGGAAGAACGAACTTAGATGTGTCCATACCTGGAATACTACTTAGTTAAAAAACAAAAACAAACTACTGATACATATCACAACATGGTTGGATCTCAAATATATTATGCTAAGCAAAACAAGCCAGACACAAAGGCTAAATATTGTATGCTTGTATTTATATGACTTTAAAAAAGGGAAACCATAGGGACAGAAAACCAAGCAGTTGTTGCTAGGGAATAGAGGTTGCAGGAGGTAGAAGTTATAAAGAGCCAGGAGGGAATTTAGAGCAGGGATAGAATTGTTTCATATCTTGGTGGAGGTAGTAGTTGCATGACTGTGCATGTCAGTGTTCACAATGAACACGGAAGGGTGCCTGGGTCATTAGATCAGTTGAATGCCCGACTCTTGAGACTCTTGATTTTGGCCCAGGTCATGATCCCAGGGTCATGGGATCAAGCCTGCATGGGCTCTGTGCTGAGCATGGAGCCTGCTTGGGATTCTCTCTCTTCCTCTGCCCTTCCCCCTGCTCATGCATGTACACACTTTCTCTTTCTCAAAAAAGAAAAAAAAATAGAATAAAATGAAATGAAATGAAATGAAATGAAATGAAATGAAATGAAATAAAATAAACCAAACCCTGAAAGGGAGGGGTTTACATGTGTAATTTATATTTCTATAACCTAACCAAAAAAAAAAAAATAGCCTCACAGTTCTTCCCAATTTCTTCTGTCAGATCGTTTCTTTCCTTGTTTCCCTATTTGTGGAAAACCTGAAAAGCTACACAATATTGAATCATTTGGATGGAACTATCACTGGCACAACAATTCTTGTCTTTGAGGACATTGTTTAGAAAAGCAGTCCTGCTAACATCCGAGTCTCTCTGCAAGGGTCTTTAATTAAGTAAACCCCAAATAGCAATAGTACCATTGTTTGACTTCATTAACATATGCTCTCTGTTTTGCAGTCATTTTAATGTACAATATGGGGAATTCCTGGATGAAGCTGGGCATGTAGGAAGAATAAAGGAAACACAGAAATGGAAAAACATAAGCACATAAAAGCAGAATCACATCATGGTTCATCTCAAGCTTCAACTTCCCTTTATGAAGCTTCAATCTATTAACCTTCTTCAAAAAATCTGCCTTTTCTAAGGACCTGTACAACTAGCAGGAACATTTCTTTATTAAGACTCTCTGTGTGTCTAAGCATTTTTAATGACCCCCATTGCCATGGCACCATCTGGACACCTGACATTTTAAAAACAAACGTTTCAGCATAATTGATGAATTCTACTTTAGATGGCTATTATGCAGGTTTGACTACTAAACATACAGGCTGCCCTCATTCCACCAAATTAAACTTTGCTAAGCAGAAATATCACATCGAGCATATTAGCATGGGTGTATTGTATAGGAAGCTTAACCTGAAGAGAACCTTTATAACAGCATGAGTGATGGTCTCACAAAAACCAAACCATGCAAGATAACCTGGTGGACTTTGGCCAGATGCATAATCATAATGGAGAGGTCACTGGGAGATGCCAGTATTGCAGATGAGCCCTAACTTACTTTTTACAAACAGCTCCAAAGAACACTCAGCTAACAAATGGCCCATCCAAGGAACAGTTATCCTGCCTTCCAGTACCAGAGGATGTACCTTTGCCAATAACCCCTTAAACTACCACAGGGTGTGGTAAAGGTGGGAGAATTAAAATTAAAGGGCGTCTTTTATTTACAAAGCACTTTTGATTTATGTAGCCATCCATATTCAACTTTATGCAAAGTACTACTCCAGGACCTTGCAGATGCAGCAATAAGCAAAAGAGACAATCTTTCTACATCTTTGGAAGTGAGATTCCACCTGGAGCCTTTAGACTGTGAATTTGTTTGTTTTTTTTTTTTTCCAACGTTTATTTACTTTTGGGACAGAGAGAGACAGAGCATGAACGGGGGAGGGGCAGAGAGAGAGGGAGACACAGAATCGGAAACAGGCTCCAGGCTCCGAGCCATCAGCCCAGAGCCTGACGCGGGGCTCGAACTCACGGACCGCGAGATCGTGACCTGGCTGAAGTCGGACGCTTAACCGACTGCGCCACCCAGGCGCCCCTGGACTGTGAATTTGTGAGTTCAATCTCTCTTTTACACATCAGGAAACCGAGGCTGAGAAAGACTGACTTATACAACGTTATACCACTAGTAGGTCACAGAAATGGCATTGGAATCTAGGACTCCAACATTACACTTTTGTTACACAATCAGGAAACTTGCTCCAGACAAGAAACTTCTGCCTTGTTTACTCCAGGCACCCCGAGAAAATTGGCATTGAAAGCCCTCTCTGGATTCAGTACTTTGAGCTCTGGATCAGGGTTTAAACATTAGAGATTTAGGAGAAGTTAGGAGAGCCCAGGGATCACAACTTAATTTAGGAATTTTAGGAGTTTGAGAGAATTTTTGGAATGCCATTTTGAACTACACTGCTATGGTGGGAAAACACATTCACGATTCTAAAAGAATGATTCACAAATCAACTTTTGAAATTTATCAATCTACTACCTCTGATTTCTAACCCTCTGGTTTGTAAAATCCACTTTTCCATGCTAGCTTCCAGCTCACTTCATCCTGAGTACAAATAGAAACTCACCACATTTACTCTTCTTCTTCTATTCTTCTTATTTCTTTCCAAATTGTTCAGTACCTGTCTACTTTCTTCCCACATGACTTGTGCATGCAGTAACTGATATTTATCACTAATGTACTGTGTGTGTGTGTGTTGGGGGCAAGGGGGCAGATTAAAGCTTTTATATCACAATGTCCTGGAATTGTAATCAAATTACTCTAATTATCACAGCTAAAGTTTTTCCTTTGCTTTACAAAGATTATTAACAAAGTATGAGTCGTAAAATCTCACAGTATGTATTACATAGAAGGATAGGACATGTAACCTCTCCAAATGAACAAGGAAATAATAAAGAAACAAAATGTTCAATATAAGAAAGTACCACAAGGGGTGCCTCAGTGGCTCAGTTTGTTAAGTGTCTGACTGCAGCTCAGGTCAAGATCTGAGGGTTTGTGAGTTGGAACTCTGCATCAGGCTCTCTGCTACCAGTACAGAGCCCACTTTGGATCCTCTGTCTTGCTCTCTCTCTGCCTCCCCTCCACTGGTTCATTTTTTCTCTCTTTCTCTCTCTCTTTCTCTCATCTCCCTCTCTCAAAATGAATAAATAAACTTAAAAAAATGTACCACAAGACTTTTCAGAAATATCCTATTTGTGGATTTTAATATTATTAATGAGACACTAAAGTGTATTAAAAATTTCCATGTATAAATTAGCATATTGAAAAGAATTAAATGAAAGCCAAGTAATGATCAAGGTATTAATTAGCCACCTCATACTAAAGACCAATTTACAGAAGCAAAATTCAAAGGGAAGCTACATCAATAACAGTGAAAAACAGAATTAATTATCCTATTATATAAACTTATTTTTGCCATCTTTGGAAGTTATGGCTACTCTTTATAATTAATTATATGCCTATAGAAGGAGAGAGTTTATAGTTCAGAAGTATACCTGTACAAATAGAATTTTCCACTCAGCAAAAAGGTCCTTTATGATGTCTACTTTGTATTGATTGGTATTTTACATATAACAAGAATTCTTTTTTCTAATCTCAACAATTTATTTGTTGGCCTTAATATGATTACTTCTGCTTACTTCTTTGTGCCCAAATTCATGTCTTTGCAATCTGCTTAATATCCTACTTGCTACTCTTGTGTAACAGGCTCTCTTGAAGACATTTGGTCCTTTCCTACCAGCGCACCATCAAGGAGGAGTCACCCCAATGTATTATCTGCCCATTAAGCTTCCTGGTGCTACCTCCCTCCCTCCTTAGAGTTTCAGTGTTACTTTCAGTGATATGTTGGGTTCTAATCTCAGTGGTTGGAAAAACCTATTGTTAAATGTTCAGGAATTTTCTAAGTGGGGCTATAACTGGAAATAAGCTACCGTAAAACTATTTAAAACAAAGAAATCCTCAAATGTTTTTACCTCTGGAGAGCTGGTTTATCAACACACCATTGGAGCATTGTGGCTTTCAGAATGCATTAAATAACTGTGTTTGGACCTCCTGACAATGAACTATTATTAACATATTTATTTCCTATCATATTCTACTGGATCTTGCCCCAGTACTTTGAGCTTGCATTACCTTAAAGTGACTACCTGACTTCAGTAAGCCTGTGTGGTTACAGATTCTAGTTCCTTCTGCTTTCCTCTTATTCTTCTATGAGCAACTGAAACATGAACAGCTGAATCTGAAAGTATGACCTTCTGAATAGTCTGAACAGTCTGTGTCCTGCACCTGGGCCTGTCCTTCTGTAACACAAAGCCTCCCTCTGCTGGCCCCAACTATTAAAATATATGTATTTGTATTTTCTGCCTCTAAAGGGCCAAGTGTGGTAAAAGACATTAAAAAAAAAAAAAGCAAAAATCCAAAAATCCAAAGCACTACTGTTCTTTACTATAAATACAGTTTGACTATGGTTTGGGGAAGTACACATGTGAAGGCAGGTAAGCTAAGATAGGACTGGTCCTATGGTAATGATTGTCAACTGGATCCAAGTGTTCATCTTGGGTGCTCTTATTTAATAGCAATTAAACAGTAATATACCCAACTCTATTGTGGGGGTATTTTTAGCAATCGATAGTAAAATGTGGATGACAGGCTGAGCTTTGACATCACCATTAGCAAGAAAGTTGACTAAATACTTGCCCCTTAAAACTGAATTTCATTAACCAGGTCTCCTTAACTAGAATATGTTTATTAACTGGCTTGTGATAGCTGGTGAAAGGCCTTTCCACTCTTGCCATGTCATTAAAGAATTAGCTCTATAAGTAAAATTAAAAAAAAAAAAACAAACCTGTCTCTGAATGCCTGATCGTATTCCAACATGTAGAGACATGACAATATTTCAATAAAGTCTTCAGGTGATTTTGTTACCTTTCAGGCAAGATATCCACTTACTGGTCTTATGGTCACTGTACCCTTAAACAGACTCAATCGTGGAGTGGTCCCATCTTGCCACAAAGCATGTGCTGTGCTGCAGAGACCAATACAGAATGTACATGTACCAGAGAAATCTTTGTGTATTCTTATTGACTTTGACCTCTTATATACCATAGTTTTTTTTGTTCTTTAAAAGAATTTAAGGTAAAATGCTAATGTGAAAAAAACCCCAAATTATTAAATGTTTTGACATTCAGTATTATTCTTACCTGTGCAATCTATAATTTAGGAAGCACCCACATTATCTTACTCCATTTTAAAGTCTAATGATATGCCACAAAAACTTGAAAATATCTCTAGGATATACATGAAATATTTTTTAAAATATAAAATAAAATAAATCCTTATATCCTTATCTTCCTCCTATCTTTCAAGCATCTCAACATGATTTCTTGCTGGCACTACATAACCATGGCGATTTTAAACTACCCATTTGTGTTCTAAACACCCTGGAATTCTAAACTTTTGGCATATAACCCTCTGTGGCTGTTCTCTTACTTGGCTCTTGTGGATAGGATGATCAAGATCTGGTATGACAGCATCCCATATAATTTTTCCCAAATGTTTCCCTTCCTGACATTCTTTAGCCATATGGATCATTCCCATATTTAAAAGGTGAAAAAGTGCCAAAGAGAAAAGAAATTTATGTTTGGATGATATAACCACAATGCAAATTAGAGGACAGAGGGCAAAAATGCCTGTGCATAAGAAGTAGGATTGAAAATCAAACCTCCCATAGAACCCATAAAACTCATCTCTTGGTGGAGAAAGAAGAGAGGAACAAGTTAATAAAATTACTCAAAATGAGTAAGTGTACTGAACTGAGCCATAGCTCAGATTCAAAACACATGTGTATACAAAAAGAAATTTGGCTTATTTCAATGCAGGTTTTATTCAATTGAACAGGGCATAGGGAAGCCAAAAATGAGCTAATTTTCAGTGCCATTTGCATTTATCTGCCAGGTGTTAAACCCATTACAGACCATAGCATCATTTGCTGGAATTATCCATTCCTTCATTAGCTACACTCTCTTTATGCCCTCTAGTGCATATATTTTGAGTACACCTTCAGGAGGAAAGATCCAAATAGTTTTGTTATGGCTACAGTTTGTTTCCATTGGTTGAAACGGCAGCAAGTTAAACCAACTCAGGGACCTGAATATTAAGTCAGCCAACATTATGTATTGACCACTTTCTATCTGCTTAGTTCATTACTAAGCGTTTTAAATGATATGGAAGAAACAGAAAACTTGGCATGAGTCTCAATTTGCTCCTTTATGAAGTAGGGATAAAATGGCAACTACTTTACCTGGCTGTTGTGAAAACCAGAAATAGCACATGTAACTGAACATAACATGTGAATAGCACAGGGTAGGTGTTTATTGATGTTACTGATTTCATAATTTTCGTATGTGAGAGAGGAACGTCATACCCGACATAACTAAAGAACAAAATAAGGAGGTATGAAATTAATTTGTGTCATGAGTGAGCCACCCAACACTAATAGATTATTTAAAGAGGTGACTGCAATTATACGCCTCTGATCTTTTTGGTAAAAAGGCATTATTTAAAAAGCTAAGCATAAGAAGGACCAGTAGACTATTTCTGCTGCTCTCAGCTGTAGAGGATGATGGGATTGCTCCCATGGGTATCTTTTCAATAAAGTTCACTTTATTATTCTCTAATACATTTTAGCAAGCTTCAGTGGTTATAACCACGACTTTCTTAAATAGGGGATACTCTTTCTTCTCAGAAGAGCAAATTGATATTTCTTATCATAATTGGGTAGTGTCTGGAATACAAATTCATACTTCTCATCATCCAATGGTTGGTTTACTATTCTGGACAAATTAGCTAACTTCACTAAACTGTAGTCCTGGTTTTAGAAAAAATAAAGCCATGCATTCAATGATTATCTGGGTAAAATAGAGCTCAGGAATTTCCTTTGCCAGCAAACTTTTGGGATTTCTATCTAAATAACCTGGATTTTTTTGCTTCCTCATAAATTAAATAGCATTTTTATCTCTGTAGAATGAAATGCATCAATGAACCATAAGATGGCTGCTGTCTGGTTTAGAATGAAGCATAGTGCAAATGATTCAATGAGGACTTCTCTCACTGTCATGTCTGAAGCACATGAATTTAGCTGTCAAAAAAACGACTGGAGGTGTATCCAGCTGATGCTGTAATATGATTTTCAGCATTGAAGTCCGAATCTATCATTCTAGATCCTCTTACAATACAAAGGCTATGAAAGCAAACATATTGATGTATAATTTATAAACCTAAATTCTCTTTATTCTCCTTTATTCTCCTTGTTCTTATTATTCTTTTTCTTCTCCTGAAGCATGAACAAGGAACTTTCTTTATGTTGGGTAATAGACAAAACCAGAGTCATCCATTCCCTTGGTATTTATGAATTCAATCTTAAAGGCTAATGCTATTCTGAAGAGTCACTGATTCCCAGAGTTCTATCTCTCTGTAAGTGGCTTCTTGTTAAAATGGAGATTGAACTATAAATTTGCAATTCCCATTGGGTGTCAATTACCATATTTATTCACAAAATCTATCTGTTATTTTTACCTCGAAATTGGAAAATGATATTATGTAAGCATCTGTCTGCAGGTCTAATCATTAATTTTAGGGAGCATTATTAAATATTTTAAATCCATTTCCCTGATATTTAAGGAAAAAGTTTCAAACTTAATCATTTTAAGGAATCAATAGTATAATTAATTATAGTTTAAATGATCCTATAGACTTTTTTCAATATGTCTTTTCTTTTGTAGAGTAGGAAAAAAAATACTGTTATTGAGGCAGTACCTGTCTATAAGAAAAAAAGAGAGAAATGAGTTTTTGAAAGATTGATGGTGATATTTACATTTAGTATAGTGAGGTAAAAATCAATAAGTAAGCCTTAGGGCTCTTTTTTCTACCTGGGCCCATACTGACTATAGGTATAGGAAGCTGACTGATTACTTATAACATTTAATGATTTGTCTGTTAATACCAAGAAAAAAAAGTTCATCTTATGTTAACTTCTTCCAACTTTATGATTATTTTATTATTTTATTTTATTTTATTTTATTTTATTTTATTTTATTTTATTTTATATGTTTATTTATTTTTGAGAGACAAAGAGAGACAGCATGAGTGGAGAATGGGTAGGAGAGAGGGAGACACAGACTCTGAAACAGGCTCCAGGCTCTGAGCAGTCAGCACAGAGCCCATGGCAGGGCTTGAACTCATGAACCACAAGATCATGGCCTGAGCTTAAGTCGCATGCTTAACTGACTGAGCCACCCAGACGCTCCTATGATTGTTTTAAAGCATAAAGTTAAGAGAGTGTATGCTCCCATCCATATATATTAAAGAAAGAAACGGAAAGATAATTTATTACTCACTTCAAATTATTAGCAAGGTTGTAAGTAAAGTTATACATTAAAAGATATGGCCATATGCCTTGGGAAAATGTAAAAATTTAATTCCAATAGACCTTTTAAGCTGTACCCTTCCATCCTCAACCATGTGATTTTGTTTTCTGCACCAAGTTAATTTGTGTTAACTGTTAGCTCCAAAGATAGTTCAGGATGAAAAAGGAACAGGAAAAATGTAATCTCCCTCACCTTCAAAAGCCTCTGCAAATAATAGAATGCAAGGAAAAATAATGTATCTGTCATATAAATACATATGTTTTGAAAAGTACCTGACTAATGTTTAAAATTTACTTAGTGTGTGTGTGTGCGTGTGTGTGTACCTGGCCTGATTTTTTTTTCTAAAATTGTACAAATTTATCCATATTTACACCCTACCATTCAGAAACTGCTGCAAATTTTCCATCAATTCCATAACCTTCCCAGAGAGTTCCATGCCTTTACCCTCCTACCCTAATCTGAACCTGTTGTTTTAGATGCCAATGGATAGTTGTTTTTGTGGAACTTCTTTTCACCCCTTTCTAGTGTCTGGTCCCTTGGTTCTTGGATCTTTGTTTTGTTTTGTGTGGTTTATTTCCAAGTGTTATTTAAGCATATCCTTCAGTTGGTTCTTCTGAAAGGATAGGATGTGATCCTTATTTTGCCTGTCCAAAATTGCCTTTACTGTACTTTACACTCTATTGATAGTTTAGATGGATATAGAGTTCTAGATTGGAAATAATTTTCTCTTTAGAAGTTTGAAGATGTCATATCTTTTAGCATCCAATTATTTAATATTATTTTGAGAACTACATTCCATTTTTATTTCCACTCATTAGTATGGAACTTATGATCACCACTGTTGTCTTTGCTGCCTACAGTCCTTGGGCTTAGAATCTTTAGCCTGGTTATTCCATAATTTCCCCCATGATGTGCTTCACAGTAGTTCTTTTAAAAAAATCTATATGTGAAGCAGTTATTGAATTCTTTCAACCTGGAGAATCATGTCCTTCAGTTCTAGGGGGATTTTCTTTTGTGATATCTTTGTTATTTTCATTCTTTTAGATTTTCTATGGTCTCTCCTTCTGGAAGTCATTTAAGTCAGATGTTGGTTATCTTGTATTAATTATCTCATTAAAAATATTTTCTTACTGACTGATCATCACTTTTCTTTTTGGTTATTTTTCTGGGAGATTTTCTCAACTTTATTTTTCAACTCTCCCTTTACATTTTTGCCTGACTACTATAACACTTTAAAAATACAGGATTCCTTAGTTTTTCTTTGATTGTTCTTTTTTTAGGATTTGTATCTTTATTTGTTTTGTTCTCTTTTAAGTTAAAACTGTTGTTCATATATTTGGTCTTTGACTACCTGAATCAAAAGTTCTTATAGGAAGTTCTGTGTTGATGTGTGTATGTGGTCAGGGGCTTTATGACAGGGTGATGGGTACTGAGGTAGCTTTACTTTGGAATAACAACTTTTACATATTGTTATATGTGGCTCTTTTCTCAGAGACAATTATGTTCTTCCAAAGAATAATGCAATTCAATTCCTTGTTCTGATACTCTGGGAACAGGGAGCTGGTGTCTAGAAAGGACATTTGGGTTTCTTTTTCATAATTTCTGACTAGTGCCTCAATCTCAGACTTTTTTGTTTGTTTGTTTTAATAGCCTTGATTTTAATTCATTTTATCTAAAGTTTATATTTCTGATCTCCCGAGAGAAAAGGGGAAAGGTGGTCTTGTAGCCATACATGAAAATGGGAAGGGATTTGGTGATATAATCATATCCTAAAAACTTCAAACAATCCTCCTGTTTTCCATTGTCAAGCACTTTCCTTTATTGTCATATACAAGGTAAGTCCAAGTGGTGTAAATGGCACATCACAATTATCTAAGCTACTGGCATAAAGGATTCAGATTTTTCTACTTTGCTAATTTATCCACTTTCCATCTTCCAAAACTTTGTTGATATCTCTTAATCATTTTTACTCCTCTCTTATTCAAGTTGTCTTTGTATTATTGTTTTTTTGTTTAAATTTTAACTGATATTTTAGAGGTGTTTTTGAAGACAGTAGAGAACTTTGAATTCCATATGCCATGTTTTGCCTGAAGACTGTAGACTATATTTCAACACATGCTGATTATGAGATTTGTATTAATATGAGATTTAGTATTCTAATTAACTCTTAAAAACATAGTACCATTCACATAGAAATGTTTCTTCATGTTGCATAATGTAAGATAGCATTCAGTTTGAATGAGAGACTCAAGAGTAAGAGATGGTGCAGTTTTATTAGCCATCTGATATTAAACCATGGGCTGGGAAATACTTAACATGAAAGTTGAGTTTCTAGGAAATTATGACTTCATTTCTACCCATTGAGAGAAATGTCGTCACCAATTTATGCTACTTAATATTTCCTCTTTTTAAAAAGTGCTTAAAATAATAATTATACTAACATGTGAATGACCAAAGAATTTATAAGTACAAGAAGAAACTCTTCTACCTTAATCTTCTTCCATTTTTCAACTAAGTTTTATTAATTAAAAAAATTTTTTTTTACTTTTTCAGTATTTTAAAGCTATATTTTTTCACATATATTAAACTCTATAGTCTTCTGATGGGAGGAAAGGATGCTGTAAGTGTACTATGAATATATGTGTATAGGCATGTGTCCTGAATATGATATGTGTGTATAATATATATATATATTTTTTCCTCTGCTCTTATTTAGTGTTTTGCTTAGTAAATAAGACACAAAATTTACTTTATAATCATATTTATAAAAATATCCTTTTGAAAGTGCAGCAGTATCATTTAGATGTGGAAAACAACAAATATGCAATGAGTATGTAGCATGCTTATGGATTCCTTTTGACTGACTCTGGCTAAAATAGTGATATTGTTTTTACTAATTGTGTTTCCAACATTTTCAAAATACAGGTTATGACTGAATTGATAAACAGTAATTTTTTATCTCTGTTAAACAAAAGCATAATATTGCCTTCTGGGCCTCATTCCCTCTTGTGACTAGAAAAGATATTAGCTGAAACCTAGAAAACTACTGAATGTTAGAGATAAGACCAGACATTGATATACCCTCTATGATTCAAACTGTAAACAAAAAGATCCATAGTCCCATCAATTGCCCCAAATGTTCACCAGTTTTCCTATATACAACACTTTGTGATAAGAATTATTAGGTTGATTCCTTCTTCTTAATAAAGTATCAATAAATTCTAGTAGTTTCACTGGGAAACATTCCCCTAGACCTTTCAAGTTTTGTCTGTTGTACAATTAACTTATTCATAAACATTTATTTGTATACTATATCTATGAGATACTCCACTGGTGACATAAATAATTAGATGATATCCTACTTTCAAATTGTTCTCATTCCCTTGGAAAGTATAGGCATATTAACACACTTTCATAATGAAGTAGAGTAAGAACTATTAGAAGTTACTTACAGTACCATGGGATTAACTGAAAACAATATATAAAAGTCATAGTACCAGAAGGGAAGAGCCTTTGAGGAAGCAATATGATAAATTTTGGAGTATTAAAGCATAGGATATATGGCAGTGAGAAGAGGGTAGAAGGATATGGCTAGATATGGAGGATGGAATCAGTTTATGAAAAGTCTTAAATTCTTTTAAAAAAGCCTATGTCAAAGCTCTGATGAGGCATATAATAATCTGCATTTTAGAATCATTGTTCTAACAGTATAAAATTATGGATAGAATTCAAGTCTTTGTTCCATAGAGAACAGCCAAACAAAGGGACCCAACAATACAAACACAGGTGATCTTTCTTATAGAAGAGCTAAAGAATAAGCCAGGTAAGCTATTGCATTTGTATTGACCTCTGGCTTAAGCATCTTATCCAAAATTGTTGAAAAGAAGGCTAATTAAATCAGTAAAAATTAGAAAACAACTATCATTTAAAAATCAGAAATTTTTAAAAATTTGCTTGATGGGGCACCTGGGTAGCTCAGTCCAATAAGCATCAACTTCGACTCAGGTCATGACCTTGCAGTCCATGAGTTCAAGCCCTACCTTGGCTCTGTGCTGACAGCTCAGAGCATGGAGCCTGCTATGGATTCTGTGTCTCCCTCTCTCTGCCCCTCCCCAATTTGCTCTCTCTCTCTCTCTCTCTCTCAAAAATAAGTAAATGTAAAATTTTTTTTTAAATTTGCTTGAAGTTAACATGAAAAAAACTGATAATAAGACAAAATTACAATGTTGTCTCTTTTAATATTTTTAACCAATCAGTCAACTCTATGGAAAAAGAGGGTATGAACTTTGCACCTATTATATCATTGGCTCCGGTTTGTTGAGAGAAAAAAAAATAAAAAAATAAAAAGGTGAAATTATGGCTTAAAATATTCCAACCACTATTTAACATGATCTTTGGAGGTTTGCAAATAGCTTTATTAATAATGTACTGGGAATTGCAGGTTATATAATTTGAAAACTCACTATATTAATATAACTATTTAAATATATGTGTATATATATACACACATATATATGTATACATATATATATGTGTATATATGTACATATGTGCCTGGGCGGCGCCCTCGGTTAAGCATCCGACTTCCGCTCAGATCATGACCTCACAGTTCATGGGTTCGAACTGTGGGTTCCTCCTGCGTTAGGATCTGTGCTGACAGCTCAGAGCCTAGAGGCTGCTTCGGATTTTTTGTGTCCCTCTCTCTCTGCCCCTCCCTCACTCACATTCTGTCTCTCTCTCTCTCTCTCTCTCTCTCTCTCAAAAACAAATAAATATTAAGAACATTTATATATATATATGTAATATATATATATACATATATATATATAATCTTTTATTTCCCTTCTCTTTATCATAATACTAATGAAATAAGTAGCATGTCAGGTTTAAAAACAATTTTGCTTAAGAAAATTTTATGATATTGTGAGTCAGAGGAAAATATCTTAAATTATATAAATGTAATTGAGGATATAGAAGTAGTCCTAGAAACACAAATCCATTAAGAAGAAATCCATGTATTTGAAAGATAAACAAATAAAAAAAAAACATAATATCAAGCTAATGGGTATATAAATATGGTAGTCTTCTCCATAAAAGTACAAAAAATTCTCTCATATATATAATATTCATTTTGGGATTTCTTCCCATTATGCCCAATAGTTTGACAGTTATAAAACATTGTTTATATGCACAGTATCAAAACCACAAGATATTTTGGAAGATAGCATCAGAATAGGAAGACCTTAGGATCACTTTGTCTCATGAATACAACTAGATAATTATTAAATTATCCTAAATACTCCAGAAATGGACCTGAAGACTGACAGAACAAACTCCATAACTAAAAGGAAAGAAGAGGTCACATCAAAGAAAGTAGAAAGTGTGGAGATAGGGTATAGAGGAGAAATGGATCCTGAGTGCTGTGGAGGGGTTGGAGTTGTGGCCAAAGAGAAGGGAATGAGGGAGAGGAGCACACAGGAGAATGCACAGGAGAATATTTCCCCAAAACAATTCACTTGGAAATAAGGGAGGCTGAATTTCATGAGTTCTCACAACCAGTGGAGTTTATAACCTGGAGTTTTTCAGAAAGATAAGCAAACGATAAGAGACTCTTAAATATAGAGAACAAATTAAGGGCTGCTGGAGGGGAGGTGGATGGGGGGGATGGGATAAGTGGGTGATAGGCATTAAGGAGGGTACTTGTTGGGATGAACACTGGGTGTTATATGTAAGTGATAAATCACTGGGTTCTACCCCTGAAACCAATATTACACTATATGTTAACTAACTTAAATTTAAATTAACAAACAAACAAACACGCCAACACTGAAGTTTTAAAGGTTAGTGGGCTTGGTTGGTATAGAGACCAGAGGGCACTACACTGGAGAGAAGGCAGGCAAACAACCCTGGGGCAGAGAGCATGGAAACAGTGATTTGAAGGATGCCTGACAAAGACAAGAAAGGATCAGAGAAAATCTCCAGAAACAATAACAAAACAAGTGATAAAATGGTAATAAATACATATCTATCAATAATTACTTTGAATATAAATGGACTAAGTGCTCCAATCAAAAGACATAAAGTGTAAAAATGCATGAAAAAATCAAAACCCATTTATATGCTGCGTATAAGAGACTCATTTTAGACCTAAAGACCTGCAGATTGAATGTGAGGGAATGGAGAAATACCTATCACACAAATGGATGTCAAAAGAAAGCTGGAGTAGCAATACTCATCAGAGAAACTAGACTTCAAAACAAAGATAGTAACAAGAGATAAAGAAGGACACTATATCATAATAAAGGGGAAAATCCAACAAGAAGATATAACAATTGTAATATTTATGCCCCCAACACAAAATACCCAAATATATAAAACAATTCTAACAAACGTAAAGGAACTTATTTATAATTATAAATAACAGTAGGGGACTTAGCACCCCAGTTACATCAATGGGGAAATCGTTTCAATAGAAAATAGACAGGGTCACCTAATTGTCTGACTTCTGCTCAGGTCATGATATCACAGTTTGTGGGTTCAAGCCCCGCATCAGGCTCTGTGCTGAGAGTTCAGAGCCTGTTTGGGATTCTCTGTCCCTCTCTCTCTGCACCCACCCTCCTCCCTGCTTGTACACACACACACACACACACACTCTCTCTCTCTCTCTCTCTCAAAAATAAATAAATAAACTTAAAAAAAAAAAGAAAATAAACAAGGATGGGTGCCTGGGTGGCTCAATTGGTTAAGAGTCCAACTCTTGATTTCAGCTCAGGTCATGACCTTAAGGTCCATGAGTTCAAGCCCCACATGGTGAACTGTGCTGACAATGTGTAGCCTAGTTCTCTCTCTCCCTCTCCCTTGCTCACATGCTCTCTCTCAAAATAAATAAATAAACATTTAAAAAAAATAAACAAAATAAACAAGGGAACAATAGCTTTGAATGACACACCGATCTAAATAGACTTAACAGATATATACAGGACATTCCATATTAAAACAGCAGAATACACATTATTTTCTAGTGCACATGGAACATTCTCCAGAAAAGACCACATATTAGGTCACAAAACAGGCCTCAGAAAAAGATTGAAGTCATGGGGCGCCTGAGTGGCTCAGTCAGTTGAGCAGCCAACTTCTTCTCAGGTCATGATCTCATAGTTTGTGAGCTCGAGCCCTGCATTGGGCTCTGTGCTGACAGTTCAGAGCCTGGGGCCTGCTTCTGATTCTGTGTCTCCCTCTCTCTCTGCCCCTCCCCCACTCATGCTCTGTCTCTGTCTCAGAAATAAATAAACATTAAAAAAATATTTAAAAAAAAGATTGAAGTCATAACATGCACCTTTTATGACCACAATGCCATGAAACTAGAAGTCAACCACAAGACAAAACGTGGAAAGACCACAAATGCATAAGGGTTAAACAACACACTACTAAATAATGAATGAGTCAACCAGGAAATCAAAGAAATTAAAAAAAATAAATAAATGGAAACAAATGAAAGTCAAAACAAAACCGTCCAAACATTTGGGATGCAGCAAAAGCAGTCCTAAGACGGAAGTATATAACAATACATGAGGAAGCAAGAAAAATACCAAATAAACATCCTAATGTTACACCTAAAGAGCTAGAAAAAGAACAACAAATGAGCCCTAAAGCTAGTAGAAGGAAAAAGAAATAATAAAGATTAGAGAGGAAAGAAATAATGTACAAACTAAAACAAACAAATAAAAAACAATAGAAGGGATCAATGAAACCAGGAGCTGGTTCTTTGAAAAAATCAATAACACTGATAAATCTCTAGCTAGACTTATCAAAAAGAAAAGAGAAATGATCCAAATAAGTAAAATCACAAATGAGAGAGGAGAAATAACAAATACCACAGAAGTACAAACAATGAGATGATATTATCAAAAACTATATACCATCAAATTGGACAACCTATAAGAAATGGGTAATTCCTAGAAATATAAAGGAATGGAATGAGTAATCAAAAAACTCCCAAGAAAGGAAAGTCTAGGGCCAGATGGCTTCACAGTGAATTCTACCAAACATTTAAAGAAGAGATAATACCTATTCTTCTCAAACAATTTCAAAAAATCAAAGAGGAAAGAAAATTTCCAAATTCATTCTATGAGGCCAAAATTATCCTGATACCAGAACAATATAAATATACCACTAGAAAAGAGATATATAGGCCAGAATCCCCGATGAGCATAGATGCAAAAATTCTCAATAAAATCCTAGCAAATTGAATCCAATAATATATTAAAAAATCATTCACCAGGATGAAGTGGGATTTGTTCCTAGGCTACAAGTGTGGTTTAATATTTGTAACTCAATCAACATAATATATCACATTAATAAATTAAAGGATAAGAACCATATGATCATTTCAATAGATGCAGAAAATGCATTGGACAGAGTAAAGCATCCATTCACGACAAAAAAAAAAAAAAAAAAAAAAAAAAAAAAAAAAAAAAAAAAAAACCTTCAACAAAGTTGGTTTAGAGGAAACATACCTCAACATAATGAAGGCCATATTTGAAAAACCAACAGCTAATGTCATCCTCAATTGCGAAAAGCTGAGCGCTTTTCCTGTATGGTTAGGAAAAAGACAAGGATTTCCACTCTCATCATTTTAATTAAACATAGTACTGGAATTTCTAACCACAGCAATCAGAATACAAAAAAAGAAAAGGCATCTAAATTGGTAAAAGTAAATAAAACTTCCACTATTTGCAGATGACATGATACTATATGTGGAAAACCTGAAAGATGCCACCAAAAAACTACCAGAACTGAAAAATAAATTCAGTAAAGTTGCAGAATACAAAATCAACATACATAAATTGGTTGCATTTCTATATATCACTAATGAAGCAGCAGAAAGAGAAATTAAGGAATCAATCCTATTTATAATTGCACCTAGGAATAAACTTAAGCAAAGAGGGGAAAGATCTGTACTCTGAAAACTGTAAAACACTGATGAAAGATGACACAAAGACATGGAAAGACATTCCATGCTCATGGATTAAAAGAACAAGTATTGTTAAAATGTCTATACTGCCCAAAGCAATCTACAAGTAACGGAATCCCAATCAAAATACTAACATTTTTCACATAGCTAGAACAAATAATCCTAAAAATTGTACAGAACTACAAAAGATCCTCAAAAGCCAAAGTAATTTTGAAAAAGAAAAGCAAAGCTGGAGGCATCACAATTCTGGACTTTAAGTTATATTACAAAGCTATAGTAGTCAAAACAGTATGGTACTGGCACAACAATAGATACATAGTACAATAGAACATAATAGAAAATCCAGAAATAATACCACAACTATATGGTCAATTAATCTTTGACAAGGCAGGAAAGGATATCCAATGAAAAAAAGAATTTCTCTTCAACAAATGGTGTTGGGGAAACTGGATAGCTACATGAAAAGAATGAAACTGGACCACTTTCTTACACCATACACAAAAATAAATTAAAAATGGATCAAAGACCTAAATGTGAGACCTGAAACTATCAAAATCCTAGAAGAGAATACAGGCAATAAATTCTTTGACATTGGCTGTAGCAACTTCTTTCTAGATATGTTTCCTGAGGCAAGGGAAAACGAGCAAAAATAAACTATTGGGACATCATCAAATTAAAAGCTTCTGAACAGTAAGGGAAACAATCAACAATACTAACAGGCAACCTACTGCATGGGAGAAGATATTTGCAAATGACATATCTGATGAAGGGTTAGTATGCAAAACATATAAAGAACTTATACAACTCAATACCTAAAAACAATTAATCTAATTAAAAATGAGCAGAAGACATGAACAGACATTTCTCTAAAGAAGACATACATATGGCCAACAGATAAATGAAAAGATGGTCAACATCATTCATCATCAGGGAAATGCAAATCAAACCACAATAAGATATCACCTCACCTGTCAGAATGATCAACAACAAAAGAAACAACAGATGTTAGTATGTGGAGAAAGGGGAACCCTTTGCACTGTTGGTGGGAATGGAAACTGATACAGCAACTCTGGAAAACAGTATGGATGTTTCTCAAAAAAATGAAAAATAGAACTATGTTATGATCCAGCAACTGTACTACTATTTACCAAAAGAATAAAAAAATGCTAATTTGAAGGTGTATTTGCACCCTGATGTTTATAGTAGCATTGTCTACAATAGCCAAATTATGGTAACAGCCCAATTGCCTATAGATTGATGAATGGATAAAGAAGAAGTGGTATATATGTGTGCAGATATAGATATAGATGTAGATAGATATAGGTATAGATAGATATATATATATAAATATATATATATATCTTTTAAAATGGAATATTACTCAGCCATAAAAAGAATGAAATCTTGCCATTTGCAAGGACATGGATGGAGCTAAAGAGTATTATGCTAAGTGGAATAAGTCATTCAGAGAAAGTCAAATACCATTGGATTTCACTCATATGTAGAATTTAAGGAGCAAAACAAACAAAAAAAAGAAAAAGAAAGAGACAGACAAACTAAGAAACAGACTTTTAACTCTAGAGAACAAACTCATGGTTACCAGAGGGGAGGTGGGTGTGTAGATGGGAAAAATAGGTGATGGGGATTAAGGAGGACACTTGTCGTGATGAGTACTAGGTGTTTTACGAAGTATTGAATCACTACATTGTATACCTAAAACAACAATTACACTGCATGTTAACTAACTGCAGTTTAAATAGAATCTTAAAAAATAACACAACAAAAGATTACTATTTACTTAAGAAATGATAAAATTGGAAATTAATAAAAACTGATTTGTTTAAAGTCATAGAAAGGTTGAACTTAAAACTCAATAGAATTGAAACATTGGTTTGTATAGCTGACTTTAATGACTAAGTAATCCATAAATTGTAATTGTGTCTTTTAATTCACAAGGGGAAGAGAGAAAGATTTCATGAAGAGAAGTCAGTAGGCATGAAGAAAAAAAAGGGAAATGATTTATCCAAATGTGTATGAGTGCTTAGAAATGATAAAAAGATGTTGAATGATGATTTGGATTAGAGTTAATATAATTTAGGTATTAGTCTCTCCGTTGATAGAACTGGAGGATTTCATTCTGTGATTTATGTGCCAATTTTGACATATTCTCTCTCAAAAAGCTTTTTAAAATGGTATCTCAAATAAAGGCATAAAGCTTTTTTTTTTTTTTTATTTCCTTGCAAAAAAAGTACAAGGGAAGATTGCAAAAACACTAGGTAACAACGTATAATTCATGGTAACCTTCAGAAATTCTCTCTAGATTTTGGCCAGCTTTCTTTCAAGGAGTTTTGAAGATTTTATGTTGACTTGGAGCTTATATGGAGAAATCTTGGATTATTTGGGTAATTTTTTGTTCCTTATAGTCCTTGGGATTTCCTCTAAAGAATATGTGGAATTATAGAAGTATCTTAAAGTTGGGCAGCCTGTATGAATATGGAAATTGATAGAAACTGCCTTGAAGAATCTCTAGTTATGAACGGTTAAAAGAACATTGAAGATTTCAACAACTCTGTTAGATGTCCCATGATTTCTGAAAAGAGGTCAGAATATTAATGAAATACATGATTGATGCACTTGCTAAGGTATGTTAAAAAATAACAGATTTAATATATCTTTGACCAATATTCCCCAGTTGTAAAAGGAAGAAACTGAAAGAATTCAGACCATGGATAAAAGTTGGAATTTTAATAAAAATGAGACAAAATTATCCACAACTATCTTTGAGCCCTGATACACATTGATACACGATAGGATAATCCCTGCTTATCTCTCCCCTTCCAGTTTTCAACCTCCCCTTCCCACACATACATACACCCTTGCTCTGTGTTTCATGAGCTCAACATTTACACACTATTATCAACCAGGTTCTCTTTCCTTGTGGTTTCTTGATGGTTCAGGCAAGGCGAAGCATCAGCAGAATATTAAAAGGTAAAAGAAATGAAGAATTATGGTATTTATCTCTCTTGTTTTTTACCTGCCAGGACACTTGTTGCTTTTCTTTACTTAAGGTCAGGTTCTTCTTGAACAGATCTTTCTGTGTTCTGATAACCCTATGTTCCATCAAGCCTAGGCATGGAGGTATAGCTTCCAGCTGTAGTTAGTGCAGGATGCTTCACCAACCTTTAATACTGTTCAATCTGTCTTTAAATAGTCACCTTATTAAACTCTCTTCAACCATTTTTAATTATGCCACCAGTTTCTGACAGGGTTCTGACTGATACACATGCAGTAAATTGTCATATGATTACTGCTACATGTGAGAAGGGTTAGTGGTGGGCTGAAAAGTTTACATGTTTATTACATGGCAGATATAAAAGTGTCCCACAACAAGAGTTAATGGAAAAAATACAAATACTTGTAAATTTCAATCATATATATTGATTATTTTGCTATGGAAAAAAAATCTCCTTTGCAATGGGGTTCCTATGTAGTATGGCCATAATTTAGTTTGCACTAGTTATAAACTGCTCTGGAGTGTGTATCCTGGTTACCTTAGAAATTGCTTTTCCTAAGTAGAAAGTGGCAATTATGGTCTGCAGGGGCACTCAGAAATAGTGTCTGTTTTTGAACTACAGGAAGACATGAAGGTGTGGAATTTTTCAGGGAGCACCAGATGTGGTTGCTCCAGTTTTACATAGCCCCACGTGTCCCAATTCACTATTCTTTGGGGGAATAGCTTATAATTCATCCATTGTTGTCACATCCTGGAAGACTAGTAAGCCTGGAGCTTTTGATTTAAACATTATAGAATTAAGTGCTTATGTGAGAAAACAGACCTATGGATAAATAGATGGTGAAATGCCTATTAACTACAGCATATAATTACATAGTATATAATCACCTCTGTGGTTGTTACAGGACAAACAATAGTAGACAAGTGAGGTGTACATTAAGCACAAACTGTGTTATTCAGAGTCCTAAAACTCAGAATGTACTCACCAAGGAAAGAAGTTCACGTGTTATTCATTGTCAAAGTAGATAAGAATACATTCCTATTCCCTAAAGATCTAACCTCTTACAGTGGGGAATGCCGTGGGTATGGTGCTTTTATAAATCTTGTGTAGTGACAACTTTATACCCCCTATAACTAACAACTATTTTACATTTTCTTCAGGAAGACCAAACTAACCTTTCCCCCCCGTAACATTATTTTAAATTCTGATTCAAAGTTGGGTTTTCAAGGCTGATACTAGTTCTTATGATGATAGCTGCTCTGTCAGACAGACTTTAAAGCCGTCCTCAGGGTTCCTTCCTTTTAGTATGGACAGGACCTATGATATGCTTCCAACCAACAGAATTTGGCAAAGGTGATAGGAGCCCACTTCCTGATTATGATACATTGTATAATATTCCATTTTGCTATCAGACCAGTGTTCCCCTCCTCCCTTACAGGTTTTAAAGAAGCAAGGTGCCATGCTGTGAGGTGTTCTGTGGAGAGAGACATGAGGCATGGAGCTTCAGTCGGCCTCTGGGAGCCGAGAGGAAACTCCAGCCAACAGGCAGCAAGGAGTTGGAGCCCTTGCTTTAATGGTCACAAGGAAGTAAATTCTGCCAACAACCTGGGTGAACTGGAAAGTGGATCTGTCAGTACTAGAGCCTCCAGATGAGAAGTAGCCCTGTCTTTTGTATTGACTACATCCTTGCAAAGAATAAGCAGTATCTGTCCCTACTCACAGAAACCGTGAAAGAATAAATATATGTTTTACTAAGCCACTGAGTTTGCGGTAATTTGTTACACAGCATAGGAAAATGATACACTTGCCAAACACATACTTGGTTAGTAAGCAGTGACTAAGTACCATGAGCCAAGAATTATTCACTCTATTTGAAAAGACAAGAGAGATAAATCCATATGTTCAAGGAAGTTATAGTAGGGGATTTCTAATATACATAGCTAAGAAAAAAAACCAAACAGGTAAGATGTGTTCCTTTCATACGGAGATACAGGAAAATTATTTACAATGCTAAATGACTGTTCTACTTTAAGTACATAAGAGAACAAAGCAGATTTACCCAATAGAATTAGAAATTTTATTCAGCTCCATCAATTAAAATCTGACTCCATATGCACATATTTTTGCATTCTGACATCAGCAAGAAGGAATCACCATTTTCTACCATGTGAGGGTGTATATCCTTGCCATTTCATCCCGTAATATCCCGTAAAACTTGCAAAAAGTTCACAATACTCAGCAATGCTAATTAGAAAATCTGTGACTTGCCTTTTGCTCAGGGGCCTTACTAACCTTCTCTGTATGGTTCCAATTTTAGTATATGTGCTATTGCGTATATACTATGCTTTGTTTTCACATTCAGTAGCCACTAGCCTACATAGCCAAACTCTATTATCAAATCTATATCAGAGAGTTGCTCAATGTCTTAGATGACATTTTCAGCAAAGTTTTTAAGTGTCTGAATTTCTTGAATGAACTAGATCAACAAAACAAATCATACTATCAGGGGCAGAAAGAAAGAGAATTAAAGACAGGGATGCAGTTAATACAGATATTAATTTTAAAAAGCCATATTCAATGATATTTGAAAACTGTTGCTAGTTCTTTTGTTTGTTTGCTTTCATGTTTGCAATTTCTGAGGCTTTAGGGACTTCACATCAAAGTAACAAAAGAGTGGCTAAACCCTGATATATTATAACGAGCTTCTGCAGCAATAATTAATATAAGGGGGCACTGACACTAGAATTAATCTTGGAAACTACTCTCAAGGTGATGGGGAAAATGAATGTGCCGTGGGAGTACCCCATAGTGCTGCACCATCATTGCTACGTCCTATCATTGATCATTGATGATGGCAAAGAAGTGATCGTTCACAAGGCAGAACTAATAATAGTCTTCAAATACGGAAGGATCTTTACTCACTTCTATGTTTGGTAACAGTCCATGTCAAGTGAATAATGAGTTTTTTACTGCCCCAAAGGGCACAAGCAATGAGCTTCCTTTTCTCCCTTTCCCTGCTGCATTGTAGACGGTATTGGAGACCAGTTAATTTGGATACTGATTTTTTTTCCCAGATGTAAATATGTAGCTCTAAGAGATTATCCAAGTATTAGTATGATTGCATATTTGGGTACTATAGACAGGACCAATTCTGCCCTGAGCCAGACACTCAAAGTGACATCACAATTCAGGGAATTCCTTGGCTATGTCAGGCATAGGAGGTGTCCACTGTGTTTTTTTTTTTTCATAGTGGTGGTGATGGTGCCATTGTCAGCATTAGCACCATTACTGGGATCTCACTAATTCAATACTTCCTTCCTGTCACAAAAAGACACTCAAAGCACTTCAGTTATCTGAAACAATGTGTAAGCCATGGTTCTTAGGTAACATGATCCTTGTCAGGTGCATCTTACAGTTTAACAGGCTTCACTGAGATTTCGCACGCACCCTGAGTGCTTTCTCACCCTTGAACTTTGCTGCTGTACTTTTGCCCTAGTGATGCCTGCTGATTCTTGTAATCAGTAGTTTTGCTGCAGATAATGAACATTTTTCTAGCAAGTAAATTGTAAGCTCTGTATAAGATGCACAGGGGAACAATAGCTCTCTTTGGAAATGAAAAAGTAGCCATGCAAAATAAACAAGTGTTTGGTCCATTACTATTACCTCATTTCTTCCTGGAAGCATTTATTTTAGTTTCATAAGCAAGTTGATATTGTAAATAAAACTCCCCCATAATCTCAAGATAACACTTGGGTCTCACAATGTAGATGGGAATGTGCTTATGTTGTATAATTCTGATTCCTCCTCTTGTATAAGACTCCAATAATAACATCCCTGTTTCTAATCATGCCCCCCAAAACATCATTTAATAGCTCACCTTTTCCCTCTGAATTTTTGTATGCACTAAATCCAGTCTTATAAAAGGATAAAGGATACCTATGTGATTACCTAAAATAAATAAGATCATAATCAACCCAAAAGAAAACGTTATACTCATCCAGAAATTCCTTACCAGGAATACTCCAAAGAAGAAATAAGTGTGTTTATCTATGGTAATAACAATACAGCTGCCTAGCAATCAACTTAGCTTTCCTGTCATCTTTGTCAAGCAGTGTGTTTACACTGGAGACAATCTGAGGAAAGAGAAATCTGTATTGTGATATCAGCACAATGAAAGCGTATTTCTAAACACAGTCTTTTGTTTATGAAGCACGATGATGATTACTTACAACACAGTGTTTACATAGGCTTGGATTATTAGAAGTTTAAAAATGGCAGAGTGCATTTAAGGCTCAATCATTTCAACTTTTCTCCAAAATCACTTTTTCAACATATTCTAAAAAATATATAATATTGAATATTTCATTGAAAGGAGGGAACAATCTTGTATATTTTCTGTGTGCCTGCATTTTATATCTCCGTGTAAGTGTATATATTAGAATGTCTGTGCATGTGAGTGCATGTGTGTGTTGAAGGAATAAAAAGAATTATTTCTTGACTTTGTTCTTGATTTTGAAGACAATTTGTCTTTAAAAAAAGATAAAACAGGTTTATTTTAGTGAGGTTAGTTAGAAATAAATATTTTTTTTAATTAAAGTATTAACCAAACAGCTTTTTTTTTTTTTTCCTAAAGAGGTTCAAGAGGCTGGTGTCTCAAAGGGACTGTTCAATGTGCATTTGTATATAATAACTATCTTCTTCCCTGACTTTAGCAAGTATACTTAGACCAACTCAAATGAACCACAGATTTAGTACCATCAGCAGGAAAGCAGAGACACACAGAAAAGAGGCTCTTTGGGTTTTTGTTAAGGAGGAGAGGAATGCCAATAAGTAGAAAGAAATATAGGACTTGGGACTTCTCTCTGCTAAACTATCTTAAGAATACTGATGAATTAGATTTTAAAGGCACATGCAGGAGGACTTGAGAAATTTGCTGACAACCAAGTAGGAAAGAATTGAAGACTTTTTTTTTTCAATGCTCACTAATGCCTTCCCATAGAACTTGTTGAAGGCACAACACTGAGTTCCTGAGACTACCTACCCTTCAAGTCGTTATCTGCTCCCCCACTCCTTGGGAACTAGTAATCACTTTTGCTCTCTCTCTTTTTTCCAGTAAACATTTTCTCTACACCAATGTGGATACAATTATTGCGATAATACTTCCACAAACATTTGTATTGAAAATACTATATTTTGTACTAGGAAAGGCAGCAGATGTTTCACAATGTAAAGGAGCTGTGTAAAGAGTTCTAGATCCCAACTGCAGCTCCTTTCCTTTTCTATGTAGATGACCTCAGTCATGTTACACAGCCTTTCTGAGAATCATCTGCAAATGAGGGTCATTAGATATTCTTTACATGCTGATTTGATGATTATCTGAGGAAATGTATGTAAAACCACCTAGGCTATTGCTACTAAAATAGGGGAGAGGTCTTAGTTTCATTCCATAGGAGGAATGTAAGGCACCAAACAGCAGGTGGAGATTTTTATGAGACTGAAAGGCTTTTCCTGTGCTCCAGCTGTAGAGCCATGAAGATGATGACTAAAGCTTTTTAAATGATAGGTTGATTTACCCCCCAAATAACTTTTGTAATGATAAAGTTGAATTACAAGTACAAACACCTGCAACAACCTTACAAAGTCATTTATGCGACCCATGGGCTTTGGGACAAGAAACTCTGGGGAGTTCGTACCCATGTCTCACCAGTTGTGTCATCCATTAATGTTGACAAAATTCCAAATACTTTCAAATTGATAACCTATTTAAATATAGAAATCCTGTGAGTAGGTAGTATTACCCTTGTTTGGACATGAAAACACTGAGGCCCAGGTTGATTAAGTGGATCTTAATGGTGGTGTTGGGGTTTCACCCAGTATTTTGGAATAAAAAGCCATGGGCACTTTCTACTGCACCACCATTGAACTCTGCTCTATAGTTATGAAAAATAGTGGAAGGTGGACTGTTAGTGATAGTTTTATACATAATGGATCATAGATAACCAAAATCTTTTCCTCAAGATACTTCCACTGTTAGGAAGAGACCTTATATTGTGAGGATCAATGATTAACACCTAATGTCCACTAAAAAAAATAATAAACAACAGCAACAACCATAAACCTAAAGGCACACCTTCCAAGTGCTGCTAAAAATGAATTTTTACTTATTTATATCATTATGCCAATGAAAGGGACATTAGCTTGCTGAGTCTTTATGATTTATGCTTTAGGACAAAATAAAATGTCAATTCTACAAGGTTCTGTGGTAAATCTGTGCATTACAATTGAGATCAGCATCAGTGTTAAATTTTCTGTTGCCTGCAAATAGTAATTACAGGATAACCACAGGGTGAATCCAGGGCTTTGTGTCCCTGAATGCGGGAATAATTTGAACTGTTCTGATGGTAAATTTGAATTGTTTAACATATATTTTCTGTAAATTAGAATTGCATTTTAATAACCTACTTCACCTCCTCAAATTTATGATTTTCCTTTTTTTAGAAGTGAAGTGATTTCAAGAGTACAGGAAGTGTAAAATACTCATAAGAAAACTTGGAATAAACCAAGAAATATTTTCTTCATTTAAGCATGGCTTAAACTGAGAATAAAGCAAGATTCTTAGAAACATCACATAATTATACAATGTCTAGAATTTTTTTTCAATAAAATAGTTAAAAATGTTCATTGCTTATGTTTTTTAAACCATTGAAGTTCCAGTTTCAAGGACCTAAGTTGTCAAATAAGTAGAAAAAAATAAAAATTGAAACTTTCTTCCCTTATCTTTTACCATTTACTCTTTTCTGTTCCCCTTTCTAGTACAACCAATGAACAACATCCTGTTTTTCCATCTCCTTACTTTCCAATATCTACCCTCTATTCTTAATTTGTTCTACCCCTATTTCCATTCTTCCAAATACAGACAAATGAAACATGCAATGTATGTAATCTGTTTGTTTACTCTTTATTCTTATGGCAATCTGCTTTCTTCCTTCTTATTATGTGCAATTCTCCCCTTACTCACTTGCTTTCTTTTTGAACATCATTTCACCTCTTCTCCTTCCTACTCTATTATTAACTGAATCTTCTCCCCTCAACATCCCAACACATGTCCTTCCAATGTTGGGGGTGGATCTCACATTGCCCAAACTCTCTGGTACTGAGTCATGGTTCTATGCATGGTGGTTTGAAAAACCAAATCAATCACTCATTGACCTAGTCTACTGACAAACAAGAGGTAAGATTAAGACAAGTATAGCAATATATATTTTGTAAAAAAAAATACCTTGTAAGAATTCACTGTATGGACTCATATTCACTCTTAACAAAAACATGCCTATACTTTGGACTTGAAATTTTAATTCATCTGTAATTTCTTTATGTCTCCATACTATATACAGAATTCAGGTAGGTTTTTAAGTTTCTAAATAATCTGAAATTGTTAAAAATTTACTTTTATTCCTCACACTCCTTAATAAAATCGTTAACACTTTTCTAAAAAGCTACATCCCACAATAATAAAGAAATACTATTAAGAAATAAAACAAACAAAAAAATTGAAAGTCAAGAAAACAACAACAACAACAACATGCTTTAAATCTTACTTGTTTAGATCCCACGGCTGTTTACCAGATGTCTGTCTTCCTAAACAAAGAAGAAATGTGACAACAATTAAAATGTTGTGAAAATGATGCTATTAAAATACTGCTCACTTAGGTGATACATGTTTATATTACTTAGGTAGTGAAAAATGTCAAATTCCAAAAAGAACTGAAATTAGTTGTGTTTTGGCGTTTGCTTTCATATTCATTGTTGTAGAGAACAATGGAAAATATCCCTTTTAAAGAAAGAAGAAGGGAAACATGCTATGATTACTCTGTAAAAATGAATGATAACCTTAGAATATTAGTTCAATATACTTTGTAATCACAATTTTTTTTTCAACGTTTATTTTTATTTTTGGGACAGAGAGAGACAGAGCATGAATGGGGGAGGGGCAGAGAGAGAGGGAGACACAGCATCAGAAACAGGCTCCAGGCTCTGAGCCATCAGCCCAGAGCCCGACGCGGGGCTCGAACTCGCAGACCGCGAGATCGTGACCTGGCTGAAGTCGGACACTTAACCGACTGCGCCACCCAGGCGCCCCTGTAATCACAATTTTAAATGAATAACACTCATAAGCATCAAATATTGTTAAATTAAAAACACACAAATGTCTTTTGAAAAAGTCTATAAAAAATTCTTACAAAATGAAATATTCCTTGCACTGTAGACTTTTGTTAAGACTTGGTTCTTTGGTAAACATACACAATTCAGGTGCTTTAACTAACATCACAAGATCTTTAGAAGACAGACTCTTCCAAAGTATGAGATTATCATGTGAAAAAAAGAGACAAATCTATACTTTACAACTGGGCTGAGGAAAGGGCTAATTAAAGTTTTAATTAAAATGTGGACATTTAGGGGCGCCTGGGTGGCGCAGTCGGTTAAGCCTCCGACTTCAGCCAGGTCACGATCTCGCGGTCCGTGAGTTCGAGCCCCGCGTCAGGCTCTGGGCTGATGGCTCAGAGCCTGGAGCCTGTTTCCGATTCTGTGTCTCCCTCTCTCTCTGCCCCTCCCCCGTTCATGCTCTGTCTCTCTCTGTCCCAAAAATAAATAAACGTTGAAAAAAAAAATAAAATGTGGACATTTAGTAGTAGTATATACATATTTAAATTAGGGTTAAAAAAAATACAAGTCTATTAAAGTATGATTAGTGTTTAAGAAATTTCATAAGCCGTTCTCCAAACTGGGTAGTCACGCTGACGTTTCCCAATAATTTTCATTCAACCTGTAAACCTGTTTCTTTGTTTTTGTTCCTGTCTTATTTTTGTTTGTTTTTCATTTTGGAAGAGTGAAATTGGAAACAATAATTTGGACTCTAATTTTTTTAATGTTTATTTATTTTTGAGAGAGACAGAGACAGAGACAGAATGCAAATGGGTAGGGGCAGAGAGAGGGGGAGACACAAAATCCGAAGCAGGCTCCAGGCTCCAAGCTGTCATCACAGAGCCCAATGCGGGGCTCAAACCCACAAGCTGTGAGATCATGATCTGAGCCGAAGTCTGACCCTCAACAGACTGAGCCACACAGGTGCCCCAATAATTTGGACTCTATATGAGTAGTTTAGGTAAGTGGAAGTATTAATATATTTCTGTAAGTTTCTAGAAAACTGCCAACTGAGCTTGAGTGATATAAGAAGATCAGTTATCTACAGATGTGGGCAGGGAAGGGAGGAGGGAGGCATTACAAGGGCCATAAATAAACTTTTGAAGTTGACATATATATTTGTTGTCTTGATTGTTGTGATAGCTTTATAAGTACATACATATGTCAAAACATTAAATTGTATGTTTTAACATGTACAGTATATTATGTGTCAACCATAACTTAAGAAAGCTCTAAAGAAATAAATGGATGTCTGTAAAAATATATTTAACATATAGGACATGAAATGCATAGTTAATCCTTTGGAACAATTAATGGAAGTTGTTATTGTTGCATTTTTTGTTTTAAAAGATTATATGACTGCTGTGTTAGGAGCAGGTTGGGGAAAGGATGATTGGAAATGGAAATGAAATTCTTTAAGGAAATTTGGACTACCATATTGGAAGTGGAGGTAAAGGATGCTGGATTGATTGATGATTGAGATAGTAGAAAGAAAAGTTGTTTGTGTAAAGGTAGGACAAAGTAAAGAACGAAGGATGATGGCCAGGTTTGTGGCGTTAGCAACTAGATGTATGGTGCTGCCATTTCCTGAGAGAGTGAAGATTGGAAATATATTAAATTTGAAGAGAATACAAGAGTTCCATTTTAGACATATTACTCGTGAAATGTCTTTGAGACAACCAAATGAAAATTTTAAGTTGGGTAAAGTTTTCTAGAACTCAGAGGAAAAGTTTGAGCTATATAAATAATTTTGAGGATTGCTAGCCTATAGATGAGAGCAGATGGCTGCCATTGAATGGAGGCAAGTGACATTGAATGGGAATAGATAAAGGAATCCAGAGTCAGGGTGCTAAATGGCCTATTTGATGTATACATCCTTCTTCCCTCCTCCAAATAACCAGAACAAGGGTAAAAAGGAGTTCAATGAATCAGAGGCTAATTTTCATTATTTCTTATGCTCATTAGAGTCTACTTTCTGATTTCATCTTTAAAAGTCCTCAATATAGATAGAAAACAAAAATAAAATATCATAGTAGTAAAATAATCTGCCTCCAGTTTAATCTTGAAATTAACTTCAAATGCTCTTGGATCTCTAATTGCTTATTTAATAGATATTTTTAATCATCTCACCTAAAGTACATATTTTAAATACTATTGATATATACTTTCTTACATATATACTTTCTAAATCAAATTGGAAGTGAAGAATGGTGCTTTGCTAAATTTCTTAAAAAGAAGTCAAAATAATCTGCAGATCTTGAACACTCAGTCTTTGCAACATGTGCGTGGAATATGGGAAAAGAAACTGTGATATAATTTGGCTGAAAGTAGCTGGAAATTCTGTACTATGATGCTCTATAATAAGCAGCTCATACATACTCAGAGATCAATTGTAGGAATAGAGTGAATAATTTTGGAATTACAGTTTATTATTATAAAAAGAAAATAAAACAGGAATTTCATGGCTGGTATGGAATGGTGTTCCCAAAGTAATACTCAGTTTAAGAATGATTCATGGTAGACTTGGTTTTGTTAGTTTTCCATTTGTTTTGAGCATTGCTGGGATGTTGGGGAGTCATGTAAACTTGCTAGATTTTTGTTTCTTCATCTGTAAACTGAAAATAATACAATACTTTCAAGAGTTTTGGTGAGAATAAATGTGATAAAGTGCACAGAAATGCCTTCTATTATACAAAGTACTGCAGACTGCAGAAAGAACACCAGTACAATAATAATTATGAAAGATTATGGTTAATGGTGGCACCTGATATTACACATAAGAAATATTCAGTGGATTTAATTTGTGTACTATGTTTAATTTCATTTAGAATTTTCCAAGTCATTAATAACACCTAGAAAGAAATAATACCAACTCTTCAGATATTGATGAAAGAGAATAAATGAAAGAAACACACATTTAAAAAAAATCATGTACAATTTGCTGAGTGTGAATTTTTGGCATACACAGTAAAAATGAAAAGTCTAGTACCTTCTTATAGTCCTTGAACTGAAACATATTTCTGAAATATGGTCTTTCATCTCTCCCATCCCTCTCTTTATACTTAGCTACATTTCTAATTTTATAGTTTGATTTTTTCTTCTTTTCTCTATTTCCTGCGATATTACCCATTTTTCATTATCTCACCTTTGTGCAAGATTAAATCATTAATCATAATTTTATAACTACTTAGTTTTTATTTTCATAAAACTAATACACATTTTCCTATTTACAAAAATAACTTAATATTCACTGTTGAGAATTTGTAAAAAACTTTGATGAAAAAAGAGAAAAAATTCATTCATAATTCTATCACCAAGAGACAACTGCTATTGACTTTTTTGGTATATAACCATTCTGTTTTCTATGTACAAATATATATTTTATAAGTTCAGAAATGGTACCATGTTGCTTCTATTTTTTATTTATTTTTCCATGAATATTTTTAAATAATATGAGTTGTTTTTCTGCAACATTTTTAGGTACTGCATAGTTATTTTAAATTTTAATTTTATGTATGAAACATAATTTGATAGACCCATCAAAAAGGCTGTTGTCAGTTCTTTTTTCTCGTATAAGCAACCCTGTGATAAACATCCTCAAGGCCATATATTTGCATGAAACATGATTATTTCCTTAGGAAGAATCCTGGATTCAGTCAAGCCTGAATATCAAATTATACATTTTATAATACCTATTGCCAAATTCACTCCAAAAAGGTTTAATATATAACACTCCTACCAGCAAGATATGAGTACCTCCTTCCTCACACTGAAGCTAATAGTAAATATTGTCATACTTCAGTGTTTTTGTTTTTGCCAATTTGATAAATAAAACTGCATCATTAATTGTTTTAATTAATTTGGTTACCAGGTGGGTTGAAAAATTTTCCTGTCTTTTATTGTAGTTTTTTAGTTTCTGAAATGCTTATTATAATTCATTGTTATATATTGGAGCACACGTCTTTGGCATAATCACTTAAATTAACTCATATATTAAAGTATTAACTATAAACATAAAGATTTTATTAAGAAGACTGATGATGACTTTAATGTTTCCAGGATTAATATATACTAAGATTCATCCTAAAGCCAAGAGAAACAGCTTTCTTCAGTTTACTGAGATACAAAAGTGATTATAAGTATATGAATGAATTTAAGTTCAGTTTTATGCTTCATTTTTTATTACCCCATTTTCATTCAAATTTGAATCAATGTTGAATTTATTTTATTGCTGTTTAGTCCCTTGCAAAAATTTTTAGATTGTTTACATCAATATATTTTTATTTGCTATTATGCCAGTTATGTTTTACTTTCTCTTGAAACTTGTGAACTAAAACTAAATTTTTCTTGACATATTCAAGTCCACCCAAGAGGGAGGACTTACTGGTGTAGGGAGGGTTAAGTCAAAAGCCAACCTGCAGTTTCATCTTTGTGTAAGGTTTCCTTGTACTCACCCAGGGCACTTAATGCTTTGTCTTAGTTTTGATGTCATTACATAGACTGTGACTTCATTGAGGTTGGTGTTGACATCATTGCAAAGAAAGTGACTTCTTTGAGGTCAGCAGCTAATCTCAAATATAATCTCAAGGGAATTCAATACAAATGTGTATTCCTATGTAAACTTCCCTAGACTCTGACTGAAGCATTCTTATTCCATAATAAAAATAAGAAAATTAGGAATTCATGTAGCTCCAAAGATTGTAAGCCAGCAGATGTTTATTAGTGATTAGCAAATAAGTGTGCCATATTTATGAGAACTGAAATAAAATGTATGTCTTACATTAATGTAGTGCTTTAAATTCTGTTCATTATCTTATGTAAACTTCCCAATAATTCGCATGTAGGTAAGGAAGATATTGTAGTGGGCAAAAATAGCTTTGTAGACATATTTGCTTGCCACATGATTCTGGCAAGTCAACTAATTTCATAAGGTAGTCAATCTCTTTTTCAATAAAATATAAATAATAAAGGAAATGATACTTCTTTCTCACAGCTGTCCTGAGTTTCAAAAATAAAAGGGATTTCAACATTTAATACTTAACTAAATCATTGATTTATTTGATGCATTTTTGAATATCTACCACAAGTTCTAGACATTAGACATTACAGTTGGAAGAAGAAAAAGCCAAAGTTTCTGCTCTGATACAGATTATATGTTAATAGGTAACATAGGTAATAAACAACTCCTGTAGATAGATAGATGAACAGACAGACAAGATGAATTAATGATTTCAAATATAGCTAAATGCCATGAAGAAATTAAGCAAAATACTGTATAGTCAGTGTTGGGAAATGCTGAATAGAGTAGTTAGGAAAATCTTATTGAAAGGTGATAATTGAGGTGAGACCTGAGTAATAGAAGGAACAGCCATGGAAAAAGAAGGAAGTGAAGACCTCTAGAAATGACATATGTGTGCAAAGTCTTTGACATAGAAACAGAGTTTAGCATTTGAAGAACACAAACATGTCCAGTGTGGTTATAGCATAATGAGCCAGGAAAAGCCTGGTATTACAGGGATGGGAGAAGAGGTTGTAGGTCAGGTCATAGATTGTATAAGGCTTTGTAGTCATTTGAAGGTGTTGACCATTGTAGAGTAAGAGGTGATGATGATGATGACGATGATGAAGGAAGATGACAAGGAGAATGTGGAAGAAGAAGAGGAGGAGGAGGAAGAAATAAAGGTCAAGTTGATTATTAATTCAATTAGCTTAGGAAACTATGTCTTTTTGTTTTTGTTTTTTTGTTTTGTTTTGTTTTGGCCTAAATATTATACTACAGACTAGCTACTGAGTGGTTTCCTACTCAGACTCTGTTCAGTTTTATTTTCTCTACATTTTGTTGCTGCCTGTAGTAATGATGGTTTTTCACCTTTTAAACCCAAAGTTAATTATTACTCTTGATTTTTGTTTGTTTGTTTGTATCTCTTTTCTTAAGGCAATGTGCCAGTTTTCTGCAATGATTTTAGTGCTGAAGAAGCATTTACAAGACTCAATAGATTTATTTAAGAATAGATGTCTGGAATTCAAATTGCTTTATTTTAATAATAGCTATAATTAACAGAAATCTTTATAGCTTTCAATTTTCTACTTATCCCATGCTCCACACCCCTTTTCTTTAAGCCAGACTCTCTTACTACTCATATATTTTAGTCCTATCTGCAAAATCAAAACAAACAAACAAACAAACAAACAAACAAACAAAGGCTTCAAGTGACATTCTTTGAAGGACTGTTTCTCTCCAGGACTTAACTCCTGAACTACTTCTTTTGCTGATTTGAGACTCATCTGCTTGAGTATCCACTTCTGTTTTCCCTTTTATGGCTTGTCCCCTTGACTGGATAATCCACACTCTATCCTTAGCTTTGGCACCTGCTGTGATTGTTCTTCCCATCACTATTTCAGGTTGTATTTTGGCTTTGCTCCATAGCTTCTGGCATACATCATGAATCTTGTCCAGCACATTTACTACCCACACCTCCACTATTTCAGATGGATTCCCCAAATGTAACTGTTGACCAGGATATAATTTGCTGTTTCCCTGACCTCCCCAAACCTAAGCCTAAAAGTCCCCAGACTTTTTGTCTACATTTAAGTAAACAATAACCTTAGTTATGAGAAGAATAAATATACATATAAATATACATATAAATATACAACTCATAAATTTTCAACTTAGGTTTTACCCATTTGACAATAGCTGTTATATGGAAAACAAATCCTTACATATGCATATACACTGTACAAATATTGTGATTTTGTTTTTAGTCATCTAGGAGTTCCAAAACTATTAATGGAGCTTAGGAAGCAATTTTTTCTAAACTATTTTTATAAATATTATAAGTTTTGGACTTTAGCATCAGTTTTATTTGCAGGAAGATTATAGTATAATTTTAAGAGTTGATGTGGGGCTTTCAACCACATTAGCTTCCCTAATGCCATTATACCATATATTTATATCTTGAAATCTTTAAGCTTCAAGTGCTCTCAATAAAATCAGAATACTTCTGAAAAGTTCTATCACATAAAATGGAGGCGGTGTGGGTAATAACTGGGAGTGAATAGGGTTGATGGGTGAATAGGGTATTTGGCTATGGTAGAGTTTGAGTTCCTTCTATGTAAAGATTTCACTTATTTTACACTTTTATGTAAGATCTGCTTTGTCAAACTTACCCTAGATTTTTTTTTTTAATTTTTTTTTTTCAACGTTTATTTATTTTTGGGACAGAGAGAGACAGAGCATGAATGGGGGAGGGGCAGAGAGAGAGGGAGACACAGAGTCGGAAACAGGCTCCAGGCTCTGAGCCATCAGCCCAGAGCCCGACGCGGGGCTCGAACTCACGGACCGCGAGATCCTGACCTGGCTGAAGTCGGACGCTTAACCGACTGCGCCACCCAGGCGCCCCAACCCTAGATTTTTATAATATGTTAATAAGTCATGTCCTTCAAACTAACCACCATTTGGCCTACTGGCAATTTCTATCTTATATGAAATATTAGTAATATAAGCACACCCCTCACAATAAAGAAAATATTAGCCACATTCAACTTCTTTACCCTCTACACCAGGATTCATTACTTTAGTGAGTAATTCTTTGTGTGAAACCTCACCAAGTGTTCCTTGTATATTTAAACATATAACCTACCATTGTATCTATTATTCCCTGATAACGCATTTGCCACAGCCTTTAAACTTTTCTATGGAGTAATTGTACAAAACCTCCCTATACAAACTGATGTTGGAGATCCCTTATCAAATCACTTTTTCCAACACATTCTTTTATTAAATTTTCTAAATTTGTTTCTGAGAATTCCTCCATACTGATAAGATAATCAGACAATATTTGTTGGAACTCACTAAATTATGTCTTCCATAATACTATTATGCTCACTATTTTTCAGCTATCAATATTCTCATCACTCCATATACAAATAAATCACAGAGTTAATATTATACTAGTTTTACTTGACTTTCCATTTACTGTGTGTTATCCTATTTCTGACATTTCATCTATCCTAAAACAGAATAAGTGTTACAGTTTGGAAAATAAATCTTTACTGAAACCTATAAAGTTAACTTTATAATGAAATCACTGAAAGTATAGTGTGGTATTATAGCCACTTGGTAAATAATATGAGAGTGGTGATTAATAAAACTTATTTGTATAATAAAATTACTGTAACATTTTACTATCATCTTTCCATCAACAAATATTTACTGTGCCTTCTCTATGAAAAGCACTCTGCTAAGTGCTATGAGGGACAGAGAGAAGTATCAGCCCTTGGGATACTGACAATCTGGCCATGAAGCAGTTCTCATGCATTAATTACAAAAGACAGACATAGGACATGCCAGCTGCCTGGTATTACATCTCATGAGATGAGATCATAGTCTTGTGGTGGTTGGGAAAATCTACCCAGGAGAGTTAGAACTTAAGCTAGGAGAGCCTTGAGATATTATCAGGAACTCATTCTGTTGAAAAAAGGAGGAATATAAGGCTGAGAGCATAAGCAAAAAAATGTAAACAAGAGGTACAAGGTATACAGCAGGGCTCCATTGTCCAACATGGTAGTCACTGGCCACATAGAGTTTTTGAGCACTTCAACTGTAGTCAGTCTAAATTGACATGTGTGATTTCAATGTCATTATTAAAATTAATTTCACCTGTCTGTTTTTTACATTTTATAATGTGGCTACTAGAAAATTTAAATGACACACATAGCTCACATTTGTGACTTGATTTATATTTCTGTTGGACAGCATCAAGTTGCTAAGTAATTACAAGGAGGCTGGGTTTATTAAATATGTAATTTTCAGCAAAGTAATCAGGCCACAAAGTGCTGACTGGTTAGGGGAGGCTAGAGATTAGACATACAGGGAATGATAACCTACACAAAGGGAGGAGGAGGGGAAAGAGCCGAATGAAGCAGGTGGCAATGTGGGAGAGATGGCGTGACAATAAATTTTTGTGTCTGATTACTTTTGCTGAAAAAAAAATAGTTTTTTTAGATTGTTCTCAATGCCAGAGACATTACAAAAAGACTTTCAGAATAATCAAGTCCAGTGAGTAGACATGAAGATGGAAAGAGGGGGAAATCAAATATGCTTGATATTGTAAACTGGGGAGACAGGGAGAATGACAATATAATCAGTAGAAGTAAGGAATTTGATGGGAGAACCTGTTTTGTGGAGAGAAGTTTTTGAGCCCTGGAATATCCAATGGCAGTGGAGTTCTGATGATGATTAGTCTCTGGATGAAATGAAGAATATGAAGAACAGGTGTCTGACTAAGGCTGATAAAGGAGTGTGTACCAAGGAATAAATGTACTTAAGCCTCTGGTAAAATGGAGGTGGAATTCAAGAAGGAAATGGTCTAATTAATGATAAAAATTAGATTAACCATCTTAATAGAATTGAATGTTGAACTCAAGGCAGGGGAGGAGTATGATTTCAGGTGATATGTCCCTATCTATCTATCTATCTATCTACCTATCGATAGAGATAGAGATATATAATATATCACCTGAAATCATACTGCTCCCCTTGAATTCAACATTCAATTTTATTAAGATGGTTAATACCTACCTAGATAGATATAGAAATAGATAGGTATCGATATAGATACAGATATAGATATAGATATAAATATATAGATATATTGATAGCTCAAATGAAAAGCCAAGAACTGAACTATGGAGTATAATAACATTTGGAAGTTGGGGGAGGATATTTTACAAAGATAAATTGATCAGTTATGGAAATAGGAAGAAAACAAAGGCTGCATGGGATCATGCTAAGGAATCAAACAGTATTGAGGAGGAAGAAACTGCCAACAGGAAAAGATGTTATAAGAAATGTATGAAACAATTTAGATGGCATTTTAATATTTAACATCAAAATATTACCAGGCCGCAATATTACCAGGCAGGAATCTTCAACCATGAAACTAAGAAATGACAGATGTCCATTCCATGGCCCATCTTTCTGCCTTTGGAAAACATGGCCCATGACTGGCCTTTTCTCCATATGCATTTGACCTTTTCTCATTTTCTGGTAAGTATGCCTATCCCATAAAGTTTCTCCTGCCTAATGTCAGCTTTATTGTTTCCTATAGTATTTAGTACCTGCATCCTGAATTGCCATTCATCACAGACTGCCTAATACTATCTTTTTTGTATCTGCTATTTCTTTTGACTCCAAAGCTGTGTTTTTGTACTCCACCTGGCTGCTTCCCTAAGATTGTTGTTAATGCTTAAAATTTTTCATGCCAGAGGAAACAGTTGATAAAGAAAGATTAGGGGCTTAGGCTCACAGGAATACTTAATTTGGACTACTAAGACCACAGTGCTCCTAAGAACCCATATGTCATAGCTTTTTATTTCTCTATCAGTTTTTATCTCTTGTTTCTCTTTAGAGCCTTTACTATTATTTAAGAGTGGAACCTGCATCCATTCATTCATTCAGTAAGGTACTAAAATATTTAGAAGGTTATACAATGGATCCAACAGGCATCCTGCATATTCTCAATTACAATTTCCATACATGTTTATATGTCTCTCATACTTGAATGTGAGATCCTGAGGAAAGGTTGTGGTTATTACATACCTTATCAATATTTGTATTCTTAATGCCTAGTTGGTTCCTGGAAGTGAATTGACTGTCAAACCACATTTGCTTAATGAATATATAAATCATTGAAAGTGTGAATTCCTTCTGAAGGAGTTTACAGACTGAGTAGAGGAGACAAAATTTGTGCACAAATAACCAGAGTACAAATAGGAAGGAAATGCCCAACCAAAGAAGTACTCAGATGAAAAACATATTAGAAGTGGGAAAAATGTCTCACAGAAAGTGATGTGAGAAAGCTCCTGAGGTAGCTGGCATTTGAGCAAGACCAGGATGATGGGATAGGAAAGGTGAAAATGGGTCATTCCACTAAAGGGGACAGTGCTTGTTTGTCTTATGTAAAGATTTCTATTCCCTTTTATTTATTAAGGATAAGCACCTATTTTCAACATCAGATTAGTTTTTACTTGAAATCCTGTGATCATGTTTCCTTTACAAAAAACTTTTTTTTCTCCATAAAAATTTCCTTACAATATGTAGCTGCACAGTCAAGTTTTATTTTAAGGACAATGGCATTTTTACCTCCTGTTTTGTGTGAGGGTCTGTGGGTTGTAGGAGATGAGAAAAGAGTTCCCAGCTGCCACAGCCCAGCAAAACCCCCGAAAATGATGACTGCATCCATTTCCACCCAATGCCACATTCTGAAAGTGATCTTTTTGAAATGAAGATTACAAAAAGCTGCTGCTTCTCAAAAATGCAATTGCTTTTCATGATGCGGCCGTTGCTGTCTCGGTGCTGACACAGCTACCAGCATCAACACCAGCCTGCCTTGAAACTATTAAAGATATTTCTTTCCCAACAATAAAAAAGAGTATTCTCCAAACACAGTGAGGCCTTGTGTTTAATAAGCTGATATGGACAAAATGGGCAGTCATGAAGTAAAGATGTTTATGAGGGAGAGAAATGGAGTCATACTGAATGCCCCCAGGGACTAGACAATGTTCTCTACCTCTGGGTGATGTTCTGAAAAGATATGCACAAAAAGGGGTGGGAAATGGGTATTAGAAAAAAAATAGATGTGACTGAAAGGAGGTGGCATTTTCTGCATATATAATGTGCTATTGGGAAGAGCTTGGGTGTCAGGCCAAGGTTTGCATAGCAGCTCCTTACCAGGTTTTGTTGTTTTTGTTTAACTTGCTAAGTTGCTTAACCTTTCCAAATTCAGTTTCCTGCAAATGACATGTGCATTAATTACTTCTCAGTGTGCTGTGAGGGTATTGAGATAATGTCTGTAAACCTAGCTGGTTCATAACAAATGTCAACATCTTATCTTCCAGCCTGCCTTCCTTTTCCCTGTCAAGTGCACAAGGGAAACCTTTCTGTAAGGGACTTCTCAGACCAGTAGATGCACTTCACATTAATGAAATGTAGGCTGCATTATCGTTCATTGAGAAGAGAAAACGGTGCTAATCACCCACCATCTGTAGTGCTTGTGCATGTACTTATCTGTTCCTAATGGAGATGCACTTGTATGCTAGGATAGGCAGCTGTACTCTTTCCTTCTGTTCTTCCTTGATCTTTATTCCTCTTTGGGCTCATGGGGTATAGTCTGTAGACATGCCATACAATTGTGCAGTAATCAACTTGGTGCTTTCAGATAAAGCCTTTCCTTTGCCAAGGATGTGACAGAGTTGGGAACATCAAATGTCATTGCTGGAAAAGTCATGGAAGACAGCTGATCCAAACTCCACATACAGATGAGGAAATAGAGGCTTAAAAATTAGCTTACTTGCCCAAGACTTAAGGAAAGGGAATAGTCAGGTTCAGATTAGAACCCAGATTTCTGCTAGTCAGCTCTGGGAGTTTTCCTGAGCTTCCCCATACCTCTCAGAGAAACGCATCCTTTCAACTTTTTCAAAAGAACATACACCCACAGGAGGTCCAAATGTCACATTCAAGGCTAGCTCCATGAGAATCTGTAAAGGAATGGTTCTGATTGTGATTATTTTGCAGAAAATACTAGAGATAACCACTTATAAGATCGTTGTTTCCTTCTATGATTGGCAGCAATTCTGAAGTCACTCATGTGTAAACACATGTGGGCATGTGTGCAAGCACATGTGTACAGACACACACACACACACACACACACACACACACACACACACGTCTGTTCTCTCTGGGAATTAGTTACCCAGGTGGGTCTCATTTAATGACTGCACTATCTCTGGTAAAAAACACCATGACTTTCTCCTGTTGGGACTGCAGTATGAAAATTGACTGGAGTCAATTGTACCTGATTTTCTAAATTGCCTCTGCTATAACAATTCTCCCACCCAGCAATAAGCCATTGAAATCAAACAATAGGATTGATTACACATTCCTTACTCTGGGGAAATGCAATTAGTTTTACCTGAATAAAAACTGCAGAACAGGGGCCAATTTGGGGTAGATAGTGTACAACATTCTCTAGGAAGCACAGTAAAAATAAGTTTGAAGAAACTTAAACATTACTCTTTAGCCACAGGAAATATCAAGCAAAAAGAATTTTATTTACAAGTCACATAAAGGAAAACATAAAGGAGTGCTTGAGTGAGTATTACTTGGTGCAGTCGAGAATTGACAGAGCTCCTAATTATTCAAGCTCAGCTCTTGGGATAGATATCAGGCTCCAGGTGAATTCTGGAACCTCTATAGCTCTGTCAGAAATCCATACATAGAGTAAGTGTCCAGCTTGAGATTTTCCAATTTCAAGCCATGGATAACTATTAGTTGGGAAATCTAGAGAGGAGTCCCAGCTCCTCCCTCACTAAGGATGAGGTTGATGTTGGACAAGTTATTTGACCTTTATGCATCTCAGGTTTGTAATACCTAAATTGGGTTTAAGAAACCTACCTTGTACAAAAGTGAAAAAAAAAAACATGTGCAAAAGTGATGTGAAACTGTTTAGTACATTGCAAATGTGAGGGATCATTCCTACTCCAGGTGGTCTTAGTTGCTGTACTTGCACACAGTTGTATAAGATATAAAGCTCAGCTAATAGTGAGACTAGCCGTCTTCTGACCTAAACTCACAAACAGTAGCTACAGTGTCATTGTACTTTGGAGTCAGATAAACCTACATTCACGTGAGTTTCCTATTTACTTCTCTAGGGGCAAGTTAACCAACTAACAGCACTCATCTGTAAAATGGGCATAGAAGTAATATTTAGCTCACAGGGCTGTTGTAAGAATCAACAAGGAATATGGTAGTGTGTGCAGTGGGCAGTGTAGAAGACATGAACACCATGCAATTAGTGTTATTTTACTGGCCGAAAGTAACTGCAATACGCAGGAATATTCACAGAGTACCTTTTTCCAAATCAAGCAAGAACTTTCAGTGTCTGGTGCAGTATGAAGTCTGGGCCAGGGTTATTCAGATGTCTCTCCTCCTAGCAAAAGTGTCTTCTGAGGACCTATAAATGGACTGATGTGGCATGTGGCCCATGGGTCTCATTCCCAGGATGGTGAACTCCTGGAGTCTGAGATAGATTAGATTGTTTTTCAATCCACCAATATTAATATTCATAGTACCTAACATAGAGTCTGGCACATGGCCAGATGCTTAGTAAACACTTTTTCATGAATGGAAAGAGAAATCTTTGGTTTTCATAAGAACAAAGAGGAATAAAAAAATATAAGGCTTAAGTCCTCCTGTTGAAACTAAGAGGTTTAATCCCTTGCCAACCTTTTTTTATCAAAATATTTACTTTAGAAACTTGTAAATGTAAGTTCTTTCCCTGTCTCTTTGAAATGTATCTTTTTTAGAAACTAAAAATACCTAGGAATATCTTTTTTAAGGACCAGGTATCTCTCGGAAATGTCAGTATTAAGGGAGGTAGTGTCTCCATTGCTCTTTCTGTGCAAAGGTAGAAGCTGAAATTTGGTGGGCCCTTTGCTCCAATTTCTACAATTCTTTTTTGTCATAAAGGTATGAGTTTTTTCCTTTACCCCACCTCTTCTTTTGGATAAGGTCAATTAGCTAATACAGATAGCCATCACAATTACCAGGTAAAGTTAAAATGTAGTGATGTATGACCAATGATTCTGTCAAGTACTCTGACGTGAGGATTAGTTATGTTTTATCGTGGAAACATAGATGCAAATGGGATATATGTGCTTGGCTATACCAAAGGTTGAGATTTCTTTTTTGCCTTTGCGATTGCAGTGGATTGGTTGTGACAGTTATTTAATGATTTTAATGACTTTTTTTCTAATGTTTATTTATTTTGAGAGAGAGAGAGAGAAACAGAGCATGAGCAGGGAAGGGGCAGAGAGAGAGGGAAACATAGAATCTGAAACAGGCTCCAGGATCTGAGCTGTCAGCACAGAGCCCAACATGGGGCTCAAACTCGGGAACTGTGAGATCCTGACCTAAGCTGAAGTCAGACGCTCAACCGTTTGAGCCACCCAGGCACCCCGATTTTAATGACTATTAAAGACTATTCAATCATAAGTGTGTTTTCTTTCTCCATAACATTTTTGAAGAGGATTTCTGGGTTGGGATAAGATTTTTTGTTTGTTTGTTTTTTATTTTTATTTTTTTTTAATTTTTTTTCAACGTTTATTTATTTTTGGGACAGAGAGAGACAGAGCATGAACGGGGGAGGGGCAGAGAGAGAGGGAGACACAGAATCAGAAACAGGTTCCAGGCTCTGAGCCATCAGCCCAGAGCCTGACGCGGGGCTCGAACTCACGGACCGCGAGATCGTGACCTGGCTGAAGTCGGACGCTTAACCGACTGCGCCACCCTGACGCCCCAATGTTTGTTTGTTTTTTAATTATATTTCCCCAACTTGTTACACAGAGCATCATGTGTCTAAATGGCATCTGATGACTATGGAGATAAAGAATGCCTTGTAGGAATTCTTATTAACCGATTCTGCTATATTCTGTATTAGAAAATAAGCTGCATTTTCTAGGATATTTTATTCAGAAGCTGCTAGGGCTTTTATGATTGAATTAGGAATAGAAAGCACTGGACTTCCTGGGCCTTCTATCTGAAATATATACAAGCGCAATTTCATACATGGTTTAATAACTCAATTGAACAGACTAAATGAGAAAAATTAGAAGGTAAGACCCATCCTTACCCTTCCTAAGAAGGTGAGGTAAAGACTAATGAAGGCAGTTTAAACGTTAATGTTCTTATCTATTTCTTTGTGTAATTATAAACATTAAACACATATGTGTATGTCTCTTAAAATTTAACTAGATTAATCTTAACTGAATAAGATTTAAGAGTTTCAGCTCATTTACTCACTAATAAAGATTCTTACCCTTTAGCCATCCAAAGAAAACCTTGATTCACTAACCATAAGTTCTCATTGATCTCTGGGTAGAGTTGTCCCTCATTACCTGCAAGTTTTCCAGAAATTAAAACAAAAAAAATTGCTTGGCAGTGTATAAAGTGGGGCTTTCCAGAGCCATTCTAAACAATGGAGTAACTGATTAATGCTCTGATAATTAGAGAAAGGACTTAAGACACCTTACCCGAATAAAGTAAGTGAAGATACTGAGATAAAAGGAAAATAATTGTTAAAATGAAATAAGTGGTTAATTTATAGCCAAGAAGAACCAAAGATACATATTTTCTAAATGTAATGTGGAATCCTGAATGATATTCTGGAATATAAAAAAATAGGTAAAAACTAAGGAAATCTGAATAAAGTATAAATTTCAGTTAATACTAATATATCAACATTAATTGTAATGTAATTAAATGTGCCATTGTAATATTAATAATAGAGGAAACTGAGTGTGAGGTATAAGGAACTCTCAGGGGGGTGGGTGGGTGGGTTGAGCTTAGACAAAGACCCTAGGTGAAAATCCTAAAATGTCTTACTTGGTTTTTCGTTTCTTGTTTGTTTGTTTTATCCCTAGACCCAGCACAGTGTATACTGAATGAAAATTCTGTTTAATATTTTCCTTATTCGTCTCCTGTTAGTCCCCATTTCCTACCCTTCTCCCTCTCTTCTGTCCCATAGACATCCCATTCTGTTGATAGAGTCCCATGCCTCTTGGTTGAGCCTGCCCAAGGTTTGAGAAGAATAAAGCATAGAATATAGCATATGCCAACAAGTTTAGCCATTAGGTATTTTTTAAACTTCAAAGAACTGGAATATTTCCAACTGTCCTTAAAAATGAAAGTTAAATTGGTTTGAACACGAACGCATAAAGACTTCTGCTCCCACAAGGCAATCTGCAAGACTGTGTACTGGGTTAAAAATAAAATTTTATCTACACAACTGTAAGTCCTTTTAATAAACATTAATATCAGGAAGTAATTCATTCTGTGCTTTGTATTTGGCATTAAAGCTAGACCAAGTGCAAATGAGAGAGCCTAACAATGTGTATCTCAGGATCAAATGAACCCAGAATCTTGCATTTGGAATGGGTCTTCGAGACTATTTGGTCAAATACCTTCATTTTATGGATGAGTAAGCTGAAACCCAGAAGTGTTACTTGGTTTGTCAAAAACTCCTCTAGCTGGAGCACCTGGCTGGCTCAGTCAGTTAGGTGTCTGACTTTGGCTAAGGTCATGATCTCACAGCTTGGGAGTTCGAGCCCCACATTGGGCTCTGTGCTGACAGCTCAGAGCCTGGAGCCTGCTTAGGATTCCATGTCCCTCTTTCACTCTGACCCTCCCCTGCTCATGCTCTGTCTCTCTCAAGACTAAATAAACATTTAAAAAAAAAAAAACTCCTCTAACTTGTATGTTTAGATGTCACTTTATTCCAAAAAGAGTACAAAGAGTACAGTAGAATGAAGAAAGTATATATAGACAACATGAAAAAAGAATATATAGACAACAGCTTGTATTAGTGAATTTGACCTTAATGACTCAACCATTAAGATTAGCTTCTCTAAGAAGAAATTCTCAGAAGTATTAAGGTTTATAAATATGCTAGATGGCAGAGCTAGTTTATTCATGGATGGAACATGCTTACATGTTGCAATTTCAGCACTAGGAAGAGGGTTCCCTACTCTAAAAATTACTCTCCCCATGGCCAACTGAACTCTGAGATGTCTTTATCAGGTAACATCAATTTTACTTCATAAATAAGGGTTTAAGGTAAAAATATCCTTAGAATGATTCCTTTTATCTTTCCCTTCTTTAAAAGAGTTATCAGGTGGTAGGCTGAAGCTTACTAACAAAACTGTCCACAGAAAAATCCAAAGATGATTAGAAGAACAAGCATTTAAAAGTTAGGAGGTGTGGCACAAGTGTCCTTTTTACCATGGCCAGTTTCTTAGGAGTTCTGATTTCAGGGAACCTTAGGGGCACAGTGAGAGAGCCAGCATTGATGGCTGGCGGACATCTCAAGCCAAGAACTTCAGAGGTAAGTGCGTGTGATGGTGCAGCTGGTTAAACTATGTAACTTTGGAGAAATCAATTTGTTTCATCATCTATAGAATGTGAATAACTTCGCAGCATTAGATAGAGGATGCAAGCTTATAAAATGTATAAAACGATGGAACCCCCCCCCCCCCATAGCAAGTGCTAAATACATTTTTTCCTCTTTTCCTTCTATCTTCACTTCCTGTGTCATGTCTGGATATAAATTCTTGAGGACATGTAACATTTCCAAATAGCCACAGGATGTAGAGTGAATAAAAGACCAAAAAAGAGTATGGCTGGAAATGTAGGAAGAAGGTGAGAAGGCTCTATTCATGTGAAAGCAGGTAAGGGGGCAAGAGAGAGATGGTGAGCTGGGGACTTGGCAGAGAACAGTTTGCTCTAGGCTGCCTGCACCATCACTTTTCCATACTTCCAGATGTATTCCTTTTATTTTTGTCAGAGAATTCCCTTCCACTGTACTTTCTTTTTTAAAAAAAATATTTATTTTTGAGAGAGAGAGAGAGAGGGAGTGCGAATGGGGGAGGGGCAGAGAGAGAGGGAGACACAGAATCTGAAGCAGGCTCCAGGCTCTGAGCTGTTAGCACAGAGCCCCATGAGCGAGGAGGGGTCCTGAACTCAGGAACCATGAGATTGTCACCCAGCCAAAGTTGGACTCTTTACAGACTGAGCTACCCAGGCTCCCCCCACTGTACTTTCAAGCACTAGCTGAAAGAAATGGTGAGAGCCCAGCAGAACTGAACATGTACAAAACTATTACAGTTCTTTAAGTGGAACTAATTCTATGTTTGTTCAATGTGTATGATAACTATTATTCTCATTTTTATTTAAATTTTTTTCCCTGCCAAAAAGTTTGAATCTTTACTTAGTGCTACATACTTTTAGGAGTTTTGTTATAATATTTTTATGAGTATTACTTGTAAATGGTACAAAGAGATAATGGTAAGAAGCTTCTCCCTCTCCCGAAATATCAAAGTAGAAAATACAAGGTGCCTGGGTGGCTCAGTCCGTTATGCGGCTGACTCTTGATTTTGGCTCAGGTAATGAACTTAAGGTTTATGAGTTCGAACTCCTGCATTGGGCTCTGTGCTGTCAGTGCAGAAATTCTCTTACTGGAGTTTCTCTCTCTCCCTCGCTCTCTGCCCCTCCCCCACTCACCTGCATGCTCTCTCTCTCTCTCTTTCAAAATAAATAAATAAACATTGAAACTAATAATAAAGTAGAAAATATGAAACTAAGGTAACTGCTTTTTGAGAGTTAAACTATAAAACAAACATAAAAAAAATCTAAGCATAGCCATACAAATTCTATACAATGACCTAGATAAATATATAGGCATACAAAGCTATACCTTAAATAGGTAGAATGGCCTCCTGGCTAAAACCTGGCCTGGAACATAATCAAAGTTATTTACATATCTGGAGAAAATATGTCGTTCACAAAGAGTGTTTCTCTTTCTGAAACACAGGATGCTGGGAAACAAACATTGGCAGTGAATGAACTTAAGGAATTGTTTTCATGACCTCCAGATCCAGATATCAAATCCATTCTGTAGTTCTAATCCTGCGGGAAAACAGGTGCACCCAGAGTGCTATCTTGATAACACTCACCACGTAATCTAGGAGTCCACAAACTAAGCCCTATGGGAATCCAGTTGCCAGCCTGTTCTTATAAATAAAGTTTTTTGGAACACAGCCATGGCCATCCGCTTATGTATCATCTGTGGCTGCTTTCTGCTACAATAGCAAAGCTGAGCAGTCACGGCTGAAACTGCATGATCCACAGAGTTGGAGATAGTTACTCTCTGGCCCTTTACTGAAAATGTCTGCTGACCTCTGATAATTCAGCCAATGTGCCTTGACTTCATGTTCACCAAACAACCTTTTGATTCAATGTTTGTTTGTAGGGTGATAACTTGCAGAGTAGCAGTAAGTCAATGTGTTGAACATTCTTTTTTTTAAATTTTTTTTTACATTTATTTATTTTTGAGAGACACAGAGAGACAGAGCACAAGTGGGGGAAGGGCAGAGATAGAAGCAGACACAGAATCCGAAGCAGGCTCCAGGCTCCGAGCTGACAGTACAGAGCCTGATGTGGGGCTGGAACTCACGAACCGTGAGATCATGACCTGAGCCCAAGTCGGATGCTTAACCGACTGAGCCACCCAGGCACCCCTGAACATTCTTTTTATTTGTTATGGTTGACCCTCTGGACAGACTACTGTTACCATATCTTTGCTCAAAGCTGGTAGACTGCCTGGTGTCCACCTGAAATGTGTTGTCTCTTGGCTTTGTTTGGAGGTGAGCACATCTTCTCTAGCTAACTTTGGAATTTACCAATGCATCTTTTCTCCCTGACAGCATTTTTTCAATTCCTACTTTACAGATGAGGAAGCTAAAATTCAAAGATTGGAAGAAAGAAGACAGATATTTATTAAGTTTCTACTGTGTGCTAGGCTCACAGCTGTTTCCTAAGTAATGCCATTTAATTTTCTCAAGCCCACACAAGAGATAGAAAACTCAAGTGTATATTTTCACAGATGTGGAGTTGAGGCTTAGAAAGGGGGAGGCCACATTAATTTGTTAGCAAAGCCAGGATCTGAAACCAGGTGCTCAGACTTGAATACTTTTACTCTATGGTGTTTTCACATGATCTATACTGCCTGGCAGAGTCTTCTGATGCCAGGCTTAAGAAAGCAACACCATATGCCTTGGTCTCTTCCTCCCACCGAGGTGTATTGTTCCTTAACAAGCATGGATTAAGTTAGAAAATCCTAGAGATTTTAAAGGTGTAAAATTTTAAAACAAATCCTGAACATTTATACTGGAGTATGGAATCTTAGCCAGCTACTTTACATATTCAACCATGCTCTTGCATAAAGAAATCGGTGGCACCACAGCCTGATGTTCATAAATAACAGTTCCTGAATCTTTTTTTCAAAAATGGTTTTGTACTTGAAGTGATTTAAATGGTGTATTTTGAATTCATTGCAGCAAGAACATATTTTAGAATTTCTAAAAGCTGAACAGAATGGAGGGTTATCTATAACATAAGCATAATCACAGTCATAATATCTGTTTAAAATAAAACACTGAAAAGAATTAAATGTTCCCTTCAAGCCAAATTCAAAGGAATTTTGACATAAAATAGACAGCAAACTTGAGGTTAATGTTACTTGCTGAGACCCATTCTTTAGGAGTTCAGAACCTCTGAAAAGATTTCTGTTATTTTTATGTTTTTGTTTTTTGTTTTGTTTTTTGTTTGTTTGTTTTTTTGTTTTTTTCCATGCTGAAGGAGACCAGCCTTTACAAATAGACTGGGTCCCACCCTCTCACACAATGGCTGCACACTGCCCTGATTTTGATTTGTAAATGTTCTACCTGAGTGTACTTATTGTCTTCTTATCTAGATTGAGAATGCTTAGATGGCAAAGTGCATCTCAATAACATTTCATGTATTGCTAGGCATATGGTAAGTATTTCACAAAAATATTTGCCAAAGCATCATATTTGTTATAAGACTTTTAACAAGCATAGCATAAGTGGAAATATATATGGCAATATTAAGAAACAAACAAACTCAAGGGGCACCTCAAGGGGCACCTGGGTGGCTCAGTTGGTTGAGCATCCGGCTCTAGATTTTAGCTCAGGTCATGATCCCATGGTCATGGGATTGAGCCCTAAGTCGGGCTCCACTCTGAGTGTGGAGCCTGCTTGGGATTCTCTCTTTCCCTCTGTCCTTCTCCCCTGCTTGCACTCTCACTCTCTCTAAAAATTAAAATAAAAAAAAAGTCTAATCCATATGAATTCACTTTCCTAGGACCTCCCTTAGTTTTTAAGATAGGGAAACAGAACTAAACCCCAAGGAACCATGAACTCAAATGAGTAAATACATTGACAACTAGAAATTACTCAGAAAATTATAGTCACAGAAATTTAGCACTGCAAGGCACCCCTGAGACCACCTAATTCTCCCAGTATACGTGCTTATGTAAACCCTGGAAGCCATGAGAGATGGGCTCAAAGCCACAGGACGTATTGGTAGCAGAGTAGGGAGGAACAACCAGAGCTCCTGAATCCAAATTAAACTCCTACTGTAAGAGTTAATGTCAACTGTAGTGGCTCTCAATAGTAAATAAAAGTTTACGTTTCCTTTAGAATTGTTTGTACAAGAAGTCCCCAAAATGCACAAAGTTATTCTAGGTCTCCTTAGTCTTGGCAGAAAAGGGACAATATATTTCTTAGAAGGCTGTTGGTGTGACAGAAATCCGATTTCTCCTGTCTGGAGCATGAAAAGAGGAGTTTATTGGCTCGTGTAACCAAACTGCATGCGCTGGCTATGGGTGAGTACACGCAGAGGCTCAAACATCATTAGGATCTCTCTCCACATCTCCTGCTTTTTCTTTTTCCTATACAGCTGTTTTTATTCTCTCAGCTGGTTGTCTCTGTGCAACTGGAATCAGAGCTTCAGGTAGCTCTAGGCTTCACCATTACTGCCTCATAACTAAGGAGGAAAGAGAACTCCTCCCTGCTGGTTTTAATGAGGAAAATCCTAGGGAAAAATGTGGAGGCATTCTGGTAAGATCAAATGAATATCTATGGACTGACCACTGTGGCTGAGAGGTGAGGACTAGGAAAACTCTAGCTGGAATCATGTACCAGATGGCAACAGGCTAGTAAGAGACTTGGAGTAGCAGAGATGGCAGTTCCCTAAAGAATTGGAGTGATGTAACTAGAGCAAGGAAGAAAGATGTGCTGGGTGGTCAAAACAGCAGGTGCCAGATGAGAAGTGAGAATCTCTGAAGACTTGCTTTGCCCCTAGAGAATACACTAGGCACTTAGCAATTATTTTAGCCCACTCAGCATCTGGACCTCCTTCCTTCTTTTAGGGAACTGTGAATCTTATTAGCCTTATGGTGGAAGGCCTAAGCCATTTTCTACTACCCATTTTCCAGAGAAGTTGAAAATGCCAGATACTTGGCTTTCCACCCTCCTTTGTAATAAGGCACAGGAAAATGAGCTTGACACAGCCAATGTCCTGGACTTTGAGTCGGGAATTGGTGACAGCAATATTCAGGTCACTGGCAATACCCAGTCTGGGGCAGCAGCAGCAGCGGATACAAGCTGGGGATCCAGTACTGATGGGTAGCAACAGCAGTGTCCTGCCAGGATTAGAACTATAGTTTGAATTTGAAGGTGATCCTGGCTGTTACCCAAGTTCATTTGCTCTTGTCTATATCTGAGCCTGCTTCTTTAGCCTCTTGGTGATACTGTGAGCTCCCAGTAACTTTACAACAAATTGGTTCTCTGCTTAATCAATCTAGAGTTAGTTTCTATGGCAAACAGCTAAGCTACAGAAAACTCATGTAACTTTAGTATCCCAGGATCAGAAAACTCTGGCAGCTCCCTGTGTTGTTGAGAAAATTAATTATTTTCTCTCTTCTTTGAGAAATGTTGACTAGCAACTTGCCCTATATTAGGTGTAGCTTATTTTTAATACTTGATGTTACTTACACCAATCCATATTAAATAATTCCAAAAGCATATTTGATAGTCTATGCTGTCCACTTGCAGGTAGATATCATTGTTAAAATTCAATATTTCTCTTGGATTTCATTATGAGGATGACCTCAAGGTCACCAAACCTTCTCTGTTTTTCTCCTTCAGTTCTACTAAGGTAAAAATGCCATTAAGTGGTTCACTTTCAACTAAAGTCTCAGGTAGAACATGCCATCCCTCCAATTTTAAGAAAAATGGTCTGACTCCCAAGGCTTTGGGAGCCAAAAGGAAAATGAACAAGTAGAAAAACTAAAACTTCAGTGAAGGACTTTTAATGCATACCTTAAATAAGAGGAAATGGTCTCCTTAGATAGCCAGACTTTTAATGCATACCTTAAATAAGAGGAAATAGTCTCCTTAGATAGCCAGACAGATTAGTGGTATAATTGTGTACCTTAAATTGCTGCAAAGGATAATGAAGATTAAAAAGTTGCTTTTATATGACAACATGAGCTTCCAGCCTGTTTTTACAGTTCTATGTGGAACACAAAATTTAGAGTGAAGTTGCTAAGGGATGACAGGAAACTGTTGCTAAGGCTAAACATGATCTGAAAATATGCAACATGTCACCAAAAGATTTATTAATTTATCTTCTCTCTAGTCTTTGTTTGGAAAGTGAACACATACACATGGATGCTAAGGATAGATGTCAATGACCCTTACAAGTGGCCCATGTTCATCTGCCACAGATATCTAAACACTGCTGCTTGGCGCAGTCGTGTTTAGGACACTTTTACAGCAAACAGGGTGCTATGCGATTTTCCGCTGCTTCTCAGTAGTACATGAACTGTAGGTGCGTTGGTCTCTCATTTTGTGAACACTAACTAGTTCAGGCACATCTGTCACTTTCAAGGCAGGGTCAAGTGTAAAAATAATGACTGTCTAACTTAATAATCATGACAGTGTTAAATAAATTCCACACTTTAGAGAAGTAGATCTTAGAATTTATCAGGAGCTATCAAGTCATTACATACTGACCATACTAGGAACTTAAGTCATTTTCCATGGGAGGAGGATGTACAGTAATTACCAGTTAAAACATTTTCTCCTAGTTCTTCTCTTCTGCTTTTTCCTATTAGTTTTACTGGGAGCTAATCACCATTTAGAAGGAATGACAGATACCCTCGAGCCTCAAGAATGCCAGTGAAATATTTACGTTGAATATATAGTCATGTTAGCTTATTAATAAGCATTACGCAAGGTAACACCAGTCAGACCATTTGCTGAGAAATACCTAGGACAATAATTTTGCTTATAAAAAGGAATCAAGATAATCAACAGAAACCAGTTAGAAGCAAGAAGCAAATGAATCAAGTGGTTTTTGAAGATAGAATCTCAACCCAAACCATTAAAAAAACAATGCCAAAGAAACATGATTGTCATTCTCAGCCAAACAACTAGACATGTTCTGTTGTGATCCAAATTAGGGGCATGAAATACACTCTACTACCTAGGGGGGTTTGGAGCCCTTAGATGAATCACAAGTGACATATGGGAACTCATTAAAGAAAAGGGAAGTTATGAGCACCCAGGGGGCTTGCTGGAAATGAGAGCTTTTTTAAAAAGGCCTAAGGGGTCAGTCATCTTTGTTGGAGTATGGTCTTCATCTTCCTTAAAAATAACCCGTTTTACTTTACCACTTCTCCGTTATCATGTTGCCGGAGTATTGACCAATACTGCAAATGTTTAAGTTGCAAGTGTGTTGTGGTGGGGGTGGGTGGAGGGTGGTGATTTGATTGCTTTTGGTTGGAAAATAATAAAAGTCACTGGAGAGAAAGACCTCAGTGCAGCCTGCTTCTGCGGTTTCACCCTACTTGATGGTCACAGTTGAAGTGGCGGGAGCAGGGATAGCCCGTGGATGTTCCTATGCTGTGGAAGCTATGTGTAAGCTGAGCTTTGAATGACACATTATTTCCTCTGTGAACCCCAATCTATTTTCTGCCTGACTAAGCTTATAAAACTCTGCATAAATTCTCCCTCTCAGCCTGTTCCGTAATCCTATGAACACATTGTCTTCCTGTTCATTCCTTCAGCCAGCAAGTACCAGCTGTTGGGTCTAGAAACATTTTATGTTAAGGAAAAAAAAAGTAGATGATCAGAAAGCTGTAAAAACTGCAAAATGCTTGAGATATGCAGATGTTTTAGGGTGGTGAATATTTGACCTGCATAAAAGAAATGATGAGGCTTCCATCAATCATTGCACCGCCATATACTCTGCTGAGATCAGTTTATCCAGACACTCCTTAGCTGCCTAGGTTCTGCATCATCTGTAAACTAATCCAGTTTTGTTTGTTGTGGGCTAAAGAAAGAAAAACTCTGAGCTTAAAAATATGAACAAAGATATAATTATCTTAACATAGCACTCATGCTTTATTTTTATGTAAAAATGCCAGAAACTTTATTATCTATATTGCTCAGCTTCCAAAGGAAAGTGGAAGTCACTTGATAGTAGCTCTCTAATTCCTTGAATGCACACTTCATGCCTCAAGTACACAGGAAGGCTGGTTGCTGTAATTAGAAGTCATATGAAAATGTAGTTTATGTAAGTTGTAGCTAATTACTTAACTAAAAATCCCACTCTTTTGCTATCCTACAAGGAAAAATATCTAATAACACATAATTTAAACATGTCAAAGAGGGAGATGTTGTGACTATCATGTGAAATTTCTTTTAAGAAATATTGGTGGCTGTTATTGAGGACTGAATAAACATTCTTTCTATTTGGAGACTTAAATGAGGATATATCTGGAAAAACAACTTCTTTCTACCCTCCAAATAGTTTGAATAGAGAATTTATGCACATTCTATTACTCATGTCTTCTTATTCATTTTACTGATAATTTTTAGGAGGAATTGAAAACCAATCAAATAGGAATCATAAAACTTTTCCTTTAATAGACTACAATAGTAAATGTTTCAGGCTTTGTGGAGTACTGAGATCCCTTTTACAACTGTGCAAGCAACATTATAGTTGTAGTAAGATACCAGCCATAGGCAGTAGGGAAAACATACTTCATGTGTTTCAATAAAATCATTAATGTTACCTCCACCTAAATGAAACTCAAAGCCCCTAGGACTTTGGGATTGGAGACAACTTAGTCCCAAACATCTTGGGGGTTAGAAATAACTCTGTGAAGCCACATCCCAGCCAGGAGCACTTGAGCAATTCATTGCCTCACTAAATCTTGGTTTCCTGATCTCCAAATGCTACAAAAAATATTGTCAACACAGGAGGGATACAGGAATGTCAGACCACATTTGACAACTTCCTCCCTTTAACATTATCTCCTGAGGTAAAGCGGTGTTCAATGTATCAATGAAACCATAGGGTCATAACACTGAAAAGTATGTTAGTTTAATAGTTTCATTTTAAAAATGAAAGAAATGATGTCCAGAAATACTGAGTCATACAGATAACAGAAAATAAGACCTGAGTTTGAACTATAGACTTTTTTCCATTTTCTCATTTTAGAACACAATCTCCCAACATCAAAGACAATCAGTGTGTTCACTGTCCCTACATACCAAGGATAAAATGCTTACAGTTTAAAAATACTAAAAGAAAACTTATATCAATTACACATAATTCCTGTAGGGGTGATACAATTTTTTCCAACAAAGAAAACATAGTCTTCTGATTCCTAGATAGTTTTTCTACGCCGTTATACAGTCTCTTAGCTATCAAGGTCATTCTTTTCAGATATTAAATATTTGACAAATACCAATAAGTAATAAATAAAATTATTATAATATAAATATGTGAGGCATGATACTTTTTTACTTTTGTTTGTTTTTAAACATAAAGGGGATTTATTTAAAATATGGCCCATTTTATTAAGAGGGATGCTTTCAGTTTGGCCAGCATGCATTGCCTGAAATGTTTCATTATGCAGTACAGCATGTTTATTCAGGTGAAAGTATACAGAATATTGCATATCTCCAAATACACTGATCTAAATGCAAATGTAGTTAAATGTAAAATCCAACCTTGGTGTCATTTGGTGTTACATTCTGCCATCAAAATTTAGAGGTATTTTGTTTTTCATTTCTATACACAGAAATTCAGAAATCAATGGCAATTCTGGGAAAAACTTATAAAAATAGAGGTAGAACATTTGAAATTTATGTGTCCAAACCATTTAGAAACCTTTTTCGTTTTGCAGGTGTAGAATATAAATTAATGTTTAGTTTGTGACATAGTCATTTAAAAAAAAGATAGGGATTTGATAACTTTTAGAGGCCATGATGATTACAGAGCATTTAAACATAAGAGAAAGGCAAGTGGCTTTAGGTCTTTATTTTACTCATTTTTAGGAGTAACCACTTTGTTTTCTAGCAAATTCATTTAAACCAAGTTGTTTTGGGACAAGTTTTACTCACTCAAAAGTAACAGATCTTTTTTGTCTTCTAATCAAAATTATATATCCCCAATCTCATTGCTCTATTACCACAAAACAACATCCATAATGAATCTAAAATAAATATCATATTTGCAATCTGGGGATGGAAATGAAATACAACTATCTCAGTTTCTCAACATGAATACTGAAATCCAGTAAGGCTAAACAATTTGTTTATGATCCTACTGGCAGAGTGAATCCAATACCAAAACTCATGCCTTTGGTGTCCACTATTCACAGGAGAATACTGTATACATAACATGAAGCTATAAAGGAGTCACTGGCTCCCAGTGGGTAACTTTATACTTCTTTTGGAACCTGCATTAGCAATTTTATGCCACTGGAGGCATATGTTTCTTTCATGGCAATAAAATGTAATTTTATTAGGCAGAATGAAGTAATATTGAAAAAGAATAGGCGCATTTTATCCAGCTGGCTGAGTATGCCTTCCATCTCCCCACTGTCTATAGCATTTTACTTACTGAAAATTTCTGGCTAACTTACTCATGTAATGAGCTAAGTGTCCTTTGAAGTAATTTTAGATAGTGAATGACATTTTCCAATATGAAAAAAATATAGTATCAAAAAGTATTTCCTATTTGTTTAGAGAGTAGAACTTAAATAATTTCATCACACACACACATACACACATGCATGGCAACTCTGTGAACTACTGATATGTTAATTAACTTGATTGTAATAATTTCAGAACATATGCATATACTAAATCATTGTATACCCTAAATACATATAATTTGTATTTGTCTATTACACCTCAATAAAGCTGGGAAATTTTTAAAATATTTCCTATAGAATGATAACCTTTATGTTGTATGTACATGTGTAAAACCCAAATATATTGATTTTTGTTTCCCAGAGAATAGCATCATGTAGTAGGTTGAGCATTTTGAAAATGTTTGAATATCAGCAATTTCATAATGTTTGACATAAGTATAATACAGTGGGTCAGGTCATGAGATCTGGTCATAGAGGGCTCAAAGTCAAATTCTGGTTCTTCCACTTTGAACTGTTAGATGACTAGGGCTATTAAGAATCAATCTTTAGGGGCGCCTGGGTGGCTCAGTAGGTTAAGCGTCCGACTTCGGCTCAGGTCATGATCTCGCAGTCCGTGAGTTTGAGCCCCACGTTGGGCTCTGTGCTGACAGCTCAGAGCCTGGAGCCTGTTTCAGATTCTGTGTCTTCCTCTCTCTCTGACCCTCCCCCGTTCATGCTCTGTCTCTCCGTGTCTCAAAAATAAATAAACGTTAAAAAATTTAAAAAAATCAATCTTTATAAAATTCTAATCCATGTGCTGGTCATATTGTAAGCTCAGAAAAAGTACTAGTTGTTTGATGATGATGATGATGATAATCATCATCTTAGTTTAGGCTTCTATAATAGAATACCATACACCCACGGACAGGTTGGCTTATATAACAAACATTTATTTTGCACAGTTATAGATGCTCGGAAGTCCAAGATCAATGATTCAGGAGATTTGGTGTCTGGTGAGCACCTACTTCCTGGTTCATACATGGTTTTCTTCTTGCTATTGTCATCACATGGGAGAAGGAGAGTTAGAGAGCTCTCTGGGGCCCTTCATAAGGGCACTCATCCAATTTATGAAGGCTCTACCCCCAGGACTTATTGCCCCCGCAAAAACACCACTTTCTAATACCATCACATTGGGGATTAAGATTTTAACATATGAATTAATGGAGGACACAAAAAATCAGTCTACAACAATGACAGTGATGATCATGATCATGATGATGGTGTTTGATAATGTTAGTTTATACAACTAATCCGCCCTGATTGAGTCAATGGGTTTAGACAGTTGACATGTTTAGAATATTGTGGATATCATGAGTATAGAGAAAAGAAAGCATATACTAAATGAACTTGGGTTTTGTTGTAAATGAAAATTGGAACCTACTGAAAACTTTGATTAGCAATCTGCGTAGATAATGTTTAGAAAATAATTCTAATGTGTTCATGGTGTAATCACTTTTAACTGATTGAAGCCAATATCTAACTTACTATCTAGACAAGTTTTAAAAAAGACATGGCATCAGAAAGGACCCTTTGCTAATTTCCTGATTAAAAATCACTATTCTTCATACATTTAAGAATTAATTTGGTCATATTATAAGCACGAAAGCAGAATTTTTCTTTTTCTTTTCCCTTTTAAATTCAAAGTCAAGCATCATCTCATTTAATCCTTACAACAATCCTATGAAGAGAGTTCTGTCATTACCTCAATTTTACAAAATAGAAAATTGAGGTTCATAAGAGTTAAATCACATTCTAAATGTCTTGAACCTAATACATGAGAAATTCAAAATACTGAAACAATGGTAGCTAATTCAATTTGAAGAGTTTATCCAAAGGGTATATCAAAGAATTTGGAAGGTAAATAGAAGACATGAACTATGGAGGGCCTCACAAGTCATGGGGATTTACCATTTTTTAATAACAGTCAATAAGTGTGTCTTTCTAAATAAACACAATTTTAAACTAGTAGATATAAGATTATTATGGTTTTTACCAGTAATCTTTGTGACCCCTTAAAGTTATGCCTCACTTTAAGTCAGTGGAAAGATTCTTTGCTATGGACAGGAACACACACATCCAAGGAAGGGTCTGATGCCTTCTCCTGATGTTCCTTATCTCGTCATTCAGGAATCTCCAGGAAGTATGGGCCAAGTACGTTTTGAGTTTGGCAATATTTACTGTTATATTTTATTTTACCTAAGTATATATTTTATTTATATTTCTATATTTCTATATTTCTATTTATATATTTATATATACATTTTACCTAAATATATATTTATTGTTTACATACTCATGTGTTTGCCATTGTTGTGTGATCTAGAAACTCAAAGGTAAATAAAAATATATCCCAACCCATGAAGAAATCATTGTTCTGTAGGAAAGGTAGGAAAGAAAATAGATGATTTTAAAATATTGATTTATACACTCTGCTAGAATTATTCAAGGGAACACAAAGAAGGAGATTAGCAAGTGTTCTGAAAGAAATGAGTCCCAATTTGCATCTTAATATATAATCAGGTACATGCATATAGACATGATATGCAACCCCAACTATTAATAAAAAAAATAGGGCAATTAAGGATTTGACAATATCAAGTGTTTTCAAGGGTCAGAACCTGTCATATATTGCTGGTGACAATGAATAGTGGTACATCAATTTTGAAGAGCAGTTTAGCTCTTCATTGTTAGCATTGTTTATAAGAGTCTCAAATTATAAACATCCATGTTCATCAATACATAGAGAAATAAAATATGGCATATTCATACTGTGGAACACAATACTCAAATTGAAAGTGATGAAGTAGATAAGATTATGTATCTCCATATTGACAAATATCAAAAACATAATGTTGAGTAAAATATTGCAAAATGATAAATATGGTATAATAGTACTTATGTGAATTAAAACACATAGCAATGTTATATAGTAGTGTATATATATGTTTATATATATATATATATGTATGTGTGTGTATATGAATAAAAATTGTAAGAACAGACAAAAACTTTATAGCAGTAGTTGCCTCTGAGGAGGAGGAAGGGCAACAAGATGAAAACCAGAGTTTAAAGGAAACTTCAACATTACTTGTGATGTTTATTTCCTTTATTAAGAAAATAGAGATTCAGAATTTGAAAAAAGCTAAAATTTGTCATGCTGCAAATTGTATTTATAAATACTTCTCAAAATGAAATAAAATGGACAGAAGAATAGAGTGAGCCAAGAGCAATATGGATAAACTACTGAAAAGAATTGAAGTTGGAAGGGAAGGTATCCAGACAGTGGGAATGACCTGGGTAAACACATAGTGGTGTGAAATAGGCTGCTGTGTTTAGGGAAAACATGATTGATTTACTACAAGAGTGTAGAATATGAGGTAGGTAGGAAGTAGCAGGAGAAAAAAATATGACAGATAAATAGACAGACTATGGAGGGCCTTACAGGCGAAGTAAAGGCACTAATGATTCAAGGAGAAATATATATGTGGGAGAAGATGAAAATGTATTAATAAATTTATGGATGATCAGAAATATAATGTGCCTCGTCATAAGAAATACAAAGATGATCTCAAATTCCATTCTTAAATGAAGCAAAGGAGCCATAAACACATTTTGAAACAGTTATGCTTGACCTAGAAGTTCAGATTCAGCAGCAAACCTGCACGGCACAGACATTATCAGTATGGAGTAAATGCTATCACTCTTGCAACTTTGAATTTCTCATCTCCTCAATGGATTGTTAGCATGATCATTTTCTTTTTTTTTTTTTTTAATTTTTTTTTCAACGTTTATTTATTTTTGGGACAGAGAGAGACAGAGCAGGAACGGGGGAGGGGCAGAGAGAGAGGGAGACACAGAATCGGAAACAGGCTCCAGGCTCTGAGCCATCAGCCCAGAGCCCGACGCGGGGCTCGAACTCACGGACCGCGAGATCGTGACCTGGCTGAAGTCGGACGCTTAACCGACTGCGCCACCCAGGCGCCCCAGCATGATCATTTTCAATGTTCATTCCCCAATTCCTTCTCAATGTGGGTTATCTGTAGGTGCTTAAAACCCTTTGGAGGTCCCAACAAAGCAAATGATGATTAAATAAATGTTTTTGATAGATTACATAGATGGGTGCCTGAGTAATGGTTTGAAGCATATAAGAGTTATATTAAGGTCCTCCAGAGAAACATAACTACTAGGATTTGTATGTGTGTATCTTTGAGTGTGTGTGTGTGTGTGTGTGTGTGTGAGTATAAAGGGAGAGAGAAAGATGGATGGAGGGGTTATTTTAAGGGATTGGCTCACCTGATTATGAAGACTAACAATTCCAGATCTGCAAGGTATGCCATCAGGCTGAACACCCAGCAAAGAATGTCACTGATGTTGCCAAGGCCATTATCATGAAGAGTCAGAGAAGAGCCAATGCTGCAGTACAAGAATGAAGACCATCCTTCTTGCTCAGGGTAGATCAGTTTTTTTTTTGTTGTTGTTCTATTTGGGTCCTCAACTGATTAGATAAGGCTCATCTACGTTATGAGGGTCAATCTGTTTTACTCAAAGTCCACTGATTTAAATGTTAATCTCATGCAAAACACCCTCATGGAAATATCCAGAATAATATTTGATCAACTATGTGGGCACTGTGACTCAGCCAGTTTGAAAAATAAAATTAACTATCGTAAGAGTGAAGGCAGGAAAGTAAAGACAATGACTGCAATAATCCATGCTCCTCATTCGGAGCCTCAAAACATAGTAAAAGTTGAGTGCATATTTGTTAGTTTGAATTAATTCCATAGTGATTTAAAATATTTGACAAATATGTGTTTATATATGTATATGTACGTGTATAAATACACACACATATACATAAACATGTCATGAATGTTAGTGTGGCACTCAGTACATTCTCAGGCAATGAGTGCTCATCAGTATTATTCTCTGAATATTCTGCAAGTTGTTTATTCTGTTGGCTTTCTCCCTGTGCCATTTTCTTTGTGTGTTCTGGTGAACAGTTTGATTCAAAATGTCTGATAAAATGTATTAGGGTGGTGCTGGTCTACCACAAAGAAAAACTAAATGTTAAGAGTATCAACTGGAAATTAGTTGTTCTCCAGATCTGTAGACCTCAATAATCTGAACAATCTGCCAAGAAAATAAAATCATCTGTTGAGTCCACCACTGTTTTGAATATAAGAGTTAACGATTCAAGGAGAAACATATATGTGGGAGAAGATGAAAATGTGCTAACAAATTTAGCATGATCAGAAATATAATGTGTCTCATCATAAGAAGTACAAAGATGATCTCAAACTCCATTCTTCAATGAAACAAAGGAGCCATAAACACATTTTGAAACAATTACGTTTGACCTAGAAGTTTAGATTCAGCAGTAACCTGCACAGCACAGACATTAACAGTATGGAGTAAATTCTCTCTCTTGCAACTTTGAATTTCTTATCTACTCAAGGGATTGTTAGCATGGTCATTTTCAATGTCCATTCCCCAATTCCTTCTCAATGTGGGTTAAATGTCCTTCATGGGAAACTTATGCCAATGATCATTTTTACCTCTTAAGAAGACAAAGTTTAAAGCTTCCAAGAACCATTTTACTTTCTTACTGGGTAGTAATGCTACTGAGATTTTAGACTGAATAAAGTTTCTACTTATAAAACATTCAATGGCTCCCAATCTTCTTCACCACCATTGCCAAGTTTTCCATGTTTGAAGTAGAGCTGTGCACTATTGAATTTCTTTCATTATTATTTAATTGGCAATGCAAATGTGTTTATTAAATCATGTTTACCATATCATCTGTTTTTTTTAATATTTATTTTTTATTTTTTGAGAGAGAGAGAGAAACAGAGTGTGCGTGGGGAGGGGCAGAGAGAAACGGAGACACATATCTGAAGCAGACTCCATCCAGGCTCTGAGCTGTCAGCACAGAGCCTGACCTGGGGCTAAAATTCACGAACCACGAGATCATGACCTGAGGCAAAGATAGATGCTTAACTGACTGAGCCACCTAGGCTCCCTCCATATCTGCTTTTTTAAATTTTTATTTTTTTACTTTTGAGAGAGAGAGAGAGAGAGAGAGAGAGAAAATGGTGGAGGGGCAGCAAGAGAGGGAAACAGAATCTGAAGCGGGCTCCAGGCTCTGAGTTGTCAGCACAGAGCCCACGTGAGGCTCGAACTCATGAACCATGAGATTGTGACCTGATCTGAAGTTGGATGCTTAACTGACTGAGCCACCATGGCACCCTATATCATCTGTTTTTAAGAAAAAAAATTAGTATGTATGCTGGAAGTAATAACAAAATATACGTCAGTATGGTGTTTCCACTAACTGTAATACTGACTTTTTCAGAGAGTTCTGTGTGCATTGACTCCACCATTGACTAACTTGGTGATCTTAGGTAGATGACATGCTGTTGCACAACCATCTTAATACTTTCTCTTTTGTCATGGGATATCTGTTATACAGTGTTTGTAATAATTGAACATTCATGAGAAGCTTTTGATAAGCCTTAAATGGCTATACAAATAGAGTTAGCATAATGGATAGAAATCTGATTATAGAAAACAATATCATATATTCTTTTTTTGTTGTTTTTTTTACTATTACATAGTCTAACGTATAAAGATTTTTTTTCTCAGTATGCTAACATACAAATTAAATGCATTCAAAAGATTTTTCTTTCAGTGAGTTAAAAGAAGTGTATTCTTCTAGGGTCTATCAGTGCTGGCAATGCTTTTGCTTCCCCCCCCCCCACCCCCCAGAATTAGAGTATATTTGAGCTGAAAGGGAGCTTGGAGAACATCCAGTTCAATGCCTTTAATTCTCCCTCCCCCGTCCTACCATAATGTAAAATCTAATGTGAACATAAAATAAAAATTTCTACATGGTTTAAATGAATTTCATTTTGGAAACTATATGTTAAAATGGATTTCAATTCTACTAGGATACAAATGAAGCCTGAAATTTTAGATTCAAGAATAAGAAGCAGACTTCCTAAGGGATTTCTTTCTTTCTTTCTTTCTTTCTTTCTTTCTTTCTTTCTTTCTTTCTTTCCTTATAGAATGAAAAGGATTAAAATAAAAAGTTGTTGGGTATCTTTGATGTTACCATAATAATGTCTGGCAAAGTGTATGTATGTAAAAAGGATATATGACCACTATCAAATAACATCCGAAGGGTGTGAGGATGAGCAAAGCTGCAGAGAGTGTAGAGAATATCACTGAAATTCTTAATTTTCTGTTATCTGTAAGCTGATTGAGTATAGTGTAAATGCTTAATTCCAACCTTTTCTCATTGAAAGCAAGCATGCCATTCCCCATAATTATACAAGGTGTGTGCAAGGAATAGAAAATAATTATAATATTAGCCAAAGTAAGACATGATTAGGGACATAAATATTTTGTTTAAAAAAATGAGGATAGGCTGTATTCTTGAGGCAAAAATAAACAGCTTCCATTATTTACATCCTCCTTTAGAGTAGGATTTCCTAACATTTACAAAGATTCCAATTCCCTAATATTTACAAAGACTATCCTAAAATGGAGTTATAAGAAAAATATTCAGAGCACTTCTTAAACATCCATTCATCTACTTTATCATGTTTGGAAAGAGAAATGTTGCAAATAAATATATACTTAAATCTTGAAAACAGAAGATAAAGTAGCAACTAGGGATTATACTCATAACTAGTATTTTAGCAATGTGCTCTACGATAAATTGGCTCCACTCATCAACTAAGAGAACTGAATTAGAATAAAGCAGTGCTCTTTGCAATGTTATGGTTCATGAAGCATAAAAAAGCAGTGATCTTTTGCTTTGGTTCTGATTGGTGTGAACTTGCATTGAACTGGTCAAATCTCCTAAAGAGATAGCTTAGAAGATACTTTGTATATAATACTATAGGTCAGAAAAATATCATAAGTAGTGTTCCCTTTATGCAAGGAGAAAGGAAATCAAGGTTAGAAGAGTTGTAAAAAATCAAGTCACGAAGAAATAAATGACAGTTTGGCTTTGAAAAAAGAAGACTCTTCCTCCTCTCAAGATGAAGCAGAGGAGGGAAGAATGAGGAAGAATACATAATATATTTATAGTGGAAATCAAGATGAGTGCCCAAAACATTTTCATTTGGAGCAGAGGGGATTTAATAGAACTTAGGCCAGATAACTTAAATCTTCTCAGGAAAAATTGGGTCTTGTGTTTAGGAAAAAGAGATGGACAAAAACATGATGGTCATAGGAGTGTTGAAACAGTTTGGAACAGTGGCTGTGAGTCACTAAAAATGGAGAAAAAATAAGGAGAATAAAAAGGGTGCTAAGGAGCTATAAGGACCCAGTTGAGGTTAAAAATCAGAGAGACAGTCTGTTTGCATTAGTGAAAGAGGAAAGAAAAGATGCAAAGCAGGTATTTCAGGGAAGGCAGCCAGCCAGCCACAAGTTCCTAATGTGAGCAGCAAATGATCCATAATCATGCTCAAAACAGATAATGAAAACACAAAATATCAGTACCATACTGTTTTGATTACTGTGCATCCTGGATCTGGATGTCTGTTTCCTTCCTGAGATTAGGGAAGTTTTCAGCTATTATTTCTTCAAATAACGTTTCTGTTCCTTCTCTTTTCTCCTTCTGTGATTCTTATAATGCAAATCCTATTATGTTTGATGATATTGCTAAGTTCCCTTAACCTATTCTCATTTTTATTATTCTTTATTGTTTTTTTTTTTCTGTTCTGCTTGGTTGCTTTCCATGATACTTTCTTCCAGTTTGCCAATCCATTCTTCTTCATCCTCTAATCTGCTACTGATTCCTTCTAGTGTATTTTTTTTTTAATTTCAGTTGTTGAGTTTTCTAACAGGTTCTTTTTGATATTTTATATTTTTTTGTGGAAGGTCTCATTGAGATATTCTACTCTTTTCTCAAGTCCAGTGAGTACCTTTATGACCATTACTAGGAATTATTGATCAGGCATATTGCTTGTCTCAGTGGCATTTAGCTCTTTTGCTGTAGTTTTGTCCTGTTCTTTCATTGGGGAAGTATTAATCTGTCTCCGCATTTTTTTTTAATTCTCTGTGTTTTTCTGTATGTATTAGGAAAGCTAGAAATATTTCCTGATCTTGAAAGTAGAGGTCCTGTGGTGCCCTGTAGCACGGTGCTCCTGTTCACCAGAACCAGGCACTCCGAAGGTATGTATGCACCCTACTGTTGTGGTTGAGTCAATTCAGTCCAGTTGGCTGTAATGGTAAGTTTTGCCTGTTGTGTGCACATTGGGAAGGGTCTGTTTCCTGTGCTGTTAAGGGGCCTGTCTGGGGCCACTGTAGGCTTACGACTGGGTTGGGTGGGGTTAGCAGATCAGCTGTCTGCCCTCAGTCCATTTGTTGGGACTGTAGTCACACAGAACTGCAGGGCACTTTCCCTGAAAGGCTTTTTGTGGTTGGTGGGGCCAGCAGTCAGACCTGATGTGTGCCCCCAGTTCCTCTGGTGGGGCTTGCAGTTACACTGATCAGCAGTGTGCTCTCTCTACACTCACTTCCCCATTTCATGCTCACAGATTGGAAGAACAAATATTGTTAAAATGTCCAAACTACCCAAGGCAATCTACAGATTTAGTATAAACCCTATCAAAATACCAACAGCATTTTTCACAGAACTAGAGAAAATAATATTAAAATTTGTATGGAATCACAAAATACGTTAAATAGTCAAAATAATCTTGAGAAAGAAGAACAAAACTGGAGATATCACAATTCCAGATTACAAAATATACTACAAAGCCACAGTAATCAAAACAATATGATACTGGCACAAAAATAGACACATAGATCAATAGTACAGAATAGAAAGCCCAGAAATAAACTCACACTCATATGGTCAATTAATCTACAACAAATAACACAAGAATATACAATGGGGAATATACATTTAGATAGCTAAATGCAAAAACAAACAAACAAACAAACCAAAAGTGGACCATTTTCTCTCACCATACACAAAAATAAACTCAAAATAGATTATGGATCTAAATGTGAGAGAAGAACAATAAATCTTAGAAGAAAGCACACAGTACTTCCCTTGATATTGGCCATTAGAAACATTTTTCTAAATATGCCTGCTCAGGCAAGGGAAACAAAGAAAAGTTAAACTATTGGGACTACAGCAAAATAAAAATATTTTGCACAGTGCAGGAAGCCATTAACAAAATAAAAAGGAAACCTCATTAATGGGAGAAGATATTTGCAGAGAAGATGTGGTATATATAGAGAATGGAATGTTACTGAACCATAAAAAAGAATGATATCTTGTTATTAGCAACAACATGGAAGGTCCAAGAGAGTATTATGCTATGTGAAATTAGTCATACACAGAAAGACAAATACCATATGATTTCAGTCATATGTGGAAGTTAAGAAGTAAAACAAATGAATAAAGAAAAAAGGAGGCAAACCAAAGAAAGAGACTCTTAAATACAGAGAAAAAAAACAGTAATTGCCAGAGGAGAGGTAGGTGGTGGAGAAATGAAATAGATAAAGGAGGCTAAGAGTATATGTATTTTAATGAGCTCTGAGTAATGTGTAGAAATGTTTAATTATTACATTGTACACCTGGAACTAATATAACTCTGTGTGTTAATCAGATCCAAAAATAAAAACAAAAAAATAACCAAAAAATATAATATATGAAAAGTTGTCAGATGCAGCTAGAACCATTCTTTGAAAAAAATCATGTCTTTAAATGAATTTGTTAGAAAAGAAGAAAAGTTAAGAAATTAATTATTCTAATGAGGTAGAAAAAAATCAATAAAATAATACAACAGAATATGATGTAAATTTGTATATAAAAAGATAAAATATCAATTAATGAATGAATTTAGCAAGACTGTTGGATTTAATGTAAATATACAAAAATCAATTCTATTTCTGATACATAAAAATAAAATGATAAGAAAACTATGGGAAGCAATTTTAAATGCTTAAAAATAAACCACATAAAAATATATAGGACCTCTATACATAAAGTATAAGTTATTTTTAATTAAAAGTATATACATAAATACATGGAGGGTTACACCATGCTTGTGAACTGGGAAATTCAATACTGTAAGGATATCAACTTTCCCCAAGTTGTTTTATAAATTCAATTCAATCTCAACAAAATACAAATATATGTTTGTATTATTAAAACTTTACAAATTGACTTTTAAATTTATATGTCTAAGAATAGCTAAAATATTTTGAAAGAAGAATAATGATGAGGGGAGGAGTTTCTCTATCAGAGACCAAGGATTATTTTAATACTACATTAACTAAAACTGATATTGTTTCATGGATAGAAAATTGATCAATGGGAGTACCTGGATGGCTCAGTGGGTTGAGTAAGGACTCTGGATTTCAGCTCAGTTCAGGTCATGATCTCACAGTTCTTGAGTTCTAGCGCCACATTGGGCTATGCACTGATAGTGGGGAGTCTGTTTGGGATTCTCTCTCTCCTCTCTTTGTTCCTTCCCCTCTTGTGCTCTCTCTCTCTCTCACAAAATAAATAAGTAAACTTAAAAAAAAGAATTCCCACAAAAAAAGAGAAAAAAATGACCAATGGAACATAATAGTGGCCAATAAGAGACCCATGCATACATAGATACTTGATTTATGACAAATTTATGAGTCAGGTCAATGGTGAAAGTAATGTTTTCATAATAAATGAATTTTGAGCCCTACCTCGCAGTAGAAAACAATTATTTCCAGTAGAATTTTATGTCATAAAGTTAAAGACAAAATAAATCTAGGAAATAATATGTGAGAATAATTTCATTACCGTAGAATTGAAGAGAAATCTCATAGATACAAAATATATAAAAATTACACAAGTACATAAAAGATATATAAGAATACTCAAGTATATAAAATTTTAAAATAAATTAGACTTAATATGAATTGCTGTTCACTGAAAGAAGAAAGTTGAAAGCTACAGGCTCAGAGAAGATATTTTAACACATGTAACAAAGAGAATATATAGATCTCCTAGGAATCATTAAGAAAAAGATAGCCAATCTAATAGAAAGAAAAGTGCAAGATATTTGAACAGGAAATTAAAAGAGGAGATCCAAGTGGCCAATAAACATATAAAAGAGGCACTAAATTTCATTATTAATCAGAGAAATCACAAAGAGAGACCATGACTCACTCATTTTACTGGCAAAAGTTAGTACCATTGACATATCATGTGTTGCATATTTTGGTATGTGGAACAATTTAATTGTTCATCAACAGTGCAATGGAAAAAAAAATCGCAGTATAGTCCTACAATGGAATTCTATTCAGCAATACAAATGAACAAACTTCAGGTGTTTCCAACAGTGAGGAATCTCACAAACATAATGTTAAAAAACAAGCCAAGTACAAAAGAATGCATACACTTATTAAAATTTATATAAAAAGTTCAAAATGAAACATAACTAAAGTTTCCTCTTAGAAGTCAGGAAAGTGTATATTTTGGGGAAGAAGGGAAGAGTTATAATTGAAAGGGGACAAAAGAAAGGCTTTTAGGGCAGGGGCTGTGTCCTATTTCTTAACCAGGATGGTAGTTACATGAGTTATTCACTTTGCAAAATTTCCTTTAGCTATGCATTGTTTCCTGCATTTTTCTAGATGTGTGTTACACTTCAACAACAACAAAAAGTATTTTATAAAAAGAACACGTGAATGGAAGCTTTGACACTGTATTTCTTCTACGTACAAAGCAATAAATTTCTAACGCGATTTCCCATTTCAATCGCAATTCATAACATTTTCGGACATGTAACCTTAGATTCTAGAATCCTTTTGAACAGTAACAACAATGGCAATGAGGGCTCAGAGGAACTACAGCATATATTACAATTCTCTGGCTTCAGAGCAGTTACTCTAGGTGCCTTTCTCTTATTCCCTTTTGCCCGTTGATGACCTGGGACCACTAATACTTGTAAGACGCCACAAGGCTCTTCATCAATAGCTCAAAATACCAATTTGACTACCCCTAAAATGTAGGTGAGTGTCACAGCAGGACACGATGAAGCCCAGCTCCATTAAAAATATTAATAAAAGTAAAGTACCAATTTATTAAATGAAAATCCTCTGATCTGTTCACTATAGCAAACAGCTGTTATTCTGTATCCTACTGAGGGCCTTGGGATCCAGTGATACCAGCAGGTCTGCCTCTGTGCACAGTTCTCTCAGCTGGTCAAATAAACAGCCCCTCTATCCTCCTGTAGCGATGCAGGGCTGCTCCCAGTTGTCAAACTCAAATAATCCCCTTCAAACAGAATCCCTGGCAAGTTCAAAGAAAACATGCCAAACCCCACTGTTTTTGGCAGATAATGGACACTGAGAATTGGCTGCAGGAGCAGAAACAGAAAGATGCCTCTGCATATGAACCTTTAACAAACCAAGCGTTATCACAAATATCTCTCCCCATCCAGTGACCTTTCCCAAAAAATCATCTCTAATCCCTAATGCTTCAGTATTCTTTTCTGCCACATTTCATATCCCAATAGTTAAAAGTTCAAGATTCCTTAGTAGCATAAAATTTTACTCATAGTTTTCTAAGCATACAAATATATATTTTTATAAATATAAATACATATAGTTTGAACACGGTATAACCAAATCATAAAAAAGTAGGTGGGATTGTATGTCAAAACACAATTTGACCCTTATTCTACTAATTAGGAAAGATATAAAAAAAGCATTCAACATGCATAAATACTGCATGGACACTGTAAAATTAGTAAGCAACTTGTAAGCTATAAATAACCAATACAGCTAATAATTCACCTATATACTTTGACGAATAGAAGGCAAACTTTTTCAAGACTTGGAAATAAGTTTCTCCATCCCTTGTCGGTCGTTATAATCTTCCCTTGTATCCCCATGGACCACTCCTACAGGAAAACTATGATTATCTATCTCTTCTGTCTGTCTGTCTGTCTATTTAATTATGCTTAAGAAAATGAGGTACAACATTTAGCTGATTTATCAGGCAGGACTGAATGTATGATCCAATGGATGAATATTGCCAATAGTGAGTTCAGCACAAGTGATTTAAAACGTCATGTTACTATGTAAATATGACATGACTGCTTATATTCATCATTTGATTTCTGCCTTTATCCACAATGAATATCCTGGCTTGATTTTAATAGGCACCATGGAGCTTATTTCCTAATTCCAAGCAGCTCTTAAACTTCAGAAATAAAATATTTTCGCTTATCTCACAAGAATGCTTTAAGTATAAATGTGATAACTTGTCAAGAAGTATTTGAGTTCATTGAAGAAAAGGTAGTGTGTAAAAGAAATGTGATATTACAATGATTATGGGTTTCTCATGGAGATCCCGAGTCTTCCATTTCTCTTGAAAGGATGTCTCAGGTTTTCTTTTCAATGGAATGGCACCCTTGACACTGGATCCCTTGAGAGGGCTATGCTAGAATAAACATTCAACTGAGAGTCAGAAGACCCCAATGTTTGTCATGGCTCTACTACCAACTAGTACTGGTAAGTTTTTGTAAAACTCTTTACTTCTATGGAACTCCATCAGGTACTTCATCTTTAAAATGAGAAAGAACTTGACATTATATGAACTTGGAGGTGACTTCCAGCTTTAGCATTCTGAAATTTTGCGATCCATTGTGATTACTCATACTTAAGAAGGCAATAAATTATTTCTGAAAGTTAATAGCAGAATGGTCGTTTAGAAGTTAATTTTCTATCCCCAATGAAATGCCTACTCTCATCAGGTAATTTGAATTCAGGTTTGAAGAGTGATTCAGGTTACAAGAAAAGCCTTCCCTTATCCTATCTGAGTTGATTCCCAAGTGTTTCCACACACCATCATGTGTACTTTTTTCAACTAACCATCATCTCTATATATTTTTTTTCTTTTTTTAAGCATTTGTTTCCTCAAAAAGAATGTAGGCTATCTTGTTTACCACTGAATTTTTAGTGCCCAGAGCAAACCCTTGCCAATAATAGACTCAAAAACATATGTTGAGTGAGAAACAGAATGCATAGTAAAACCACTTAACCAAGTGTAGCATAAGGCTAGATCTGTTTAAGAGAAAGATGTTTAATGAACGCTAATATAGGAAAACTTTGCTTTCTTTAGATATGCCAAAAGGAAAGATGATGTGCCGGAATTAAACCAATAGAAAATATGTGGAAGATTTCCCAGCCTAACACTCTATTGTCAAGTCTCTGGGGATGTATATGGCTTAAGTATGATGAGGTTTTGCAATAATACAAGGAAAATGATCCTCTATTTTATATAACATGGTTTTAATTTGATAGAAGTTTTACTAATCCTAGAGTAACTACTTTTATTGACTGGCATGGTCTTAAAAAATATACAAGGTGAGATGCAAATTTTTACAAAAAATTCAGCTGAGCGCTTAAGTCAGTTTCATTTTGTGCTAATAATATATCATAATGTACAAATTGTTATATATTATGTTTTAGAAATGTAATTTACATAACGGAGTAAAAGAAAATTTAAAGCACAAGAAATGGCTTTTGCAAGTTTTCTCAGCATCTGTAGTTTCAACAACATATGGATCTGATTTGTTATTTCTATTTATTTGTGCATCTATTTTTAAAGATTCCAAGTTTAGCAGAATTAAAAATATGGATATCATCTGCATTGCTCCAGACCACTTTATCATAGAATAGTGATTTGTATATAGGTCATCAAGATTTTTTAGAAAGGAAATCTATAGTTATATTTTATGTAGTCAGAGAATTCACTGTTCCGTGATGCCTTTTCTTGGGTCATCTTGAAAACTGATTGTCACACAATGATCCAATCAGCTATTTGATTGATCTGATTCAGTTCATCCATGGCACCTGGACCAAACAATTCAAGGTCAGGTTATTTCTGTCTGACATTGATGGACATGGCATGTAACATCAAGGGATAAAAAGAGCCCATTATATTTAAAAAACTGCCCTACACTAAATACATTTCTATTGCTTTGCTTAAAGATAACTGAGACTATCTGAAGTGAATAATTTTAGCTCAATGATTTCATTTGACAGCAGTGTTAAGTATGGACTTGCACAATTAGTGTGGACCCTCAGGCAAATTATTGAAAATCCTGATGATAATAATACTTCATTAATGAACTGTAGTTTTGTGTTCAGAAAGTGGCCTAATATAGGATTTGTAAGAATTTGCCTAACACCAAGATAAACAAATAGCTTATGGATCCAGACAATAAGGATAGTGATATAATACATCCAATTTTTCATGTTTTAAAATAAACTACATAAATAGGCAAGAGCTGTTGAACTTCTTGTCCTCTGAATAATCAGTCCCAAACTCAAATTTATTTTTTCTATATCAAAACTTTTGGCTGAAGCATTCCTTCTCCTAATATTAATTGACTATGGATTTACTATGAAATAAGCATTCTTATAGGAGCTGGGGATACTGCAGCACATAAATTACACAAAATTTTCTTTTCTATTAGAGCTGAAATTCCATTGGGTAGAGATAGAAAAAGATATTAAACAAATTATTCAAATACTGTATTGGGAAGTGATAGTGCTATGAAAACAAAGCAAGAGAGGGTGGTTGGGAAATACCTTGGGGTTCGAGGGTTCAATTTTATTTAGTTTTATTTTTATTTAAAAAAATTGTTAACATTTATTCATTTTTGAGACACAGAGAGAGACAGAGGGAGACACAGAATCCGAAGCAGGCTCCAGGCTCTGAGCTGTCAGCACAGAGCTCGATGCAGGGCTGGAACTCATGAACCATGAGATCATGACCTGAGCTGAAGTCGGACGCTTATCCGATTGAGCCTCCCAGATATAGAGGGTTCAATTTTAAACAGGTTTTTTTTTTTTTAATTTTTTTTTTCTTTCAACGTTTTTTTTTAATTTATTTTTGGGACAGAGAGAGACAGAGCATGAACGGGGGAGGGGCAGAGAGAGAGAGAAACACAGAACCGGAAACAGGCTCCAGGCTCCGAGCCATCAGCCCAGAGCCTGACGCGGGGCTCGAACTCACGGACCGCGAGATCGTGACCTGGCTGAAGTCGGACGCTTAACCGACTGCGCCACCCAGGCGCCCCTAGAGGGTTCAATTTTAAATGGAGAGGTCAGGGTAGCCATTTTTGAAAAATGATAGTGTAAGAAATTAAAAAGTGAAAGGGAGATCTATAATATCTGTGGGAAACATGTTTCATGCAGACTGTGTAGCTAGTAAACAGAGTAGGCTGGACTGTACCTGACATATTAGAGCAATAATAAGGAGGTCAGCATGGCTGGAGTGCCATGGAAGAGGGAAGTAGGAATTAGATATAAAGTCAAGTCTGTAGGATCTTGTAGGAAATGATAGGACATTGTCTTTTACTCCAAATATAGTATGAAGCTAGTAATGGGGGTTTTTGAGCAGAAGGGTAACAATATCTGATTACAGTTTAACAGACTTTCCTCACCAAAGTGAAAATAAATTTTGGAGTTTCATCTCAGGATGGAAGAAGAACATTTAGTTAGGAGTGAGATGATAGTGGCTTGGATCAGAGTTTTAAATCATACACTGTTCCTCCCACAGGTGTAGGCTCTGTCCTTGAAATCCTACCTTAAGTGTTCTAGAAGGCTTTCAGAGGTTTTCTAGTTTTTTTCACTAGTAGAATCTACTTATGTCATTAATGAATGTAATTTATAAACATAATCCATTAATCTCACTTATTTGTTGCTTGTTAAATGGAATTTAAAATACCGCCTAATTCATAAGGTAATGATGAGAATTACATAAGAAAATGCATGTAAAGCGTAAGCACAGTCATCATACAGTACAACATAAGCTTCCAATACATGCTAGCTGTTATTGTTAATATGATTAGTGGTACAAAATCTATTCTAGTAAGAAATATAATACTTATTTTAATTTATTTAAGTCTTCCTTAATTATTCATAGTAATGTTCACCAGTTTCAATATAGCAGTCTTGCACATTAATCACTCAGTAGAACTTGTACAATATACCTAATACACTTGTGAAAGGTATCATTAAAAATGATTTTCTGTTTGTTCATTGCTAATGTGTTGAAATATGATTGATTTTTGCATGTGGATGGTGAATTCATTTACCTTGATAAATTTATTTATGAATTTTAATGGTTTATCGGTAGATTTCTTGGGCTTTCTATACATACTGTCATATCTTCTGCAAAAATGTCAGCTTTATTTATTTACATTTGTTATACACTTTCTTTCTTTTTTTTCTTGCCTTATTGCAATGGTAAGAACTTCCAGTGCAGTGTCTAATGGAAATGGGGTAATGGGAATCCTTACTTCATTTCTCATCTCAGTGGAAAGGCTTGAACTATTTTACTATTAAGTTATGATATTTTTTATAAATTTTTGGTAGATAACTTTAATTAAAGATGCAACCTTGAGGTGATCCATATATTATATATGATTGGAAAGATTCAAATTGCAAATGTTTTGTTTACGGTTTCTATATCTGCATTGAGATATTGAGATAATCTTCTTTCCTTTTATTTGTATCTAGCTTTTGATGTCAATGTTATTCTGCCCTCATAAAATCAATTGAGAAGTGTTTCTTTATTTACTTCCTGGAAAATTTGTGTAAGGCTGGTGTTACTTCTAACATTTGGAAGAAATCACTGGAAAAACCATTTTGGCCAGAAATTTTCTTTTCAGGAAGTTAAAAAGAATTTAATCTCTAATAAATACAAGAAGAGTCATTTTCTATCTCTTGTATTAGTTTTGGTAGATTGTACTTTTCAAAGAATGTGTTCATTTTCTTGTTAGATTTTCAAATTAATTAAAATATAATTTTTGGTAGTTATTATAGTAGACTGAATATGATCCTCCAAAAGATATTCATACATGTATCCCTGGAACATACAAATGTGACTTTAGATGAAAAAAGGGTCTTTACAAATGTGATTAAGTCAAGAATCTTGAGATGGAGAAGAAATTATCCTGGATGAGCAGAGTGGGTCCTAAACACAATCACATGTATCCTTAACAGAGAGAGACTTAGGGAAATTTCAGAGACAGAAAAGAAGACAAAAGGACCATAGTGGCAAAGATTGGAATGGTGTAGCCACAAGCCTAGGAGTGTTGGTAGCCACCAGAAGACAGAAAAGAAGTGAAATGGATTCTCTCGAATCCCTAGAGCTACTGAGGGAAGCATGGCCTTGCTGACACACTACTTTTGGTTCAGTGATTCTAATTTGGACTTCTGGCTAGAATTCCAGAATTGTGAATGAATAAATTTCTGTTATTTTAAACTACTAGCCAGATTTGTGGTGATTTGTTACAGTTAAGAAAACTAATTCAAGACACTTTCATTTTTGTCAAAAAATTTTTACAATATATTGCAACATTATCTTTTTGCATTTCTAATATAGATAATTTGTGTTTTCTCTGTGCAGTTTTCTCTCTCCCTACCCTTCTCTCTCCCCACCCCAACTCCAAACATTTAATATCTCTGTTACTATTTTGTTAACTACTTATAACAAGAAACAGCTGTACTGGGCAACTGGTTCCTCTCCTTCCCTCCCTCCCCAGGGGTTTATCAATTTTATTAGACTATTCAACTAACATTTGATGCTCTTATCTTCATTATTTCCTTTCTTATGCTTTCTTTGTGTTCAATTTACCATTCTTTTCTCACTTGTTGACATGGACATTAGGTCATTCATTGTTTAGTGTCTCTATTGTATGTAAAGCCACAAATTTCCACTTATACTTCATTTGTAGCTCACAAGTTTTATGCTATGTTACATTATTCAATAAAATATATTTTCTGATATCAATTCTCTTTGACTTACGGGTTTTTATATATATTATGTTTAATGTCTAGGCATTTGAGGCTATTCTCTTCATCTTTATATATTGATTTCTAGGTTAATTCTACAATGATTCTTTTTATATTTTTAAAATATTTTTAATGTTTTTATTTATTTTTGAGACAGAGAGAGGCAGAGCATGAGCAGGGTAGGGGCAGAGAGAGGGGGAGACACAGAATCTGAAGCAGGCTCCAGGCTCTGACCTGTCAGCACAGAGCCCGATGTGGGGCTCAAATCATGGAGTGTGAGATCATGACCTGAGCCGAAGTCAGACGGTCAACCTACTGAGCCACACAGGTGCCCCAATTCTACAATGATTCTTAAACATGCTTTTTTATGGTTTCAATCCTGAGAAATGCAATGAGATTTACTTGACATGGTCATGCAGTACATGATTCTTCTTTTCTTTTTCCTTTTTTTAATATTTATTTATTTTAAGAGAGGGAGAGAGAGAGCAGGAGAGTACACGCTCATGAATAGCGAACAGGGGAGAGGCAGAGACTGAGATAGAGAGACAATCCCAGGCAGGCTCCATGCTCAGTGTGGAGCCTGATGCTGGGTTCAGTCTCACGACCATAACATCACAACCTGAGCTGAAATCAAGAGTTAGACACTAACCAACTGAGCCATCCAGGCACTTCTGATTCATATTTTTAAATGTTCCATATGCAATCAAAAAGAATGTCTACTCTCCTAGTATTGGATATAGTGTTCTATGTATTTCAATTAGGACATATTTCATAATTGCTATTCAAATTTTCTTTATTTTTTTGTCTATTTGTATTATCAGTCACCATGAGATATGTGTTAAACTCTCCCATGATGACTGTGGGGTAGTGTATTATTTCTTATATTTCTCTCAATGATTTATTTGTGTACTTCTCTCTATATTATTAGAACAAGGCATTTTAAAATATCTGTTTTATTGATACACTGACTCTTTTATATGAAGAAACATCCCTTTTTACTTCTAAAAATTAGTCTTGTCTTAAAGTCTGATTTTTCTAATGTTACTATAGCTATTTCTGATGGCTTTTGGATAATTCTTGTATAATATATCTTTTTATCCCTTTGTTTGCACTCAACCTGGATCTATATTTCTTTGACTTAACTGGAATCTCTTGTATACAGCACAGAGTTGGGCATTAAGCTTTTGTTCAAGTCTAATAATCTCTGTCTTGTTTGGGGTATGTGATTTAAAAAACACATAAGATCTACTCTCTTCCAAAATTTTAAATGTAGAGTACGCTATTAACTATATGCATAGCACTGCCCAGCAGCTCTCTAGCACTTTCTTCATTTTGTATAATTGAAACTTTATACCACTTAACAGCAACTCCCCATTTCTCCCTTCCTCTAGACTCTGGCAACCGTCAGTCTACTTTCTGCTTCTTTGAGTTTGACTACTGCAGTTACCTCATATACATGGAATCACACAGTATTTTCCTTCTGTGACTAACTTATTTCACTGAATATCCTTCAGGTTCATCAATGTTGTATATGACAGGATTACCTTCTTTTTAAAGGCTGAATAATATTCAGTTGCATATACATATCACATTTCCTTGATCCATTCATTTGTCTATGGGCATTTAGGTTGTGTCTACATCTTGGATATATTGAATAATGCTGCAATGAATGTGGAAGTGCAATCTCTTTGAGAACCAGATTTTAATAGCTTTAGAAACATACCTATAAGGGGCACCTGGGTGGCTCAGACAGTCAACAGTTTGATTGCAGTACAGGTCATGATCTCATGGTTCCTGAGTTCAAGCCCTGCATCAGGCTCTCTGTTGTCAGCAGAGAGCCTACTTCAGATCCTCTGTCCCTCTCTCCCCAGAAATAGGAATGGTAGTTTTAATTTTTTGAGGAATGCCCATACTGTTCTCCATAGCATCTGTTACCATTTTACCTTCTCATCAACAGTGTACAGGGATTCTAATTTCTCCACATTTTCACAAGCACTTATTTATTTCAATAATGGCCATCCTAGTCGATTTAAAGCAATGTCTCATTGTGGTTTTCATTAACTTTTCTCTGACAATTAGTGATCCTGAGAATCTTCTTATATACCTATCAGTCTTTTGTATATATTCTTTGGAGAAATGTTTATTTAGCTCTTTTGCTCATTTTTGAATCAGGTTACATTTTCTTTTCTTTATTTTTTTTTTGCAATTAGTTGTAGGAATTACATATTTTGGATATTAACTCATTATTAATTATGTGGTTTGCAAATATTTTCCCATCTTGTAGGTTGCCTTCTCACTCTGTTTTTGTTTGTTTTGGTTATTTTTTGCTGTGCAGAAGCTTTTTAGTTTGATGTAATCCAAGTCCCACTTGTTTATTTTTGCTTTAGTTGTCTGTACAACAAAATACTAGTAAGCTGACTCCAATCATACATGAAAAGGATCATACACTATGACTAAATGGGATTTATTCCTGGGGTACAAGGATAATTCAACATACAAAAGTTAACCAATGTTACATACATTAACAGAATAAAGAATAAAAATCATATAATTATCTCAATAGAAAACATTTCAAGGGCACCTAGGTTACTCAGTCGGTTGAGCGTCAGACTTTGACTCAGGTCATGATGTCGCGGTTTGTAAGTTCGAGCCCCCTGTTGGGCTCTGTGCTGATAGCTCAGAGCCTGGAGGCTGCTTCAGATTCTATGTCTCCCCCTCTCTTTGCCCCTCCCAGGCTCACGCTCTGTCTCTCTCTGTCTCTCAATAGTAAAAAACGTTAAGAAAAAAAATTAGAAAACATTTCATAAAATTAACACCTTTTCATGATAAGAAGCACTCAACAAACTATGAAGAGAAAGAAATCATCTCAACATAATAAAGCTCATATATGGAAAGACCATAGCTCATATTGTAGTCAATGGTTGAAAACAGAACATTGGCTATTTGGTCCTGTCTCTTCTTTCTGCTCCCAGGAGAAACTGAGAGCTGGGGATGTCCTCTTATTGGGTAGTGCTATAATAAGAGGATCAATTACGTTGGGAGTGTGCCATAAATTTTCCTACCAGCTTCTTTGTACTTTATTTAGTGCTTACTTGGGTGCATGAGTCTCTCAACTGGTTCCTCTTTGTCAGAACAAGGAGATTTGGTCCATGTATTATTGTTGAATCTATGTGTCCCTAGGGGGAAAGTTTCTGGAGCTTCCCATGCCACCATTGTGTTGATGTCACATCCTTCTGTCTTTTAGTTAAAATATTAGTCCACTTACATTCTACTGGTTTATTTCGATTTAGCTCTACTATTTTCCATTTGTTTTCTATTGGTCTCAACTATTCTACATTCCCTATTTTTGTTTATTCAAAGTTTTCTTCAACATTTACTTTTTTCTTTTTATTTTATCCTGAGTTCTAAACTGTTTAGCCTATCTATTAGAACTTAGCTTAGATATTAAACATGCAGATTTATTAATACTTAATACAGATTGGTGCACTTAACATTTACCAGATAAAGCAAGGTTCTAGAAACCATTTAACAATATTTACATCCTCTTGTTTTTTGTGTTAATGTTGTAAATTTCAGAAGACATTCTAATGACTCTATACTCATTCAGAATTCTCCTCTTATATGTCCTTCCTACATTTCAACATTTTCATTTTTAGTTATTTCTTTTTGCTTGAAACTCTGGTTCTGTTTTTTCTTTTAATGTGTGTTTACTGGTGAAAAATGATCTCAGATTGTCTGAAAATATCTTAATGTCACCTTAAAATTTTTTTAATGTTTATTCTTAAGAGAGAGGCAGAGAATGTGAGCAGGGGGGAGGCAGAGAGAGAGGGAGACACAGAATCTGAAGCAGGCTCCAGGCTTTGAGCTGTCAGCATGGAGTCCGATGCAGGGCTTGAACTCACGAACCACAAGATCATGACCTGAGCTGAAGTTAGATGCTTAACCGATTGAGCCACCCAGATGCCCCAATACCATCTTTTCTTAAAATATATTTTTACTGATTATATAATTCTAGATTCAAGTTTTTTCTTTTAGTACCTTAGAAATGTCAGCCATTATTTTTTGGCTTCCCTTCTTTTGCTGAGATGTTAACTGTTAGTATTGCTGCTATTTTGAAGGCAATGTATCTTTTTTTTTCCCACCTTTGGCTATTTTGGCTTCAGTTTTGCTTTGTAGTTAGACTCCTGTGGTTCTTCGTAAACATTTTTGTCATTGTTATTTTTTGATAGTTTTAGAAAATCCTTAGCTTTGCCATTGAAATTATTGCTTCTTTCTCATTCTTTCTTTCCTATCCTTTTGGTCTCTAATAATATGTATTCTAGATTTTTTGCCCTGTCCCATATGCCTGTAACGTATTTTTTCATTTGCTTCATTTTCTTTCACTCTGTGTTTTAGAGTAGGTATTTCCTACTGCATGATATCCATTTTAATAATTCTCTCTTCTGTTATTTTTAACCACTAAATCCATCTGTACTGGGTTTTTATTTTTATTACTGTATTTTCTGACTCTAGAATCAGTATTTAATTTTTATTGTCTTTATTTTAATATCATTTCTTTGGCTAAATTTGCTATTAGGGCCACATATTTCAGGAAACATATTGATCACATTATTTTAAAAGTTTGTGATGATTAACTCTAATATCTGAATCATTTGTGATTCTGCTCCCACTGTTTGTTTTTCTCCAGGTATTTATTGGTCATTTGATCTTACTTTCTGGTATGTCTGGTAATTATTCACTGAATACCATCCATGTATATAAAACTATTATAGAGCATAGTTGAGGCTATGGCTGATATATATTCCCCAGAAAAGGTTTGATTTTGCATATCACTTAAAAATTGTTGGCCATTCAAATTTTCATCTGACTGGGTTGGTCTCTGAGCCTTCAAACAGATATTATTTTCCTATATTTGCTCAGTGGGAGTGTTGGTCTAAATATGTTACTTTTTTTTTCTATTATACCACATGATTTTGTTTTGTTTTGTTTTAAGAAAGTGAAAATGAAATTCCATCTAATTCACTAAAAAACATCCAATGTTTACAATCAAATGTATTCTTCAATGCCTTCTTTATAGAAAAAAAAAACAACTTAATTATCACCTAAATGAGATATTTCATGTAATCCTTAGAAACTATTATGAAGTTAATTATCACTTGGGGAAATTTATTATGTATTAGGGATACCCATATCTTCATATGGGTTATTTAGATGTGAATAATGCTAGAGAGCCATTGATTCCAAAACAATAGAGTGTGTCCTGATAATTCATACAGCTTTGGTGTTACCTCAACTCAATCTTGTAAAGGAAACATGGAATCATTTTTTCTGCTTACTTCTTTTCTAAAAACTTAATTTCCATGAAAAATAAGTGATTTCATGGCAATCATTATTAAGACCTCCCTTAAAACTTCAAGATCTCTGACTATATTTTTGCATGTATTTATATAACTTAATAAGTAAGTTTCTAAAACATTACTGTTTATGTTTGAATTTTTATACTTCTATGTTTCTGCCCCTCTGAATCATTGCCCTTCTTGTGTTCATTTTGCTTATTTTCCATGTTATATGTATCAAATAGTATACAATGTTTTATTAGGTAGAAGCAATTTGTAAATTTTATTCAAGTGTAGCTCTTCCCTCAATGCTTCATGCTTCTTTCTCTTCTTAGTGGGTACTTCCATATTTTTTGTACTCCAAGTTTTTCAAGAGTATTTTCAATTAATACCCTGGTATCAAAAAAATAGATTTTTAAAATTAAATGTTTTCATTTTATAAAAAATATAGATTAGCATACAATTGAAAAAATAATACAGAAAGATTCTGTGTAACTTTTCCCCAATTTCCCTGAATGATAACATATTGCAGTCCTGTAGTACAATAGCCCAACCAGATTATTGACATTGATACAATCTACTGTTCATATTTAGGTTTTCCCAGTTTTACTTTTACTTATTTGTATATGTATGTGCATTTAGTTTTATGTAATTCTATCATGAGTTGGTTTCTATATGCATGACTAGAGTCAAAGTACAGAACAGGTCCATTACCTCAAGGATCCCTCACATTGCTCCTTTATACCCACTCACCTCCTTTCTCTCCAACTATCTGTCTCTGGCAACCACTACTCTGCTCTTCATCTATAATTTTATCATTTCAGGAATCTTATATAAATGATTTCAAACAGTATATAGTTTTTTGGGATTGTTTTTCTTCATTTGGCATAATTTTTTGAGAGTCATCCAAGTTGAGTATATCAACAATTTGTTCCTTTTCACTGCTGAATACTACTAGTCCATAGTGTGGGCATACCACAATTTGTTTGCCATTCACTTATTGAAGGACGTTTAGGTTGCCTCTAGTTTGGAAATATGAGTAAATCTGTTAGGAACATTCATTTAAACGTTTTTATGTGAGCCATAGTTTTTATTTCCCTGGGATGAATGCCCAAGAGTGCAAATGCTGGATTATGTTGTCATTGCACATTTTGTGATAAGAAATTGCTGTTTTCTTGAGAAACTGCCATTTTGCATTCCAACTAGCAATATATGAGTGATCCTTGAGTTTGTTTCAAAACTTCTGATATTCACTATCATCCAGTATTTTATTTTTAAAATTTTTTTAATGTTTATTTTATTTTTGAGAGAGAGGGGAGAGAGAGAGAGACAGAGAGAGAGACAGAGATAGAAACAGAGAAAGAGAGAGAGAAAGGAGCAGAGAGAGAGAAGGAAACACAAAATCTGAAGCAGGCTCCAGGCTCCGAGCTGTCAGCACAGAGCTCGACGCAGGGCTTGAACCCATGGACCATGAGATCATGACCTGAACTGAAGTTGGATGCCCATTCCACTGAGCCACCCAAGTGCCCCACATCCAGTATTTTAAAACTTATTTGGTGTCACTTTTTACATTTTATTCCTGGGATACCAAGTTAAACTCTTTTTTTTTTCCATCTGTATCTTGAAATGTATATTTTCATCAAATGTTTTCATAAGAAACTATTTAGGTATTTTTAAATAGTTTTTGGTGATAGAAAAATAGCTTTATTAGTTTTGTAATTGGATTTCACATACACAAAGGAAAATAGAAAGCACCTACTTAAGAGGAAATAAATTAAGGATATGACTTTATCATATAATAAACAAGAGTATATTACATCTGAAGACCTAAAGGAAGGTATATATATATTACTTAAGTGTATATATATATATATATGTATATATATGTGTGTATATATATATATGTGTATATAAATGTGTATATATATGTGTGTATATATATGTATATATATATGTGTATATATATATATGTATATTACTATACTTAAGTAAATGTTTCTCAAGGTGGAATTCTAGATTTCCAAGATAATAACTAATTCAAGTGAAATAAAAGTTTTAAAACACTATTGCTAAATAAAAATGACTTCAAACTTACTCTTCTACAAATTGGAAACAGCATTACTTTTATTTATAAATAAATGCTTATTAAAAGAGCAAAAAGTATCAAAAAGTGTAAAAAAGAAAATAAAATTATCCATAATAATATTCATAGAAAATTGGCTTTCATACATTTACTACTTATAAGATCTTTGACTAGAATGAGTTGTTTTGGGATAAGAGGTAAATGGTTAATTTTAGGATATGGGACTTATGAGAAAGAAATATAAGTTTCATTCGAAAATTTTATTGATAGAAGTAAAGGTCACAAACTTAAAGCATGAAAAGTTACATGGTGTTACTTTAGCTGTTAAAGTACAACCCCAAATTCCTGGCTATAGCCTCTTTTAGAGGACTTCAAGCTACAAAGTTATCAACTCTTTTATTAAATGTCAATCATTTAGTTTCTTGTAGTGATCAATGTAGTGCCTGACTCAGCTCCTCCTAAACTTGACTATCCTGAATTGAGTTTACGAAAATAGGGCTAGAATGTGAAGATGAAAGAAATGTGTACACCTCTTAATTTAATACAGAAAGCTCAGGTATTCTCTACAACAATCCTGACAGCATTGAAAGAGAAGCAATATAAAAATTAGTTCACTCCAGCAGTGCCAGATTCAATCATCTAGCTATTGTGTAATGGCAGTTTGAGGATCATCTATTGCTTATTATTTCACATTGAAGCAAAGGGATAAAAAAAGATTTTTGCCCAATTGTCTGCCAGGGAATACAGTTTAAAGTAAATCAACACTTTATTGTAAAATATTGCCGTACTTGTTCCTTCATTGGACAAAGTCCTTGAGGAATCAGTCATGTATTTCAAGTATCAGCAGAACTTAGGAGACCAGCTGAGCTACATAACTCTCAGCATTTTATTTATTCACAAGGAAATCTTGACTTAAATTAGCTACATTCTGCCTCAGCTTCACTTGATTATCTAGATTTACACAGGGGTTGGGGAAGCAATTTATGCAATTCAAAGATGCCAACTTGTCAACGAGTAAATCAAGGTGATTTTCATAAAGCCCATTTTACATAAGGGGTCTTGTACTTCTATAAGAAATACACTCTTTCCTCTCATTTCTTTGTAGAGTTTGAAAATACTGTGATAAATTACTACACATTTTTACTCTTACTTCTCTTTGAGTATAGGTGTCTATATGATTCCAATGATTCAAAATGTCAAATTGCTCATCACAGTTATCAAAGTGTTAGAGGCACTAATATACAAGAGTTTGAAAGCCAAAGATAAATTCCTTTTTATTTTGTATATTTAAATAAGGGGATAAAACCATCTTGCTCTGTACAGTTTTTCATGATTAGTTGTTGTCTTAAAAGAAAGTATAATTTTTACCTTATCTTTGGGAATTTCAACCACAGGGATACAATGTCTGCTCTTCTTGATGGACATCTCAGTTGAAGATCTTATAATCATTGCATTCTGACATTTTATGGAAACTTCAAAAATTGTATGGTTCAAGCTTTGTATTTATCTTTATTTTGTATGTGAGATACTTAGTGTGCTAAGTAACTAGTCCAGTTTAAGCAGCTAATAAGTGGCAGAGGTAAGTCTATAAATCAGAGTACCTTAGTACTTGGAGTACTTAATGCTTAGCTACTTGTTTCCCTATACCAATAGTGCTGCCTTTACAAAGTTTGGGAAAACACATTTAATTCTTCTGTAATGGACAGAACCTAGGGTGGCCCTGCTGACCATTTCTCACCTCTCTGCATCCCTCATGCTTGTGCTTTGTATAATCAAACCTATACCTTTGAGTGAGGGCAACACATGTGACTTCTTTCTGAAAAACAGAATGTGGCAAAGGTGAAGGGATATTGCAGATACATAATTTAGGTTCCAAATCTACTGATTTGAGTTAATCAAAAGCTAGATTATCCTGCTAGGCCTGACTTAATTAGGCTAAGAAATCTTAAAAAAAGGAGTGAGCCCTCCCTCCTTCTTTTAAGACTCCAAGAAGGAGAAATTCTCCTAGCTGGCTTGATGATGTAAGCACAGTCATGCTAAGGAAGTCCAAGTGACAAGCCACTGAGAACTATGGATGATCTCTAGCACTGCACTTCTGAAAACAACCAGAATGAGACTGAAGGTAAATTCTCTCCCAGAAAAACCTAAATTCTCTCTCACAGCCCAACAATTAGATTAACTACAACCTTTTTAGGACCTTGAAAATAGAATCTGGCTAAGACAAATGGGCTTGGGACTCATAGAAACTGTGAAGTAATAATTGTGTGTTGTTTTAAGCTGCTAAATGTGTGGTAATTTGTTATGTGCCGCAGACAGACAGATGGACAGACAAAACACCTATTGTGCTTGAAGTAGAGTCTTTCATCCTTCTAATGAAAGAAAATGTTTTTTAACCTATTTGTGTATGACACATAGAAATGGTCCACTACTTGGTAGTCTGGTTCCCTACATCACATGCGTTCCTCAACAGTGCTGCACATTTATCTCAGAGCTCTGGCCAGACTAAAGAAGTGATTGTGTCCTTAGGCAGTGGTCCCCAGACATCTGATTTCACAAACCAAAATAATTTTAAATTATGTTTTGGGGACATAGTGTTATCAACATTTGATTTTACAGTATAATGACCTTTTGAAAACACCAACTAGTATCTAATGATTTTATCATTAAAAAAAAAAGTATAACACCAGAAAGTACAATATGCACAAGATCTCAGGTTAAAGGGGAGTCTTTCCCAAGAAAGAGGAGTTTGCAACTTACACACACACATACACAGGCACACACACTCCCTCTTTAATTTTCCCATTTGCTGTCCCATATATGTTGTCTTTTTCTGCCCTATTAATTATACTCTTAAAAAAAAAAAAAACTCTTCATTTATCAGGTAGTACCTATTCACCAGATACAATTCTATATACTCAGTGTGTATTGTGTCATTGAATCCTCATTACAGTCCTGTGATTTGTATTAATATCATTATCTCCATTTTACAAATGAGGGCTTATATAACTTTCCCAAGTGATCTTAGGTTAATGAACCTATACTTTTAAATACTATGTTATATTATTATATGGAGCTGGATTTTACTTTGTATATATCCCTTCTTCTCTATATTGATTTCACACAAAAACTGAACCAAAACAATAGATTGGCATTTTGTTCAAAAGAAGGCATAAGAAAGCTATGCAATGGAGCAAGGATAGTGTCATCAACAAATGATTCTAGAAGAACTGAACATCTGCATACAAAAAAAAAAGAAAGAAAGAAGAAAGAAAGAAAGAAAGAAAGAAAGAAAGAATCTAGATATAGACCTTATGCCATTTATAAAAATTGACTCAAAATGGATCATAGACCTGAATATAAAATGCAAAACTACAAAACTCTTAGAAAATGACATGGGAGAAAATCTAGATGATCTTGAGGATGACAACACCTTTTCCAATATACCAAAGGTATGAACTCTTACAAAAATAATTGATGAGCTGGACTTCATCAAAATTACAAACTTCTCCCCTGCTAAAGACAAGATCAAGAAAATTATAAGGTAAGCCACAGACTGGAAGAAAACATTTGCAAAAGACATATGTGATAAAAGCCTCTATTACAAAGCATAAAAATAACTCTTAAAATTAATAAGAAAACAACCATATTTAACAATGGATCAAAAACCCAAACAGACACCATCACCAAAGAGGATATACAAATTAGCACATGAAGAAATGCTCTACATCATATGTCAATAGGGAAATGTGAATTGAAACATCAATGAGATAAATTACACACCTATTAGAATGGCCCAAATCTGGGACACTGCCAATACCAAATTCTGGTGAGGATGTGAAGCAACAGGAACTGTCCTTCATTGCTGGTTGGAATGCAAACCAGTACAGCTACTTTTGAAGAGAGTTTGTCAGTTTCCTATAAACTACCCATACTCTTACCATGTGATTCTGTAATTGTGCTCCATGGTATTTATCCAAAGGAGTTGAAAACTTATGTCCACACAAAATCTGGACATGGATGTTTATAGAAGCTTTGTTTGTAATTGCATATCCTTCAGTAGATGAATGAATATATAAACTGTGGTACATCTAGATGATGAAATACTATTCAACACTGAAAATAAATTAGTCTGAAGCCATAAAAAGACTTGGAGAAACCTTAAATGCATGTTAGTAGGTGAAAAAAGTCAATCTGAGAAGGCTGTATAGTTTGATTAGAATATATAACTTCTGGAAAAGCAAAAGCATGCAGATAATTCAAAGATCAGTGATATCCAGGAGTCAATGTGAGGGTAATGAATAAGACAGCACAGAAGATTTTAGGCTATTGACAATACTCTTTATATTATCATGACGGATATGTCACTACACATTTGTCCAAACCTGCAGAGTGTATAACACCAAAAGTATGCCCTAAGGTAAACTGTGGACTGTGGGTTATTATGATGTGTCAGTTAGATTCACCCTTGGTAAAAAAAAAAAAAAATATATATATATATATATACACACACACACACACACACATATATATATATATATATATTATTGTGGTGTGGTGAGTGATTTGAGGATAGTGGAGGCTATTCATGTGTGTGGGCAAGGGGTATAGGGAAAATCTCTGTACCTTTCTCTCTCAATTTCTCTTTCAATTTTATTATAAACCCAAAACTTCTTTAAAAAATTAAATCTTTAAGAAAAAATATAGAAAGAAAGGCACAAAGGCATATGAAAAAGACACAAAGCCATCCTGAATGGACTTCTGATATCATTCTTTCGGAGATTATTTTTTTAATTTGGGAATTTTTTTTAGTGTTTATTTATCTTTGAGAGAGAGAGAGCATGGGAGTGGCAGAAAGAGAAGGAGACACAGAATCCAAATCAGGCTCCAGGCTCTGAGCTGAGCTGTCAGCACAGAGCCTGACGTGGGGCACAAACAATGAGATCATGACCTGAGCCGAAGTCGGACAGGAAACCGACTGAACTACCTATCTGGGGAATCTTAAATATGGAAGTCAGAGTCAAATGTAAAAAATACATCTTTTCAACAATATAATGGTGAAGTCAATAGAAGAAATTATAATGGAGAAATATGAATAAAGGGTAAAAATGAGTAAAAATATTGAGGAAAATATAAATTAGTAATAAGGTGGTTGAGGTTCCTCTTGAAAAATACCAGGATGCAACTTGAACTCAGATTTAGATTCAGGCAAGATTTATTTACTGCCCACTTTGTGCCAAAGACTATGCAAAGACATTTTCACATGTGTTCTAGTTACTTAATGGTCATAAACTTAGACTCTTGAGCCAGATATTTTTGAATAATATCTATGAGCCTGTATGGAATAGGACATTATACTTCTTTTTAATGAAATACACTGTGATTGTTAATTTTATGTGCCAACTTGGCTTGACTACAGTGGCTGGTTGTTTGGTCAAACACTAGTCTTGATGTTACTGGAAAGTTATTTTTTAAAGAAGATTAACATTTATCACCATTTGACTTTAAGTAAAGCGGTATGTCTTCCATAGTGTGGATGGGTCTCATCCAATTAATTGAAGGCCTTAAGAACAAAAACAGAGATCTCCCAAAGAAGAAATTCTGCTTCCAGATTGCAACATAGAAATTCTGTCTGACTTTTCACTTTTCAAGCTCAAGACTTACAACATCAACTCTTATTTGCTGACTTGTCCTATGGATTTTGGATGTGCCAGCTGCCACAAATGTATGTCAATTCCTTAAAATAAATCTCTCTCTCTCTCCCTCTCTATATATATCCTATTGGATCTGTTTCTCTAGAGAACTGTGACTAAGACATATACCAACTAAGCTAAAAGTCAGTTCTAATTCTTCAAAATCCATTAAGAAAAATCTCTTTGATCATTTTGGGTGTGATAGCCTATATGTAACATATAATTTACTGAATAACACATTAAGTGTCCTGACTGTGTAATCTTAATTTCATCAATTTCTCACCTATAAAATGAGGACTGATTATAGTACTGCCTTCCAGAGAAGTTGTGAACATTAAGTGAGATAATGAAATGTCTAGTACAGTGCCTGGCACACCTAAGGTCTCCTTACATATCAGCTATTTTTTTTTACCCTTAAAATAATCCTGGAAATATAATTTACAAATAAGAAAACTGAGGCAGAGTGAGGTTCAGTAACTGTTAAGACATTAAACTAATTCCTTTGATTGTGAAATGATGGCTACATTTCCTAATGCAGCTCCTTCTTCCTGGGTTTTGTTGTTCTTTCAGTATTTTAAATCTGCTAATAGCTGAGATATTAAAGTTTACATAAAGAACAACTGAAAAAAGTTGAAGAATAGCACAAGATACAAGAAGAGTAAAAAAATTGCAAAATAGGTCATTAATATTGAAACCACTTTAGGATTGGTTTACATAAGAGCAAATTTTGGTTTGTTCTTAGGATTGATAAAGGGGTTCTTGTAGAATTCTGAGAAGTGATCGTAAATTGAGTTTAAATTGCTTCTTTCCATTTGCCTTTATGTTTTATATACATCTAGTAGAATTACTGTTGATTGAAATATAGATCAATACTTGGTAATATAAAGACATAAATAATTATAAAATTTTAATCCAGTTAATATTTTACTTGATGTTAACATATAAATAAATATCATATCTAAAATAAACAATTTTAGGTCAAATTTGGAGTGAATTTTGAGAAATTAATAGTAAAATTTAGGGAGTGCCTACGTGGCACAGTTAGTTAAGTGTCCGACTTCGGCTCAGGTCATGATTTCAGGGCTGTCAGGTTCTGTGCTGACAGCTCAGAGCCTGGAACCTGCTTGGGATTCTGTGTCTCCATCTCCTTCTGCCTCTCTCTGTCTCTGTCTCTGTCTCTCTCTCTCTCTCTCAAAAATAAATAAACATTTTAAAATAGTAAAATTTAGTTTAGGGCAATTTTGGGTTAAAAATACTATATTGGGGTACCTGGTGGCTCAGTCAGTTAAGTGTCCAACTCTTGATTTCAGTGCAGGTCATGATCTCACAGTTTGTGGGATCAAGCTCCTCCAGCTTGGGCTCTTCACTGACAGCAGTGGAGCCTGCTTGGGATTCTCTTTCTCAGCTCTTACCCCACTTGCACTTTCTCTCCCTCTCTCTCTCTCTCTCAAAAACAAATAAACTTAAAATATACTATGTTGTCCTATCACATACCCTGTCAGAGATATCGATAATATGGAACGAAGGTTGTCTTCTTAAGAAAAAATATTATGGGTGCATATTTCTCCATGGTGTCTGGAAACAGAGTGGGGCTGAATCCAAATGACTGAAATGTTATCATCTTACATAAACTTTATGGTATTAATTTCCTAAGACAGTAAGTCTTTTACATTTCTGACTTTGGTGATTTTAGGTTGGAGCAAACTGAATGTAAAGGGTGGTTAGCTGTTCTTGATTAAAACATTCACACATGCACACTAGAGTCTATTCTTCTTTATATGTGATAGAAGGATTTAAAAAGTGGTTTAAAGAGCCATTTTTCTTTTCTTTTCTTTTTTTCTGGAGAGAGAGAACATGAGAGTGGAGGAGAAGGGCAGAGGAAGGGAGAGCAGGAGAGAGAGACAAAATCTCTTTTTAAGTTTCATTAATTTATTTTGAGAGAGAGAGCATGAGCAGGGGAGGGGGAGAGAGAAAGAGAGAGAGAGAGAGAGCGAGCGAGAGAGAAAGAGAGAGATAGAGAGAATCCCAAGCAGGCCCCATGCTGTTGGCACAGAGCTGTATGCAGGGCTCAATCCCATGACCCTGGGGATCATGACCTGAGCCAAAATCAAGAGTTGGACACTCAACCAACTGAGCCACACAGGTGCTCCTAAAGAGCCACTTTTCTGAGAGTAGTAGAGAATAGTGTTGCACAAAGATTTGTGTATACACATGCATATTTATGCTCTATTTTTAACAAGCCATGGTTGAGGAGATATGTGAAATATGTCTGTATTGGAGTAGCCACATGTGATTGGTCACCTTTATAGACATAGATATGACTACACATGTATGATAAAGTTGAAGGAAATGGAAAATTTCCTTGTAAAATTGAGAGGAAATAACTCATGCTTAACCTAATTTAATCCTGTGCTCTCACAGTACCAACCCCACCCCTCCCCGACTCTGTCTCCTTACTCCTCTCTCTCAAGCTTGAGCGAACTCAAGAGAGTTCTTGTGGAGGATATGTTCATCTGGTTTTAATCAAGAAAGAAGAATTAGTAGGAAAAGAGAAAATTTTAGGTTTTTCTCCTATAAAATATACTGGGGGTGCCTGGGTGGCTCAGTCGGTTAAGCATCCGACTTCAACTCAGGTTATGATCTCATGGCTCGTAGTTCAAGCCCTGCATCGGGCTTTGTGCTCACAACTCAGAGCCTGGAGCCTGCTTTGAATTCTGTGTCTCCATCTGTCTCTGCCACTTCCCTGCTCATGCTCTATCTCTGTCTCTCTCTCTCTCTCTCTCTAAGAAGTAAATAAATATTAAAAAAATTAAATATACTGTATTTCTGTACAGATATATTCAAAGACTTGAAGTTTTCAATGGCCTATGAGATTTTCAAATATCTTCATATAAATTTGAATCTTTAAAATTAAACTAACTGGCTCTAGAACACAAAAAAAGGAAACCACAACATCAAAATGAATAAATGTTTAATTAAATGTCTGCATAACATTATGTCACTTCATTAATTATTCAATTTGTATCATAAAAGATTTATTACATTTGAAAACAGTTTGGTGGATAAATTTTTCCACTTTTCAAGAATTTCTAAGTCTAAAAGTGTGAAAAAACATAGCCAGTCATATATTATATCAATAACACACAGCCAAATAATTTCTAAAACAAATTCATGACATTTCTTTCCCCAAATTTTATAGTAAATAATTAGTGTTGAATGTGGGTGTGCTTTCATATGTTTGTGATGATGCATGCTGTGCCTTCCTAAAGGGCTGACCAAATTTTTAAAGCAGCTCACTTTTAATTCATCCATTCTGTGCCATGATAGAAAGAAACACATGTTTGGTTCACATTTCACTGCTTTAAAAACCTTTCCAACTAGGGAGGACCTTAGACTGTGTTCTCTGGAATCAGTCTCTTGGCAGGATTATTGTGGAGTATTCTCAGGAGATGCACCTAGAAGGAAGGGGAGAGGGTAACTGGGCACAGGGAGAGGCTGTCTACACTGTGGTTGTAAGAGAGGGCTCAGCTGATCCTAGCGTGAGCTCTAGTGAGCTCTGGAGCTAGGATGCACCTTCAAAGCTGTCCCAAATTGGGGCAGGGAGCAAGGCCTTCAACTCCCTCCATCAGCCAATTATTGGTCACGTCTTTCCTCAGAGGGGACATAACATTTGGCAGACAGCTCTAGACAACTGAAGGAAACACATTAGTGAGAAAATCGGGAGATGGAACATCACAATATGTATACCCTCTAGGGAGTATCAGATTACCTCACACCAAAACTCAGCCCATATGTTGCAGCTACAGATAAAGCTATATTGGGCGTGGGTGAGATTTCATCCAGTTCATTAGTTTATCAGATTAATACAATGGTAATAATGTATTCCTGGAGAAAGGATGCCCTTAGTCTTCACAGAAGTTTAATATTAAAGTACAACCAGTGTACGAGACCAATCTAGCAATGCAATATTAAATGATCATAGACTACCCGAACACTCTAAATTCTGAACTAGTAGTATTTTATGTAAAATTGATATGTACTATTCTGGATTTAATTTATCTTGGTTAAATCACAATCTACAGTAATTATCTTGTAAGATTCTATTATTAGGCTAGATGCCTGAATGCATTATATCACTTAGTTTTCAAAATATGATTCTTACTTTAAAGAATAGGAAACTCATGTTTATTTTTTTTTGTTTTAAATTTTTTTTAACGTTTATTTATTTTTGAGACAGAGAAAGATAGAGCATGAACGGGGGAGGGTCAGAGAGAGAGGGAGACACAGAATCTGAAATAGGCTTCAGGCTCTGAGCTGTCAGCACAGAGCCCAACGCGGGGCTCGAACTCACAGACCAGACCGCGAGATCATGACCTGAGCCGAAGTCGGCTGCTTAACCGGCTGAGCCACCCAGGCGCCCCAGGAAACTCATGTTTAAAGAGTTGATGTAACTTGTCCGAATTCACACAAGGTGTAAGACATGAATGATAGAATTAATTCAAATCTTTTTGACTCTGACGTTCAGATTTTTCCCTCCAATCTACCATGTTGCCATTCTAATCCAGAATAAATTGTAAAAAAATCTTTTAAAATACATGCAAAAATAATGTAAAATTATGTCCTGCAAAGCGAAATAAAGCTAATGTGAATACTAATTTCATTGTAAATATAGTTTGCTACTTTGTACCACATGCTGTTTAAAGTGGTTCCTTGAATAGATTCTCCCCAACTCTAAAAAGGATATGCTATCATTTTATTATCCCCTTTTTAGGAAATTGGTAAAATAAGGTATGGATGGTGTTAGGTAACTTCCTAAAGTTATATTGCTTTAAGCACTACACTTGGCATAATCCTCTTGCCATGTGACTCCAGATACTCCTCCTACTTAATCACAAAGTTCTGTGCCTCTTTGGCTTAATGTTGATGTATCATGATTCAAGTGCTGGTATACCACGTTGCTTTAAAAAAGAAAGTGTTCCCATTGACACATATTTCTGGGAGCCGACATCAATGTGTATAATATCTAGAAAATTTGAAGGACTTTACATGAACAGAATTTGAGAGTATTATTTTTGAACTGAGGTAATGCTTTGGCCTTTGTCCCTCACAATAGTAGTTATAAAAGTATACTCAAATGACACATGTATTGCAAAATGTGGGTGAGGTTTTGAAGCAGGTCACTTTATGAAAGAGAAAGAGCAGTTAGCAACATAGCTCAAGAATTGTTGTTTGATCTCTCATCAAAAGAGCCATCCAGAAAGATCTCTATATCAAAATAACAACATTGTAATTTCCCTAAAGTTTATGTATTTTTTAGACACTATCTTACATTTTTTTAAAGAATAAAGGATAGAAGACACATTTAACCAACCATTTTGAGCTATACAGGGAAAGATGATTTTTTTCTCAGAAGAGGTTGTTTTTTAAAGTTCCTCTCCTTTCTAATGCATAATCAAACATTAAAAGAAGGTATTGATTAAAGTATATGAGTCAGTAATTCTGTATTTAAATAGAAAACAAAATTTTTGTGGCTATTTACAAGTCTGAGAAGTATTTGTGAGTTTTTGATCAACACTTAGTTAGAGGGGCTTTCTCCTATTATAATGGCATTGTACAAATGATCGAAACTGAGAAGACAAAAACATGAACATATTATCTTTTAAATTATGTTACAGCCATATAATTAGGATTGTAGGAATAAATATTCTTACCACTAAGAACAAATATTTATAATAATTATTTCCTATGTCTCAGAATATTTTAGTATTAGTCAAGGTAAAAAAAAATAGTGTTTGAATTCTTGGCTTAAAGACATGCGCTATGCATTTGTAAGCTTTGATGGATACTAAAGGACACTTCTTCCTAGCTTTGACCCTTAGGTTGGAAATAACAGCTTGTTGTTATTTTCAGGGAGAATAAGATCCATTTCTAAACATTTTAGAAATCTCAGGGCTTTTTGCTCCTCATAAATAGACAAATAAATGGCCACATTAGCAATTGCACTTCAATGTGGCCAAGGACATTTTTAAAATGTCACAATTCAGGGTTAACACTCTCAGTTTTGACATTTGGCCTTCAGATTTTTCTTCTTAATTGTTTGCTGTCTCATTTCTATATACAGGGATTTAAGGTCAAATGCATCTCTTTCCTGCATTGCCATAACATAGTGTGTCCAAGTTTTAAATATTTCATATATTGTGGGCTACCAGATGTTCCCAAGTTCTATACTGGTTTAAACATTTTGAATATAAGAAGGTCTTCTGCTCAGACCAAAATTGCCCCCAACGAGGATTGCCAGTTACTTGATTCCAACTACAAGCTGCTTACTTAGCAGATGCTTGTGGGTTTGTTTTTCTAGATCAGTGGAAACAATTTGGGCTAGTTTTGCAAAAGCAAATATGAATTCAGCCTACACATAGCAGTGTGCTGTTATATAAGAAATAGAATATATTGTCAAGGTGATGCTGTTAAAGATTAACTGACATAACTAGGACTTAAATTTTCTTTCTTTTTTTTTTTTCAACGTTTATTTATTTTTGGGACAGAGAGAAACAGAGCATGAACGGGGGAGGGGCAGAGAGAGAGGGAGACACAGAATGGGAAACAGGCTCCAGGCTCTGAGCCATCAGCCCAGAGCCTGACGCGGGGCTCGAACTCACAGACCGCGAGATCGTGACCTGGCTGAAGTCGGACGCTTAACCGACTGCGCCACCCAGGCGCCCCTTAAATTTTCTTTTTAAATCAGTATCACTTCCAGAGTGGCACCAAGTAAACTGAAGTGTGTCCTCCCCACACTGACCACTTAAGAAGTCTTAAATGCAAAAATATTCTAAATCTATGGGCATAGAATATTGAACTTCTTGCTGGCTCACACCATCCACTGAGAACAACAGAAAATTAAAACATCATGGGATGGTGGTTTTAACATTGAAATGTTCAGTTTAATCAAAAATCCATGCTATTCATTCCCATTCAACAAATATATATCAAGAATCTTTTATGTCACATATTGGGCGAATTACTAAGGAAACAAAGAAAAAAGTTGTTTCTTGCAAGAAATTCTAGGAGCCTAAAGACTGATTTCTGTTTCACATGCCACTCTGCATATGATTTGCCTTTGTCTCTCTCATTAGACTATTATGACCTTCATAAATCATTATAAGCATCAGAATACATACTATGTCCTTAATTGCCATTCCAAGGATATGCTATAGTTAAGGCATAGTTCTTCTGTCCTCACCCTCTACCACAGCTATGGAATGTGGACTTAGACTGTTCTTAGGAAATATAAGTAGCTAAATTCTGTATATCAATAGGACCCCATCCCCTTGGCCACAGCTGAAATGACTAAGGATGGGCAACTATTCCATGATTGACAATTTGTGAGCTAAACAATGGCTCTGCTGTGGCTTTGAGAAAAGGCTTTGTCCAACTATGGGCAAAGATGATTGGTTAAGTTAGTCACAAACTTTCTCTGAGGATTTTGAATTAGTGAAACAAACAACAAAAAGTTTACTGTAACAAGCTAAGCAAAAAGAGATAAAGAGGAAAGATAGCATGTAGGAACTATGGCGCAGCAAAAGCTCTGAATAAACAAACACCAAGACACAGAGAAGAGAAAAGAAATAATAAAATACAATCATTGGGGCTGAAGTGATACACATAGAGAATGACAAGAGCTGCAAATTCCTGGAAAAGCAAAAACCCTGACTTCCATGATCTCTGAATTGGCCATGTATCTGGTTCTTGGATTTTTCTCTGTTACTTCTCCACTGTAGTCTTCTAATACCCATTATTTAAGAGTCTCTGCTCCTTTTTATTGAAATAGTCTGAAATATTTCATTACCACAAATGTGGAAACTATGTACAAAATGCCCTAATAATAAGTTACCAAAGTAGAGTTTTAGGTGCTTGGCCCTGAGGAATTTGTAATATATTGTCAGAAACAGAAACAGAAAATAGAAAATAAATCACAAATAAACATATAGATGTACATATAGTCCATGACTGATCAGTTTTTTAATGATCTTTAGATATACCAAAGAATGATGATAGTTGTGATATGTCCCTGAATGCAGCCACTCTAACCCTGTATGTTCAAGGGAAATGTCTTGCCATGAAGAAATGTGCATGGTATTTCAAAGAGGAAGAATTTAGAGTCAGGACTGAAATATGAGAAATTATGTTTTCAAGAAAGATGTGAGAAATTAAAAAAAAAGTGAATGCCAGCCAAATTACTGGCATCACTCTAGAGTTTATCACATATATGATCTCAGTTAATCCTTATGGAAGTAAATATTCTAAACTATAAAAATGAGAGTACTGAGACTCAGGGAGTTTGTAGTAACTTCTCCAAAGTCAAGCTTGAAAGTCGAACTTACTACTTTCTGGCTCTAAAGCCCACATCCCTTGCATTTAACCAGTATGACGGCTCTTTATTTACTACAATCATTTTATGTCAGAAAAAGCGTAACCTCACGCACACAAGAGCCTTTGACTCTTTTCCTGAACCTTCTAGAAAGGAAATTCTTGCTAATCGTAAGTGCTGTTAAGGAAAGAACTATCTTCACCTAGTAAAATGGGGTCTGGACATGCAGTAGGTGGTCAAGAAATGTATGTTAAACAAATACTTTGAAGGGCATTTCTACTTTACAAACAATATCACAGATTATCCAAAATCAACATTGGCTATCCACATACAGCTTTGATTACCTTACTACAGTTGCAAAAAAGCAGATTTTCTTACTATTTGGGAGATGCAAACCCAGTTAAAATTTAAGACTGTGAGCTCTAGAGATAGTATCTGTATTTAAAACTTGACTGCCACGTCATAGTTGGGTTGCTTTAAGCACATTATTTAACCTTTCTAGTCTCAATTTCCTCAAGTATAATGAGTTAATAGAAGATAATGATATTTTTTGTGTGAATATTACATGAGTTAATATTGTGCGATACTCAGAACAGTACCAGGGAAATGAGGACTCAATAAATGTGAGCTATTTCAACAGGATCTCCAAGAGTCTTTATTCAATATCGCTCTAGTTTATACCCCTTAGTAAAGGGCAGACCTTTCCCAGATCATTTGTGATTTACCAGAGGAGTCAGCAGAATCCTATAATGTGGCTGTATTCATGTATTTGTGATGGGGAAGGAGGGTTATCCCTGTCTTGAGCGACCTGAAACAAGTTAATAGATATCCTACTTTTAAAAGGGAGTCTTCTGTAAATTATAGAATAATAAATATTTTAGACTTTTGAGTCTTAGAGTCTCCAACACAATTACTCAACTCTGCTGTTAAACTTTAAAAACAGTCACAAATAATAGGTAAACAAATGAGGGTGACTGTGTTCCAATAAAACTTTATGGACAAAAACAGGGAGTGGGCCAAACTTGACCCAAAGTCATAGATTCTTTCTTTCTGGGTTGGGGGGTGGTGGTGATGAGGTCTCTGTTTTTAAAATATTTTTTGATGTTTATTTATTTTTGAGAGAGAGACAGAGCATGAGTAGGGGAGGGACAGAGAGAGAGCGAGACACAAAATTGGAAGCAGGCTCCAGGCTCTAAGCTGTCAGCACAGTGCCCGATGTGGGGCTTGAACCCACAAACTGTGAGATCATGACCTAAGCTGAAGATTATGACCTCAACTGACTGAGCCACCCAGGTGCCCCCAAAGTCATAGTTTCTTGACTTCTGCTAAAGACAATGACAGGTGGCACAGTGTTCAGGTAATAAGTATGCAGCTGGGACAATGCTTCCTGCATACATCTTGAATATTACTATGTCATCAGGGACAGACCACTTAAACTATATGACCAGTTTCTTATTTGTGAATTGGAATAAATGCCTCATGAAGTTACTTTCAGATTAAGTCTCCACTAACTTTTAGCATGCAAAGGGCTAGAAATCTCATGTAGCAAAACCAAAGTTACCATTCTATTAAGATTGCTAAAATTTTCCCTCCTCTTCTAAATGGAATCCTACTTTGCCTACTTAAGTTTGCCTCCCTCACTTTGCTTGACTGATGACTTTGAGATTTTATAATATGGAGTAAGTAGAAAAGGGCAGAGGCAGGAGCATGAGATGGACATATTGCCAGCGCTGGAGAAAATAGTTTTGTGAAAGTTTCCAAAGTGACAAATGAGGGAATATCTATAATATGGAATCAAGTAGAATAGAATACAATCAAATAGAGTAGCACAGCAAAGGGAAACAGTGATGTCGTGGCATACTTTTTCTTTATTTTTATTGTGTCTGAAAATTACAAAGAAAAAAGTTTATTTTGAATTCGTTTTTGATTATAAGCTGTGTGTCTTTAATCACAAAATCATTCTGGGACTGGACAACATGGGTAATGGCTTTTTAAATATCACACATTCATAATCATGCTAGTATGTCCCCAGGTTGATTAGTGAAGATGCCAATGTTACTTGAGTCTGAAGTAGCTGTAATTATGATGTTTTAAGCCTGATTTTTGGTTGACAGACAGCAACTTCAGATAAAACAATATTTGTTAGCCTGACACTTTTATACAAATTTGAATAATATTTCCATCTTCCTAAGTGGGGTAATACTAATGATGGCTCTTGAACAAAGGCTATATACCCTTGCTCAAAATATCACTAATTTCAAGTTGCATCTTTCCAGTTGAGTTACTGCACATTTGAAATAACTCTTAATGAGTTTTTGATAATATCTTATTCTATTGACAATACTTAGAAGTTAAAGATTTTTTTTCTTATTACTATTGGCCCATTTTTTTTTTTTTGGAGTTCTGCATTTTCTGGTAGATCTCTAATCATAATATGATTCTGATGCTGATTAAAATTTTATTTATTAAAAATACATTTTTAGGCTTGAAAATTATTTTTAAGATTTCAATAGGCTTGAAAGCATTTTTTCAAACTATGGGCATTTGTCCTACTACAATTATAACTGGTTCTTATCTCCAGAATCAACTCTTAAAACTGCTTTTTTTTAGGAATAGTCTTATTCAGCACCTAGGACAGTGCCTAATTCAACTCAATTGTGTAATGAATAAATAAATGGTCATGGAGAATGGCTCAAATATAAAGCAAACTGTTATAAATACTAAATTTGCAAAAGTTCTCAGTCACAAGAAAACTAAACAAAACCTAGTGGAAGAAGACAATGTTGTAGTCTATGATACACTGGGACACTGGGCTTCCTGAAGTTTGGGGCAAATCAGGTATTGCTTACTTTTGGGATTATTCTATACATTACCATCATGTTTAAGAATCAGTTGATTTTTATGTGGAGTGTGGGAATAAGACATACCAAGGATCCTAAAGTAAAATATTCTTTTTACCCCCGTTATCTCTCTAATGTCACCTTCTATCTGACAGGATTATACACTGGTTACTGAGTATCTCTGCAACCTTCTTTCCTCTCAGATCAACTTTGGGATTCTCCTCTAGTTAGAAAGTGATGCCTCTTTAGAACATTCATTCCTAAATTAAACTTTTATTTTCCAGGGAGAAGGTTAATAGTGTTTTGAATGAAAACAAAACACTGGGCTCACTATTGTTATAAACATGCTAATGTTAAACCAGTATCATGTTCTCCTACTTCACAGAAATAATGCACCTTTTTCAAATGCTACGATTATTCTCTGTTGTAGAGCAAAGGTCTTCTCTACAGATAATACTACTGGGAACTAAAGCAGACACAGATATTGAAATAGTGATACTTTATTCATGACCATATGCTACTACTGATTTCTGCAGCAAGGCATGTATAAATTTATTCCTTTTTTTCTTCCTCTATTTCAATGGCCTCATAATTATCAAAAGTACAACATGTAATTATCAGATGAAATGATAAGTAATCTAATATTTGCTGATTGACATTCAGCAACTACTATATTACTGTTATCCTGCATGGGTATGTGAAGTGTATTCATAAGATAATGTGATTTTGAAATTAAGTATAATAGCTATTTTCTTCACTTATAACTTATATGAAAAAAGTTATGATTTGGAAATATTAGAGTTATTATATTTAGAATAAATCCATAGTACAGTGAAAAAGACAATGGATCTGAAAAAAATATAAACTTAATAAACATCTCTTGAGTTCACATTATGTGAAATGTGCTTTAAATATAAAGATGGTTAGCACTTAATAATTTAGAAACACAAATTAAAAATTGTTATGATCTCCAAACATATCAATTATTTCATCAAATATAAATAATCTAAATATACCAATTAAAATACAAAAACTTTCAGATTGGATTAAAATTCTATTAAAAGAAACATACTTTATTTATTTTTTAAAATGTTTATCTATTTATTTTGAGAGAGAGAGCATGTGTGTGGGGGGTAGGGGTAGAGAGAGGGGGAGAGAGAGAATACCAAGCAGGCTCTATGATGTCAGCATGGGACCTGATGCAGGGCTTGATTCCATGACCCTGGGATCATGACCTGAGCTAAGATCAAGAGTCAGACCCTTAACTGACTGAACCACCCATGCACCCCAAAAATACACCTACTATTTTTTAAAGTTTATTTATTTATTTTGAGAGAGAGAGATAGAGTGGGGGAGGGGCAGGGAGAAAATGAGTCCCAAGTAGGCTCTACACCATCAATACAGAACCCAATGCAAGGTTCAATCTCACAAACTGTCAGATCATGACCTGAGCCTAAATCAAGAGTTGGACACTTAACTGACTGAGCCACCCAGGCACCCCAACCTACTTTAAATAAACCAGCATAAGTAGGTTAAGAGTAAAAGTGCACGAAAAGATATAACCTACAAGTACCAATCAAAAGAAAATTGAAGTGGTTATTTTAGTATCAGACAAAGTAGGATTCAGAACAAGGATGAAGAGAGACATTCTATAGTGATAAGTGGGTCAAACCATCAGGAAGACACCAGGAAGCTTAGATGTGTAAGCACCTAACAACAGAGCTCCAAAATACATGCAGCAAAAACTAATAGAACTGAAAGGAGAATTAAATAAATCTACAATCTTAATTGGAGGGTTTGATGTTCTTTGCTTAACAATTGATATAAAAATCAAGTAGAAAATCGATAAGGATGTAGAAGGTCTGAGTAACACTATTAACTAACTTGACTTAATTGGTATTAATAAAATACTTCATCAAATAATAGCAAAATACCTATTCTTTTAAAGTGCTTAAGGAATAATCACCAAAATAGACTATATCTTGGGCCAAAAAACTAGTCCTAAAATTTAAAATAATAGAATTATATAATGAATGCTTTCTTTCCATACTTATTACAGTAGAAATCAATAAAGTAAAAAATCCAAAAAAAATCACCAGTATTTATAATTAAATAATACATTTACAAATAGTCCATGGATAAAACAAGAAGCCACAAAAGAAATTAGAGACATTTTGAAATGAATAAAATTGAAAACACAGCTTATCAAAATTTGTGGGATGTAGTTAAGGAAATATGGAGAGGGCAATTCATATATAACATGAAATAATTATTTAAAAAAGAAGAAAGTCTTGAATCAATTACCTAAACTTAGCTTACATCTTAAAAATCTAGAAAGAGAAGAGCAAGAAAAAGGAAGGAAATCATAGAGACAAGAGCAGAAATAAATAATATGGAAAATATAGAAATCGGTGTAGAAGAGATTAATAAATCTGATAAAACTCTAACCAGACTGCTCAAACGGGTGGGGGTGGGGCAGGAAGAAAGCACAAAACCAAGAATGAAAACAGAGACATGACCTCAGATCCTATATACATTAAAAAGATAATAAGGGGGAATATTAAATTCTATTAATGACCATAAATTCAACAACTTAGATAAAATGGACTAGCTCTTTTTAAGACACAAAATATCAAGGTTCACTAAGGAGGAAACAAATGGCCTAAATAGTCCTATTCCAATTAAAGAAATTAAATTAGAAATTAAAGCCTTCAACCAAAGAAAACTCCATGCCTAGATGGCTTCCTTAGTAAACTCAAACACTTAATGAAAAACCAGTTCCACACAAATTCCTTCAAAATATGGAAGAGAAGGGAACAGTTGCCAACTCATTTTATGAGGCTAGCATTATGCTAATACCAAAATCAGACAAAGATACAATAGGAAAAGAAAATTATAAACCAATCCCCATGCAAAAATCTTCAACAAAATCATAGCAAATCAAATCCAGCAATATACTGATGTGATAACACACCATGTCCAAAAGGGGATTTTGTGAAGAATGTGGGGTGGTTCAAGATGTGAAAATCAGCCAGAAATTGATATCAACATTCATTCATAGTAAAAAATCACTTGCAGTAAACTAAGCATAGAAAGTAATATCTTTGTAAATAGATAAAATTTACAAAAAGCTTACAGCTAGCTTCATACTTAACATTCGAAGACTGAGGCCTTCTTCTTCTAATCAGAAACAAGGCAAGGATGTCTGTTCTTACCACTTCTATTTAACATACTGGAAGTCTTATTTTGTGTAATAAAAATTTTTAAAAATGTTTAAAAAGAAATGAAGAAATAAAATGGTTTTTATCCACTGAGGATGCAACTGAAGAAATCTATTTAAAAATGCTATTTGAATAAGTTCATGGTTTTAAAATATGAGGTCAACATATAAAACTCAATGTATTTCTATTATTAAGAGATCAATTCTCCCCAAACTTATCTATAAAACTCATACACTTTATAGTATAATAATAATGTATATAGTTAGTTATAGTTATAGTTGTTATAGTTATAGTTGTTATAGTTATAGTTATATAGTTATAGTTATATAGTTATAGTTATAGTTAGTTATATGCAAGGCCCAACGATTTCTGGGTTTCCTTGTGGTGAAGAACACTTCTAGTGCAATCAGAAGATTCTGATATCTTCCTCCCTGTGACCTCCTGCTGAGGAAAGTCTTTGAACTTTCAAGAGAAAACCAAGGACCTTTCCAAACTGTGGAATGTGACCTAATGGTTAAAATAAAAGCATGACAATTATCCCCAAACACTAGTTTCTATACTGATTAGAAGTTCTTGTGTGCCATGACTCGTTCTGCAATTCTGTAACATTAGATGTTAACTTGTAGAAAACTATATAACATATAGATTATACTTGTCAGATGGAGATAGAAATGATTTCTGTTTAGTACAAAATTAATCCCAAATGTTTCCATTTAATTTCCTCTAGAACAATAAATAAATTTTATCTAAATTGGAAAAAAAATCATGAATCAATGTGATGTGCTATAGCAAGGGAGGTATAAAATGCTATGAAAACTGAGTGGGCTGTAACTGGGTGTATAAAGGCATGGTACCAATTAGCTCCTAGATATCAAAGTTACTGCTCTTTGGTTACCTCTACAGTTTATCTGTTGCATCACACATTGCTGAAAATATTATTAATCAATTTTAATTAATTCACCAATATTTGAAAATATATCCAAATAAAGATTTCTTTCTTCCCTTGAAACATCAGCATACAAGGCAACACTTGGTTAGCATATACACAGGGCAACAATTAGCTGGATATGAGCAGTAGCTGATCCCTACACATAAAAGATATGCTTTCTGAGATTTGCATAAAACAGGTGTTATATTTTCTTGATTCTTGCCATGGGGGCTAAGCACTTAGGGAAAAAATGATTTGTTCTGAAAGCAAATGCAGTATCAGCTCTGTAATTAAGAGATTCAGATTGAATCTTGCAACAAGAATTAAGGGGGTGTGAACCTGATATCCCTGAATTAACCTAGAAAAGATTGAAAGTACCGACAGGTTAGTAACACACCATGGTTCCTAATGGAAGCAAGTGCAAAGCCTCTCTGAAGGAAATTGTTGAGAAATAATTCTCTGTGGGTCTCCTATTTCTGTGTATCTTATGGGCAGCAGCCCTGACTGTGTTACAGACTATCTTTTCAAGGGCATTTGTATAGTAAAAAGCCTTGGAAGACAGACATGGTATCTCCGTAAGGAGTAAAGGAGTAATGTTTGTGTATTATTCAATGCAATAAAAGCAATCTCTTCCTCTGCATTGCAAGACAGGCATGCTTACTGACCACCATGAAAGGGTCAGGTTCCCTAAGTTCAAAGTTTCTGTCACATAACCCACTACATGTGCAGGTATCATCTGATCTGACTCACATGTCCCTTTGGGAATTTGGACCTGAGAAATCTGCATAAGAAAATGGCTATTGCTACTGCTGTGAGTAATAAGGTCTTTTGTCTCTGACCCAAGAGTGTTGTATCTTTTGCCAGTATCTATGAAACACTGTGAAATACAGTGGCAGGTTCAATTAATAGCCTGAATGTAGAGTAAAATGTCAGACCCTTCACAGTTCTAGACTTTAAAAGAGTCATTTGGCTGTAACTATTAACATTCAAAATATATATACAATTGGATCAGGACATTTTATTTCTAGGTATCTAATTTAGAGCCATATTCTCTCAAAGGCATAAAGGCATATTAGGATATTTACTGCAATATTGTTTAAACCTAAATACATACACAGGATAACTTCTGTAGCTAAATTGTAGGACATCCATCAGTTATATGGAGTGACTATATTTTTTCTATAAGTTAACCATGTAACTATAGTGACTAAATTATAGAACATCCATCAGTTATATGAAATGAGGTAAAGCTACATATACTTATGTGGAAAGATTTTCTGAGCATCTATTGGGGAAAAGAAGCAAACTCAAATGATGCAAACTTCTGGTATAATATCATATTTATTTTTTTAAATATTTATTTTTGAGAGAGAGAGAGAGACAGAGTGCTAGCAGGGGAGGAACAGAGGGAGAGAGGGAGACACAGAATCCGATATAGGCTCCAGGCTCTGAGCTGTCAGCACAGAGCCTGACATGGGGCTTGAACCCACAAAACGTGAGATCATGACCTGAGTTGAAGTCGGACACTTAACCGACTGAGCCACCCAGGCGCCCCAATATATCATATTTATACAAACATTCATAATATATTCTCTCTCTCTCTCTCTCTCTCTCTATATATATATATATGTTCTGAGAGGTTGCCTACTAAAGTTTTAATATTATAACTATAAAGAGCACTGTAATTGAGAAGTGACTCTCCAGTGGTCATGGGCTTTAACTTATCAGATTGGTTACATTGTTAAGAAACATCAACATACTGACATAAATCAAAGTAAATGTAGTTATATAGATGTTGTGCAATTATTAAAAATTAATGAATATTCATTATCCATTTATCCCCCAAGTCACACTCATGAGGGTAACTTTTTGTCTGAAGATTGGATTTCTTTCTTTTCCTCCAAATGCTGATGTACTCTCTTGCTTCCTGTTCCTGATTTCTGGTCTTTTGTCCCATGAATATATTTATTATTATCAATATCATCAATATTTATTTTATTATTATTTACATTTTTTATAATTCGTATACTTGCAATATAATCAGCAAAGTTACCAATGACAAAAACAACTATCATAATAGCTATGTTTGTGATAGTCCAATGATTTATATAACCTCTTTGCAAGTATGTGGATATTACATGTTATGAGGGAACATATAAATTGGTACACCATTTTTGGAAATAAATTTGCACATATATTATAAAATTTATCATTTGAACATCTTACAAACCTCAAATTCCTCTCCTCTGAGACATTTGAACATGTTCACCAGGGGAGACATGCAAACATGTTTATGGTGGTATTCTCCATGTTATTAAAAAGCTGGAATAACTGAGATATCTATAGACTAAATAATGGATACAAACATTATGGTATGGTCATTACTGAGGATTTACGTAATAGTGGAAAAAGAACAAAGTGTGGTTTCAGAAAATGGTGTGGGTAATTCTTAGAACCACAATATTGAGTGGAAAAAGCAAGTAAGAGATAATATTAAGTATGATAATGAATGAATTATGATATTTTTTTAATGAAAAAAATTCTGGATGTATGCATATTTGTTTGGGACAGATGACAAAAGAGGTAAGGAGCAACATCCAAATAAATGGAACCATGTTGGTGATATTTCAGCTCTTCACTTAGGTGCTGGTTCAGAATTATTAATTTTCTGATTTGCTTCATAATTTACAAATGTATACAGCAAGAATATATACAGTCTTCCATATGTATCAAAATACTACATACCCATGTAAAAATATCTTGCATATCACCAATCATCTTTATATTGAATAAATGTCTATGGATAGTGTTTATTTTTGTTTTTTTCAAGGAGATACCTTAACCTCTGCCCTGTTGGGCTTTGGGTTTTTGCAGGTAAATAACATAATCTTATTCTGTGTCAAAGCCCATGTGACCACTTGCAAAGCAAGATGACAATGTCTTGAGTAACTTATCAAGCAGACAACAGGTATTTGCCTAAAAGATGCATTTTCACAATTGTGAATTATGGTTTAAGAATAAAAATATTTCATACCAGGAAACAGCATAGGTGCTACTGGAAGCTTCATGCTGTGTAATGGAAGAGAGGATTATTTTTTTATGGCCCATGGTTTCTATGAATAGAATTAACCAGACACCAATTATCACCTCATTGAAAGGATAAGTCACTGTGGCTTCTACAGCTGAGATCAAACTCATTTCTTTTGCAATGAGAATTAATTAGAGTTGGAGAGAGCTATACTGAAGGGTTAGGATGCACTGCAAATTTGAAAAACTCTTTATTTTAAGCAACTCAGGGGAAAATATGTTCCAATTAGTGCATAATGTTAATAAGCAATGATCTTATTTATACACAAGTACTTTAAAGAAATACTTTAAAAAGAAAACATAAAACAAGCCATTAAAAGTATCCTCTTTTTGTGATGGCTGTAATTGAAGAAACATAAAAATTCGGTAGGTGTATTATTTATTTTTAACTGGCAAACAGGCTCTACAGAAAGGGTTATCTTTACTTGAAAGTGTGTTCCTGGGTGGTGAATAAAGAGAGATGATTGGCTTCTTATCATAGCTCAAAAACATATCAGATAAATATGCCCACCAGCCTATTTGGACACAGCAGTAGATATTACCATCTGCTCCCAAATATGCCTGCAACCCTGTAGCTCTTCCAGTTTGGCACCCAAATTTATGGGAAAGAGCATGACGTCCTAGGATGTACTGATTTCTGAAAAGAGCCTTGAAAATGTATTCCTGGTGACACAGAGTTGTGTAAATAGCTGGGCTTACTTCAGCCATTCTAATTTTTTGGAGGGAATAGCACCCTCAGAATTCCTCTTCTATGTTGGGATGGAATGACATGACCTAGAAAATTTAATATCCTATTGGAATGAGCAGGTAGACAGAACATTGCTCAGGAAAACGATTGCCACATTTATTTGTTTGTACCAAACAAATGAAACCAGCAAAATAAAGGAAAAATTTGACAGCAAAAATGTATACAATTGGCATCTTTACAGGTATGGTAAAAAGTCCAGGGAAAATTGTAGCCACATTTTGAAGAGAATGTTTCTGTCCTGCATCCAGAAATGTTTCTAGGCAGGTCCATTCCCTCTTTCATATTATGTTTTGACAGTCTTAGATATAAGAATCGGTAGTGAACTCATAGTGACATAATGTATAATTCCTTAGGTTAAGAAGCTTCCGATCTCATTTTATATTACCAACTTTGATTTTCCTAATTTTTATTTGTACCATATCACCCAGATAAACTTCATTGCTTAAGGATTCACAATACATTAATTTGATTTCACATACATATAGATACTTTAATGTGAATACAGGTTTATTTTGTTAATTTTTATTATAGTTGGTTATTTAAAAAGAATAAAGATGGGCCACCTGTGTGGCTCAGTCGATTAAGCATCTCACTTTGGCACATGTCATGATCTTATAGTTCATGAGTTCAAGCCCCATATTGGGCTCTCTGTTGTCAGCACAGAACTCGCTTCAGATCCTTTGTCTCCTTCCTGATGTGCCCCTCTCCCACTTGTGCTCTCTCTTTCTCTCTCTCTCTCTCAAACAATAAGAGCTTCAACAAATAAACAATAATGATGTTCAGCAAATAAACAACTAGTATTATAGTTGTGATGAAGTATCTTTCAGAAAGACCTGAGCTTAAATGGATGCTTGTGAATTCTACTGCTGGGTGAAATTTAGGATGCTAGGTAGATACTTATTTCTTAATTTCAAGAAGATGGAGAGAACATTAATTACAGACAGAAGATGTTCTTGAGTGAGCAGAAGGATTTTGCTGGCAGCTCTATAAAAATACACCTGTGCAGATATGATTAGTATGCTCCCTTCCCATGAAATCAAGAATAGGAATGGAAGAGGATTCTGAAGATATTCTTGGCGAATTAAAGAGGCAGCAGACCAAGATGTGAAGATAAAACCAAAGTGTCTGCACAAGATTGTCATGACTGACATTTACAAATTAGGGAAACTAATAGGAGAATTATTGTCTTTTGTAACACCTGATTTAAAAATATCAGAAGCATTAAAACCATGCTATTATCCATAAACAACTTGAGAAGGTAAAGACAGGATACGTATCTGTCACTTATGCATGTTACTCTACTCAGTTATTTCTAAATAACCCCACTATTAGCTCACATGTACAGTGAGATTATTTTTTACCTTAAATCCTTAATGTGGGAGAAAATTATTCCTTGACTGTACATATAGAAACTCCTGTTTCAATTATTCCTTAATTCTAGGACTACAAATAATTTTAATATTTTTTCTAAATCTGCTATCCTGAACAATTGATAGGAACTAAATACTGACATTCCCTGACATGACAAGGCTATACTTGCGTGGCATTTGAAAGACAAACAAGCAAACAAACAACAACAACAAAACCACAACCCTTTGGGGTTGACTTGATTTAATACTTATCATAAATGATAAAAACTTCACCATCTGTCAAGACAATGTACTTGTCAGTGTCTCAAAGGCAAGCATATAGAACCTCCTTTTAAATTTAAATATTTTCCTGGTTGTATACAAGATTATTGAAGATCACAGCTGGGGTTTTATTGCATATGTTTTATAAATATCTAGGGTATAGCTGCCATTCTATTTTAAATAGCTTTTTATAGCATTTCCTGTCACCCAGATAAAAAAGCAAAAAAGAGGAAGTCACAATGTGCCTCTATTTTCTTTATTGAAATAAAATTGATATACAACATTGTATGATGTGACCACCAACAGGTAGTGCCTGGTAGGGACAATGATCTAAGCAGAAAAAAGGCCAATTTGAGCCACTGAACCAAAATCATGCTGCTGGAAATGTGGCTTCTTCCAACTCATTGAAAGATAACTGCCAGCAAAGGAGTGTAGAAAGAGGTGGCTTTCAGCCATTTGGCATTCACCAGCATGTAGGCCAGATCTGCTCCAAGGGCCTAATCATCATCAATCAGCAAGATAACAACTCACCCTCTCATTGATTTGGAGCTGAAAGATTTGCTTTCCCACCATGGTTACTTATTACATAAATAATTTAGCCCATGTGGAAAAACATTTTCTTAAATATACAGACTACAGTAGTTTCACAATGGGATTATATATGGAAGTTACTTATAAGTGATTTGTTACCTTTGAACAAATGAACATATTTAGTAAATTAACCTGATGGAGATTTCTTCTTAATTTTGGGAATAGTATTTTGAGAAAAAATAAAAATGACACAACTGAAAAAGTTACAAAAACAAAATTTGTGAATTTCTAGACTTTATTTGGTGGGGTTAGATAATTTTCTAATATAATCTAGTCATTATTGTTTTCTAACGGTTAACCCTCAGACACAATTTTTTAATAAGATTTTTTTTAAGTTTATTTACTTTTGAGAGAGAGAAAGAGAGAGAGCAAGCGAGGTGGGGGCAGAAAGAGATGAGGTGGGGGAAAGAAAGAATCCCAAACAGGCTCTGCAAAGCCCCATATAGGGCTTGAACTCACCAACAGTGAGATCATGATGTGAGCCAAAATCAAGAGTTGGACACTTAACTGACTGAGCCATCCAGGCACCCCAACCCACAGATACAATGGGAAAAAAAAGGTTTTAGGGAAGTCTTTTTATCATTTAATTTCATTGGAGAAGAGGTTTTTGTTTGCTTCACCATACTAACTTCATGGACAGCTTAATGACACTTTATAAATTGTTTTAAGCAAATGTCTCTTAAAAAAGAACTATCAGACCTCTGCTTAATTCGCATGAAAAATACTGGTAACTCATTTGGGATTAAAAGAAAATGTGGAATAAATAAATAAATGTGATGAATTTATGTAAGTTAAATGTAAATGTATTATTTTAAAGAAACTAATTGCTCACAATAAATAATTCTTGGTTTAAATTTCATATAAATAATGTGGAAAAAACTTTGGAGTAATTGTCTTCTTTAAGGTATCCTCTCCATTTCCGTTAAAAAAAAATAAAATAAAAGGAACAAAGAACCGACAGTTAAACCTCCACGTTTTGCAGGTACTGAAACTTCCCATTTGAAGATGAAGCAGCTCTCCTAAACACAAAGCCATCACTGCAAATTGGTTTTGATAGTACAAAAGGAAATTTGGCCCTCAGATAGAGCAAGGCTTAGCAAATTTTTTGTAAAGGGCTAAACAGTAAATATTTTAGGCTTGCAGGCCATACAGTCTCTGTCACAAATATTCAACTCTGCTTTTGTGACATCAAACCAGCCAGACAATAAATGAATGAGCAAGGTTGTATTCCAATAAAAATTTATGGGCATTGAGGTTTGAAATTCATATAATTTTCATGTGTCATGAAATAGTATTATTATTTAAAAATTTCCCCCAAACATTAAAAAATGTAAAAAACATTCTTAGCTTACAGACTGTAAAAAAACAGGTGGTGAGGCACATTTGGCCAATGGACCATAGTGTACTAATCCCAAGATGAATGATGAAGTTTTGGTTTCTATATACACTCATTCCTACTCAGGTAGGTGTTTTGTGAAGGCTGTTTGATGGTAATTAGGTTTGCAAAAGAGTTATTTCTAAAGATACTCAAGCCTACTGTCATTTTCACAGAATGTCACTGCTGTCAGCCAAAACAAGTACTGTGAGAACCATTTTTGGTAGCATCTTGTGAGAGGCTCGTGAAATAGGAGCTTGGAGATAAGTTTTAACTGAATTGCATTGAACAATTTGGTACTTAGTGTCTACTTACTTTCTGTCTCATTGATACCAAACCATTCATTCAGAGGCATATTCACTTAGTCATTCCTTTGTTTATTCTATCATTCCACACTAAATGCCAGGCACTCCTCTAAGCACTGGAGAAATAGGTAAATTAGACATGATTCCTGAGCTGCAAGAACTTATAATAGCTGTGAGACAAACAAACTAATTGCTGTCTTCCCAGTGATATGTGTGAGATACAAGAAGAGAATCCCAGGACACCATGGAAGGGAAAAGATGACTTGGCAAGACAGAAAGTACAATGAAGACTTCATAGAAACAAATCTGTTTGAGACATTTAAAAAAAAGAATACTTATTACCCATAGCCTCAGATAATATGTGTAATAATTTATTCATACTAAAGTGTAATAATTCCTTGCATATTCTATATTTACAGAATTTTTGGAATGATAGGCTTCTTAGTGGTAACTCATTTGGATTCTCAAATTTAATTAATGAGGCAAAAGGGGCCCTGAGACAAGTGAGAAGTTCAAGGTCACCCAACTCTATTTTTTTTTATTATATGAAATTTATTGTCAAATTAGTTTCCATACAACACCCAGTGCTCATCCCAAAAGATGCCCTCTTCAATACCCATCACCTACCCTCCCACCCCCATCAACTCTCAGTTTGTTCTGTTTTTTTTTTTTTTTTTTTAATTTTTTTTCAACGTTTATTTATTTATTTTGGGACAGAGAGAGACAGAGCATGAACGGGGGAGGGGCAGAGAGAGAGGGAGACACAGAATCAGAAACAGGCTCCAGGCTCTGAGCCATCGGCCCAGAGCCTGACGCGGGGCTCGAACTCACGGACCGCGAGATCCTGACCTGGCTGAAGTCCGACGCTTAACCGACTGCGCCACCCAGGCGCCCCATGTTTTTAAGAGTCTCTTATGCTTTGGCTCTCTCTCCCACTCTAACCTCTTTTTTTTTTCTTTTTTTTTTCCTTCCCCTCCCCCTGCACTTCTGTTAAGTTTCTCAGGATCCACATAAGAGTGAAAACATATGGTATCTGTCTTTCTCTGTATGGCTTATTTCACTTAGCATCACACGCTCCAGTTCCATCCACGTTGCTACAAAGCGCCATATTTCATTCTTTCTCATTGCCACGTAGCACTCCATTGTATATACAAACCACAATTTCTTCATCCATTCATCAGGTGATGGACATTTAGGCTCTTTCCATAATTTGGCTATTGTGGAGAGTGCTGCTATAAACATTGGGGTACAAGTGCCCCTATGCATCAGTACTCCTGTATCCCTTGGGTAAATTCCTAGCAGTGCTATTGCTGGGTCATAGGGTAGGTCTATTTTTAATTTTTTGAGGAACCTGCACACTGTTTTCCAGAGCAGCTGCACCAATTTGCATTCCCACCAAAAGTGCAAGAGGGTTCCCGTTTCCCCACATCCTCTCCAGCATCTATAGTCTCCTGATTTGTTCATTTTGGCCACTCTGACTGGAGTAAGGTCACCCAACTCTTTAAAGGTGACATTAAATTTCAGAATTCTTCAGTGCCAATTCCATATTGTTTCCAATACACGAAGCCTTCTTTGCCTCTTTCATAGCTTTTTACTGATTGTACATTGTTTATTCTCTCTTTTCTATGCAGATTTGCTAAGTCAACTTGCAGAGCTCTTATCTTTTCTTCAGCAATTTCTTAATGACTGTAGTTAATAAAATTGAGAAAACGAAATAGGAAATAATGCTCCAATGGTGTTACCTTTTTTTTTTTTAATTTTCTGCTGATCTGAAGCAAAAATACAATTACCTTAGCTGAAACTCAGCATATTGTGTATTTCGTTCTAGGTTACTTTATAAATTGCAATTACCTTCATTTGTGGCTCTCACAAGATTATAGGTGACTGAGTACTTCATCAGCTAAGATCAGAATTTCCCATGGCACAAAACAAAACACTTGTATAATGATCTAGGAGAGTGGATTAAACATACTAAATGAGAGAGCTACACAATGAAAATGTTCACAGGATTATCAGTTTAGCTTTTCAAATCCATTCGATGGAAGTGAAACTGATGTAGCTGTGCTTAAGTGTCAGTGCCATTTTGGAGTTTAAACTTTTAAATTTCTGACTTTCAGCTCTTTGAGGCTTTCACCATTCTCAATGCTGAAGAGCAGGATCTACACTCTCCCCTTCCCCCAACCCCCCACCCCCCCAGTGATGGATGTATATTCCTTCACTCCACCCAAGGTTCTTTCTGGTACAGGAGGGGTGGGGGACACAGAGGGGAGCATGCCGGTTCCCAAAGCAGAATCTCTGTAGATCTTCAGGGTCTAGAGTTTTTGTGCTTTTCTCTAGGACATTGCCATTTAAAAAAGTATGTTAAATGGCTGGGCTGCACTGAATTCCCAAGGATTGGACATAGCAACTACAAAAACACTAAAAAAAAGTCTGTGTGAAATTTTACTCATCATCATCACTGAATCATCATCACTATTATTACTTAGTGGGTCACTGCTATATTTCAGGGCTTCAAGCACATTATGTCATTTAAACAACACAAAATCCTATGAAATAGTTATTATTATCTTGATACTTCTCAAATTGTACCTGTATTGCAAGAAAGTATACAGAATTTGGATGCTAAAGTTATAATAAAAATATTAATTACAATAAAACAGTAATAAGTAATGCACTACTTACTATGTTGTTGGGATTTTTTTAAGTATATAAGCATGCTATTTATTTAAGCTTTATTTATTTATCTCTAATCTTACTTAATCTTCCCAGCACAAGTAAGAGTTATCATCTCCATTCTGAGACAATAAGTTATAGTTACATAATATGCTTAATGACACAATTAGTAAGTGGCAGAACAAGGTTCGAACCAGACAGCCTGACTCTAGAGGTCACGTACTTAACCACTACACCAAAAAAAGTTTTCATAAAAGGCAAAAAGTCTCCAATTAAGGAGATTTATCTTTATTCTCCCTACCTATCTTCCATTGTCAAACAAAACAAAACAAAAAAGTCTTATTTGCAGAGTCTTACCTAACTTCAATAGGGTTATCATTTACCAAAGAATTTAAGTCTTGCTCTGTAGTTGGTGGTTTAAATGTTCACACACACACACACACACACACATATATATATATATATATATATATATATAATATATTTCAGTACGTGATAATTATTCTCTTCCCTTATTTTGTCCTGAAATCTATAGTTTATCCATCCCCATGGATTGGGAATTTTATGTACATAGTGCTTCTTATTATCCTTGAAAATATTTCTTTAGGCTAGTATCAAAAATCTATAAAGAGCTTACCAAACTCCACACCCGAAAAACAAATAACCCAGTGAAGAAATGGGCAGAAAACATGAATAGACACTTCTCTAAAGAAGACATCCGGATGGCCAACAGGCACATGAAAAGATGCTCAACGTCGCTCCTCATCAGGGAAATACAAATCAAAACCACACTCAGATATCACCTCACGCCAGTCAGAGTGGCCAAAATGAACAAATCAGGAGACTATAGATGCTGGAGAGGATGTGGAGAAACGGGAACCCTCTTGCACTGTTGGTGGGAATGCAAATTGGTGCAGCCACTCTGGAAAGCAGTGTGGAGGTTCCTCAGAAAATTAAAAATAGACCTACCCTATGACCCAGCAATAGCACTGCTAGGAATTTACCCAAGGGATACAGGAGTACTGATGCATAGGGGCACTTGTACCCCAATGTTTATAGCAGCACTCTCCACAATAGCCAAATTATGGAAAGAGCCTAAATGTCCATCAACTGATGAGTGGATAAAGAAATTGTGGTTTATATACACAATGGAGTACTAAATGGCAATGAGAAAGAACGAAATATGGCCCTTTGTAGCAACGTGGATGGAACTGGAGTGTGTGATGCTAAGTGAAATAAGCCATACAGAGAAAGACAGATACCATATGTTTTCACTCTTACGTGGATCCTGAGAAACTTAACAGAAGTCCATGGGGGAGGGGAAGGGGAAAAAAAAGAGTTAGAGAGGGAAGGAGGCAAACCATAAGAGACTCTTAAAAACTAGGAATAAACTGAGGGTTGATGGGGGGTGGGAGGGAGGGGAGGGTGGGTGATGGGTATTGAGGAGGACACCTTTTGGGATGAGCACTGGGTGTTGTATGGAAACCAATTTGACAATAAATTTCATATATTGAAAAAAAAATTAAAAAAATTAAAAAAAAATAAAAAAAATAAAATATTTCTTTATAGGCAGTGTGATATACATGCGTATTTTATATTAATTTAATCTACACTCTATGGGAGGTCAGTTGGCCTAATGGAGAGAACATACTCCAATGATAACTAGCATTGTAAATTGTCTAATCAGAAGCCCACACTCCAAACACATGCACTTCACCTATCCTTATTGCTAATATTCTTATATCTGATCAGCATCAGATTAGCATAATGTATATTATAAAATGTGTTTTTTGTTACTGATAGAAGTGCAAGTGTTATTATTCAGACTTTCTTGCCCTTATAGGAGTGGGGTGTAAGAATCCAGAGACCAGGTTATAAGTCAAGTCTTGACTTGACTTATATCTTTTGGAAGGGACCTGAAGCCAGAATCTGAAATGGTCTGGTGATAACCCACTGATTCTGAGCATACTTGTCACCACACTGAATCCTGATGGTAACACATTTTTTGCATTTGCCCCAATTAAATATTTCATACAGGTAGGGTCAAACCACTAAAAAGAGATTACAGAATAAACTGGACACTTATTTACCAATAAATGTTTGTATGTGTTATCAAATTCCTTCTGTTAAAGCCTCATTTTCATGGAACCGGGTTATAGGAGGAGACTTAAAACTCTTACCTGTCTCTACGCTATTTTTCTTTACCTTAAAACACCTACTAATCATAAATGATCAATGCTTTATATCAGTTGGCAGCAGGAGTTTGTGTGTGTGAGTGCATACGTGAGTGCACATTTGCATACACACATACAGATACACCCACAAGATAATGGTAAAATAGGAGGAATGGAATAGGAGACAGAATGGGGCTGCCAGCTATTTATATATGGGCTTATTTGTCCTTGTCCCTTAGGTTGGAAAGTTTTCATCCACAAATTCTCCTAAATTTCTTACTGGTGAGCAAGCCATTTATCTTTTGCTCCAGAGATGGTAACACGTTATTTATGATCCACACTTAACTACAGTTGTTCAGATCTCTGTCACTCCCAAGATTGATGGTTAAAATGCACTCTACCTTAGTCTACCCTCTTCAGTTTGCATGCCTTTATTTGTTCTTTGAAAGCCTGTGCTGTGTATATTTCATGGAAAAATCTGGTTTAAATGCTCTTCCTTTTACATTTTATGTGTGACAAATGTTCAAGCCACTTTTGTCCCTCGAAATTTCCATCATTATTGCTTTTTCCCTTTCTTCTAATGTTACCATGCTTCTTCCTCATGTCTTTAAAATAAGAAAGCCATTTAGTAAGCAATGTAGTAAATACTTCTCCAAGCCCTTAGGACTTATATCATCCAACACTGTTTCTAAGCTGTTAGAGTCATGGTTTTCTTGACTTACAAGTTTTCATTTAAAATCCATGTTCTTTGCATTTGTCTATATGAATTAATAAGCATTCTCTACTAAGAATGGTATTTCTTGAAATGTTTTCCCTTCTTACCTTTTGTTTTTATTTTCTGCTCTGAAATTAGCCATGATCTTTTCCAACTAAGAGTGAAGATATATTGAGGAACCAACAGAAACCTTCATTTGACCCAGTCCAGAGTAAATACATAGGTATTAGTAAAATCACTTTCAATGGTTTAGATAAATAATGCTGTGGTTCAGTAACAAATAATTCACAGTAAAAACAACAACAATATTATTTTCTACTCCTATAGAGTCTATCCAAGTTTGAGGGACAGTCCAGGATAGCTCTGCTCTATGTGGTAACTCAGGGATCCATGCTACTTTTATCTTGTGGTTATGCCATTTGCAACACTTGGCCGATGTGGTTTCCAAGTCAGTGTAAGATACAGTTAGAAGGTCATCTACTGGGTCTTAAGTACTTTGCTCATAAATGACACACATTCTTTCTCCTTACAGCACATTGTCTGGACCTAGGCAATGCCTGTTTAACTGCAAGAAGTGAGGTGTGACTGTTTCTGCCTAATATTTTCATAGAGGAAAAGTTATGGGATTGCTGAGGCCCTCTGGTATTAATACCACTAAGAGCAATGGAATGTTAATGAATATGTAGGGTAAACATGCATCTAAGTGTTCAAAGTGATCTTTGTAACTGGCATCTCCACTTAGAGATATGCATGACTGGCATCTCATCAAACCAAAGTCAGTTTTCCCTTCACCATCCCCTGGTCCTCACAAAATGCTAAAAACAAAAGGGGATCTTCTTTTATGCCATAGTCAGCCTATTCCTCTCTTACAGTCAAGAGCAGTAATGATGAGGGAGTAAGGTGAGGAAGTTTTGGTGACTCTTTTGGCAATAAATGATAAAGGAAGTCTTCCTACTGGACCTCTGTATCTATAAGATTGTATCCTATTGTGGATCAGTATCTTAAAAATTTTAAAAGAATTTTTCAACTTTGACACCTTCCTAAGCTCATTATACCTTATCTATATATATGTACAGACTAGCAGCAAAGTCCTTAAAAATGCAACATCTGTGAATTTTTATTTGATGATGCAGAATGGAAAATGGAAATCTGGGAAGCTGAAGACTTGTCAAGAGAATAGGTTCTGGAGTCATTCAGGTCCTGGTTTAAATTCTCTCTCAGGTGTCCATTTACCATTTGATCATGAGTGAGTTAATTAGCCTGTCTGAATCTCTCTGAAATGGAGATACAACCTCAGTGGTGGTTGTGAAAATAAAATAAGATAACGTGCATTAGCAGGACGTGCACTTAGAAGTAAGCATTCAATGAATAATGGTTGTTAATTTAATAACCAAAAATAGTTCCAATGCATAGAAGGAGAGAAGAGCTGCCAAAAAAAAAAAAAAAAAAAGAAGGAACAAAAAGAAAAAAGAAACAGAGAATACAGTATATGCTTAGGAGATCTCCCTAATTTTAAATCTCCCTAAAATTAATTAATATTAACATAAATATTAACCAAAGAGATTGATGTTCCAGAGATTTGAGTCCTCATTTAATATTTCTGTTGTGTGACATCTTTCCAATATTTGTCTTCATCTTTTTTTGCTAATGATTGGGGATAAGGTTGTTTAATAGTAATGTTTCTTTTTTTTTTTTTTTTTTTTTTTTTTTTTTTACTCTGGCTAGAGATGGTGGCCTTCCCAATCTAGTAGGAAATCTAAGAATGTGCCAGGTACAATAGGCCAGATGGAAAGAAGGCTCAGATTTTGAAAATCGATATGCAAATTGAAGACCAGAGGGCTATTTGTAAGGAGACCATACAAATGGAGGAAAAGCAATGTGACCTGGATCAGATAGGACTGGACCAAATGAGCTTGGTACCATATCAGGAGATCCAAAGGGACACTATGGGATTCAAGTTTGGGATGAGGACAGGGATGATATCATGACTCCTTATCAGAGAAAGATGTCTGGCAGGGGAAATGAAACAAGTTTTTCTCTAGCCTCAAAGGGCTCTAAATCTTTGTTTGAAAGATAATACTGTGCACACTTTTACATCTATGATATCCTCAAATCCTGTCTCTGATCCTTTTCCCATTCCATTTACTCTCAAAAGTGATAGCACACAAATCATAACCCTGGCACATCTGTAGGACAGCTGTTCTCAAAGGGTGGTCTCCAGATCAGCATCTACAACATCATCTGGGAACCTGTTGAAATGCAAATTATTGTCCCTACCCCAGTCCCGAATTAAAAACTCTGCAGGTAGACCCAGGAATCTTTTTTCTACAAGCACTTTGGCTGATTCTGATGAACACTAAAGTCTAAGACACATTGTTACAGAATATATTACAGTGTTCTCTTATTCAGTATCTCCAAATATAACTCATCCTTCTCTCCCTCCTCATTTCTAGTAACATACGCAGTTCCACTATTTATAACATAAATGTCTCCTCCATTGTAAGGCTAACTTCACCAACCAGAAACTTGGATTTGTCCTCTTCTCCTTACCCACTCCTCATATCAAATCACCACTCATCCAATCACCAAACAGCCCATATCCATCTTCTTCTCTTCCTCCCTTCAGACCACCATCAACTCACACTGTACTATTGAAAGGCCTTGCTGAGACACTATTTTGTGCCAGATTTCATGTTAGGCCAGAGTCAGAAAACTGTAGACTTCAGGATACATCTCGGTCATGGCTTGCTTTTGTATGCAGGGTTTTATTAAACTATAGCCACACTTGGGTGACTTGTATGGTTCAGTTGATTGAGCATCCTACACTTGGTTTTGCCTTAGGTTATGATCTCATCTCAAGTCATGATCTCATAGTTCCTGGGATCAAGCCCCATGTCAGGCTCTGTGCTGATGTCAGAGCCTATTTGGCATTCTCTCTCTCTCTCTCTCTCTCTGCCCCTCCCCTGTTCTTTCTTTCAAAATAAACAAAGAAACTTAAACAATATATTACCACACTCGTTTGAAAAAAATATTGTCTGTGATTTCTTTTGTGCTATGACTGAGTTGAGTAGTGATAATAGAGACTGTATGGTCCATAAAGTCTAAAATATTTACTATTTCACCATTTATTGAAAAGCTCTGCCAAGCCCTAGGCACTGAGCATACATGGAGAGAAGCACAGATGTCATATATGTCCTCATGGAACTTACTGTCCAGCAGGGAAAATCAGAAGATAGAGTGGGCTACCCAGTTATCCAGGTCAGGAGAGTCAAAGGAAATGTGGAAATTCATCAGACAAAGAGAAAAGGAGAAAAGTGTTACACTCAGAGGAAATAACTTATTTATATCATTTAGTAAATAATTTCTCTCTGTACTTAGTATAGTCCTTAGTACAGTACATTCTGGTTATCGATATAGTTGGCTGTCCAATAATCATTTCATAAAATCTTTTGACTCTGTCTTTAAAACAGAAACCTTCAGGTCACTCCCTTCCAAGTAGGAGTCCGAATTGTACAGCGAGTCCTGGTCCTAGAAGTGATTATAGATGTGACATGGGGCAGCAGTGGAAACACCTCTTTTGAGCACAACAGACACTCCATGTTGAGCTGCTAAACAAATTTCTTCCTGTAAGCTCAACACATGCTTTGGCTCTTGCCAAAAGTAGTGACTATCAGATTGCATTTTACATCTGTGAACAAGTGATCTGGGTAGAACAGTACTGGTGATACATTTTGCCCCAGGATGTGTGGCAAAAAGTGTATGCACCACGAAGTTTTCAAGGCGAATTGTATGAAAGATGTGAAATGAGTTTGGTTATGTGTTCCTCTTTCCCACTGAAAATTATTTTCCTCTTTGTAGAAACACTTGAGGAAAACATTTGAAAAATCACACAAACTCAAAAAAACGTTATCTGAAATAATTATAGAGGCATTTATTTCCTTTAATTGCATGCAACTAAAAAAAAATCTTCTGTCTCCTCACCAGAGATAAGCACTTCAGAAGCACTTTCCTCTTTATTCTGGGAGAAAAGAAAGGTACAGAAACAGGGGTCCAAGCCACGGTTGCTAAGACTCCAATTTGTGGCCATATTGCTGTAACCTTATCTGCTCTGACTGCTCTCCTACCATCTCAGGTAAAACACGTGTGCCATCCTCCTTTCTGCCTACAGATCCATGCTAGAATAATTCCACCTGTTTTGTATCTGGCACTGATCCTTTTGGCATGAAAAATGGAAACACTGGGACCGTTAGAGCTCTGTCTACATTTCCAACATCTCGCTGGGTACCCTCCTCCAGCTAATAACTCGTTCCCGTCGAAATGGTACATTTTCACTTCAGGCAGGGATGTCTTCGGATGGCTGTTTTAGAGGTAGAAGTAGTTAGGGGATCGGAGAGACTTCTTAATTTCCCCCTCCTCTCCAACTTGTAACATTTCTCATGAATCAGATCATTGACTGCTTGCTGCTTTTTCTCCTGCACAGGCTGCTCCTGTTATCACCAGCATTACTTTCAATCTTGTTGCAGATCTAGCTGATTAAAAACACTAGTCTTGAGAAAATTCTCTTTCTTGAAAGTCAATGCTTGTGGGAGATTAGGACTATTTATATTGTAAGGCAGTCCCTTCAAAGCCTCTGGTGGCTTTACTCTCTTGACTGATGCAAACCTCAACTAATTCTCTTTATCCAGATAATCCACTCGCTTCCAATATTCATCAAATGGCAAAATGAAAAGCTTTTAAGAAAGAGAATAAATGTGCAGGCTTAAAATCACATAGAATTTTAGTCTTAATAAAATTGCAAAAGAAATTATGAGGAGATCAGGGTTCTGAATCTTCTTCCCAATGCGATAACTTAAAAATCCATGAAACCATAGCAAATATGTTTTGTACCTCTTGAATTGCTTTAGCAGGTGTTTGGATCACAAACTTTTGATTAGGAAAAAAAAATTGTGTTTTTTTTTTTCTCTCTGATAATATTACCATAAGACAAACTCCCCCTATCTGAGCTCCTGTTCCTTTCCTTTATGTGTGTGGAATTTTCCATGGCACTATCTCCCCATTTGATGCCCAAATAAAATTCATTGGATATTTAATGTGCAGTGACCACACACAAGGTACTTACAAATATACAATATCTACAATGAAAGAGGGAAATCTCATCCTGGGGGAGTTTCTAGTATTATAGTAAATCTTGATGGAGTTGTTCTGAGTTAAGGGCAGAAAACCATGGGAAGCTGAAAGACTCAGTACGTTTTGTTTTGGTTTTTTCTGATTCAGTCATTCCTATAGCACTAAAAGAAAGAAAATGCAGTGAGGAAAGGGATGTTTTTGAAGCAGTGACATCTAATACTCCAGTCCCAAATTTATGAAATTAATAGTTGAACAGATTTCTCAGACTACCTATAAGATATGCGACTTTAAAGTGTTATAAAGTATGCCTCACGACCCCTAACTGTGGTAGAGATTACACGTAGAATGATACTACAGAATTCTTACTGTTGCTGCCAGAATACCACCAAGAAATATCCAGTAGTTTCCAAATGCATTAAAAAGCAATATAGCAATTCTTTCACACTTTAAAGAATTCTGTCCAAGAGAGGAAAAATTTAAAATGCCTCAGTTTTCTATGGCAATATGCTATCACTAGGTATCAGTTGACTTAGTGTTCACCAAAAGAGGGTCTGATATCTGGAGCAAAAGAAATGTGAGAATAAAAGACCATTCAGGGTAGGAGCTAGCATATTTCTTTCCCAGGTTCACACTGTATTTCATGAATGGGCTGTTTCAGCAAGTAGAGTAAAATGGTGAGGATCATTGTAAGAAAGCAAACAGAAGAGCTGTAAACCACACTCCATTGTCAAACACAAAAACTACCAGTCAATGCTTAGTCAATGCCAACCAAAAATAGCAGATGACAGACCAATCACGCTGCCTGTAGGGTTTCATGCAGATCCCTTGGTTTCTACAGAGTGGTTTGGGTACCCAGAGGATGGGTATTGATAGTCAAACAGCTAAGGTGAGTGCATTTGTGTTTGCTTGTGGGCCCTGTTACTTGATAGCTCCACAATGAAACAAGGGATGCGCTGAGTTGTAAAATGATAAAGATCGTCTGTAATGCTTAGCCTGGGAAAAGCCTCTTATATAAGTCCTATTGAGGGCTTGTTGGAGATAGAAAACCTCAGTGTGTATATCTGGTCCTATTGGTGGACTCCATCCCAAAATATTTGACTGAAAAGAGAACAGTAAGTTGATTTCTTCTTAGCTAAATATTTCTTAACCTTGTCACCAGTGGGAATACTGACATTTCTCAAACCCAATCCACAATGTAAATGTAAGAGCAACTCTTAATTATTTGTTACTGGGGATAAAAGAGGTCTGACTGCCTTGCTTTGCCCTACAAAGACTATGAGGCATCCCAGATCAAGAATTTTACCTTCTCCAAAATATATGTGAAAATCAATGTAAAGTTTTTGTTTCATTATTCTATGGCTAGGTAGGTGGTTGCCATTGGAGGGGGTGGCTTTGACATGACTCCCAGTTTTTATGCCTTGGGCACAGTCTAAAAGGTGAATGACTACATGAAGCATGGCCTCTATTCTGGAGACCTCTTTGCAGATTATGGGGCTTTTGGGGAACCATTTTCTCCCTGAATTTGAATTGAGACTCTGCTGAACAAGGGGTGCATGAGTGTCTGACTTTGGCTCAGGTCATGATCTTGTGGTTCCTCAGTTCGAACCCTGCCTCGGGCTCTGTGCTCACAGCTTGGAGCCTGGAGCCTGCTTTGGATTCTGTGTCTCTTTCACTCTCTGCCCCTCCACTGTTTGCACTCCCCTCTCTCTCTCTCTCTCTTTCTCTTTCTCAAAAATAAACATTTAAAAAATTTGAAACTCTACTGAGCTCAAAGGTCAGTGTTATTCTTAGGAGACTGTATTTATGAAATGGTATATCTCCATCTCATGCTGGTGGATAGACTTTATAGACAGCCAAATTTAGAGTGACCAAACCAAGCTTGCATTGCTGTCTTAAACTGGGGTGTAGAAACATTGCCTTCCTTCCTTGAAGTCTATAATATTGCTTCAGGCTCAATAACTTTTAGACTTTGGTAAATTTGTTGCTGGTGGCTATTCTGTTTTGCCAACTCCCTGAAAGAAGGAGGTATGCTGGTAGTGAGGACTGCAAAAGAATGTCCAGAGGGGAGGGAAGCAAGTATAGAAATTGGGATATGTTTCTATATGCAGAGGTTTTTCTCTTTGATCTAGGAAACAATCCTGTATTTTGAGAATAATTATATACATATTTTAGCTAAGTCTGATGCAAATAATTATTTACACATTTTAGCTAAGTCCAATGCAACTAAAATCCTTTATCCTATTTATTGTAATGGAATGATTATATTTAAGTCAGTTTTCTGAGTTCACTTTATTTATTTATTTATTTATTTATTCATTCATCAACTCATTCATTCATTCATTCATCCACTCATTCATTTACAGAGGGAGAAAGAGCCAGAAGGTGTGAGTGGGGAGGGGCAGAGAGCGAGGGAGAGAGAGAATTCCAAGCTGGCTCCATGCCATCAGCGTGGAACCTGATGAAGGGCTCATGTGACCCCATGAACCGTGAGAACATGACCTGAGCCCAAATCAAGAGTCAGACATTCAACAGAAAGTGTGATGCAAATAATTATTTACACATTTTAGCTAAGTCTAATGCAACTAAAATCCTTTATCCCATTTATTGTAATGGAATGATTATATTTAAGTCAGTTTTCTGAGTTCACTTTATTTATTTATTTATTTATTCATTCATTCATTCATTCACCAACTCATTCATTCATTCATCCACTCATTCATTTACAGAGGGAGAAAGAGCCAGAAGGTGTGAGTGGGGAGGGGCAGAGAGCGAGGGAGAGAGAGAATTCCAAGCTGGCTCCATGCCATCAGCGTGGAACCTGATGAAGGGCTCATGTGACCCCATGAACTGTGAGAACATGTTCTCCCAAATCAAGAGTCAGACATTCAACAGAATGAGCCACCCAGGCACCTCCTGTTTTCACTTTAAATATTACTTTCACAGAAAAGGTTCCCATATACCTAGGGGATGAGAGTCTTCAACCATATCTGAAAACTTGCACTTTTCATTTACAATACTTGCTCCAGTTTGCAATCTCTGTTGGTGATTATATAATTTATCCAGAAGCGTAGTTTGCTCCCTCTTGGCTCTCCAGCACTTCATGAAATGCCTGATGCATAGCAGGAATTCATTAAGTCTTTGCCACATAAAGAAATGCCCCATAGGGAAGTTTGGAGTGGTGAAGAGTCTGACATGGGAGGAAGAGGATGAACAATGGCCTAACTTTCTCCTTCCCAAATACATTAAAGGAACGTGACCCTTGGAGAAAGACAATGCCTGGGCACTAGATAGAAACTTTGAAGTACTTTTTGTTCTTCATGCAGTTTTAGTATGTTGTAAGTAAGTAAAATATGATCTAAACTTAGTATCTTTTTCCAAATGAGATCTCAGGAAATTATCTTTTTTTCAGGGTGCACTCAACTTATATTCAAGTAATTAATTCTTGAGTGTAAAAGGACTGCTAGATTTGTAAAACACAGCTCCAATGTGCCTTAATCCTTTCATTAACATTTTGTTTTACTTAATACTTTACCATTTTTAGTAATTTATAATATGTATTGTACTTAAGTATAATCAAATGATCCAAATGAGATATGCACACAAAACGGCAACACCTCACAAAACATGATACACATAAGCTATTTTTAAATTACTTTATACTTGAGAATTTCACTAAGTGTCTTTCCCATTCCCAGGGCGGAGTAGGTGAGCACACTGAGTTGCTAAATCTCTTATGCACTTTATCTCTGTATATGCTTAAAATAATGTTGCAACACAGTTATTGTATAAAGATTTCCTGAATAAACAAATAAAAGAATGGATCCTTCCCCTTTCCTAGAATAAAGTGAACTCAAGAGGCTTTATTTTAATATTAATGTGTCAAGAAAAAAACCTTTTACAGCTTGATACTGAAATGTCATGGGTTGTAATATTTTCAGAAATTATAAGGCTGTCATTTGCCCCATTTCATGAAAAACTAGATTGATTATATGTAATGGTAGAGGTAAAGTAAAGAAAGGATCAAGAAAGGATGGATCCAGCTTTTGTAACATCTGAAGTTCATACAACATGGGGGATCTCTTTTTCCAGAAAAATAATTTTAAAAACTTACAACTATAAATTTAGTCACAAGTGCTTAGATAGAACCAGACAAGAAAGGTACACAAAGCATAAAGCTCATGAGCCTTAGACCAAATCTGCTTCTGGTGCTTACACTATAGAATCACCCACAGTTGGGTTTTCTGGTCATTGTAGAACACAAACAATAATTGTTGCAGCTTTCAACAGTGACTCTACAGGATTTGAAAGCTGAATGGCATCATAAAATTTTTTAAATATTTTTAGCAGAAATTATATGATAATAAAAATACTTCCTCAATTATTAGCATGACCATATGACCTCCCTGAGAATACATGGCAAGATTGATTCCAAAACTATAAGAATTCACAGGCTGAGTGAACAGCCCCACTTAACTGACCATTTTCTGCAGAAGTTAAACTGGGAATAGAAAAATCCTGCCCAATTTTACACTGTATGCACAGTGATTTAGTTCCCAGCAACTTTTTAGTCACACCCTGGCTTCCTATCTACCTTCTAGGAATGTCCATTTTTATTCTCTATGTCAAGAATCTAAACAACTATCTCTTACTAGCCTGCACAATGGAGAGAGACTAGAACCTTCCAGCTTTGTTCATATCCTCCTATCTTTTTTTTTTTTTTTAATTTGAGAATATGACAAGGCAATGCTGGTGACCTAGAAGTTATCTGCATGCATGGGCAGATGATAATTGAGCAAGTAAGGTGATTAGAAAGCATGAGCTCAACATACTCTGCCCTTTTTACTTTTTTAAAAATTTTACATAATTCCATATGATCAGTGAAGGATGACGTGTTCATTCTACCTTAAAGTAAATTATGAGAGCACTTTATTTTTTAATTTTTTAATAAAACGCAAATCCAACACTCCCATTACTTCTGACAAAAGTTGAGCACATGCAATCACACTGTAATCCATGATTACAAGAGAAAGTTAGTGGGCCTAAAACTGTGGTTGTGGATGTGGACATTATTCATCTAAAAAGAGATTAAGGTTCACATATTTCCATGTCATGTGGAAAGACCAAGACACTAATGGAGACATCTGTAATCTTTTCTTTATTAACATAAAAAATACCCTGCCTAACCTGCATGTTCTTTAGTATGGCATCCTGGGTTCTCTGGAGAAGTGAAATAGATTGGTTTAACATTTTTTAGTTAATCTTATGACTGTTTACTACTTCATGGGTTTATTGAGCTAGTCACTGGACTATAAATTACAGTATAAACCAATTAGTTGTCTTCCTAAAAGCAGCTGGTATAACTCCCACATGCTACCTTTTAACAATAACAAAAGACTAGTTTCTCCACCAATGTCAGAAATTTGATTAAAAATAGTGGAGTGATAACTCTTTGGGTTATAATTTACTTATAAGAAACTCTATTTTTAAAGCAAAGTTGAAGATATTCATACTGAAATGCAGTATAGGTTCAAAAGCTCAAACACATTCCCATAATACATTTTCTCTGCAAGATTAAGTGACTACTGAATCAGTCTCTGTCATGTTTTCCATCTCAAACTATTCAACATTTTAAATTTGTGTTTGGCAAATAATGGCTGAAGTCATATCATTTTCCAAACTCTTCTGAAAAAACATTTTCTTGAAGAATGCCAATTGGTAGACACCCCATAAAGATCTCAGAGTCTAAATAGCTTGTGATGTGCATGATTATATCCCTCTCCTACAGATTCACAGTCCACAATGACATATTGAATGCTTTGAGAAGTCATGGGGTAGAGAAGTCCTAGACTGAAGACAACTATCCTTCAAATTTATTTGAATAAAGATGTCATTATGTAGTTTCTTAATAACATTTTGCAGAACAGTGTTCTGGAGACCATCAGCTTGAAAAGTGCTGAATTGGTAATTGCAAGGACACCATGATGATGTACACCATCAGGTATTTGTCATACTTCAGAAGCTCAAAAAGCATCCTCCAATGAACTCAGTAGCACTCAGGCAATCTGTCTCATTAGCATAAATTATTATTCATTTATATATACATGTGAGATTTGAGGCATATCTGTCAAATATGATAACTATGCATGGCTTCATTTATTATAAAAGCCATCTCTTTAGATTTAGACATTGTTTTTCAGACTATCTAAATAGTATAGTTTTTTAGAAGTTTTCTAGACAAGTTCTAAATCACAAAAGTGAACCATCTGGAGAGGGTGGTAAAAATCAGTCCTGGAGAATCTGATAGAGTAAGTTTCGAATAGCAATCACTCTGATATTTGTAGCTTAAAATTTCCTCCAGAAATTCTTTTCTGAACCAAATTTGGGAAATACCAATCTAGGTCAAACTTTCCAAGAATCCCATTCACAATGTTTCAATATATACTGACTTCAAAGCCTTTAGGCTTTAGGAAGTATTTATACTTCCATGATAGTTTGTGTCATTGTTAAAAAATACTCTCTCAAAAAAAAAAGGAAAGAAAGGAAAAAGAAAAAAAAATCTCTTTCTTGAATCTAAATATAATTAAGAGCTAGTACTTACTGGCTGCTTATTAAGTGCCAAGCACTATGCTAAGTACCTCTTTCAATTACTTGATTTTTTTGTCATAACAATGGTGTGACATAGATGCTATTATTATTTGGTTTTATTGATAAGGAAAATAAAACTTATAGAAGTTATATAGCACTTTTAGGAATCATATTTTTAGTTCAAACATTTATGAAGAAGGCAGGATTATTTTTGTTGTAGTAAATCAAACACTAAATGGCACAAACACTGTAATAAACACCATCCATATATGAAAATATGGTCATATTTTATTTTACCTTTTTGAAAATTTCTATACCTGTAAAGAACTTGACAAGATATGTTTTTGATTCACATACAGAACCATATTTATTCAACCCAAGAATTACTCTAAAGATTCTTGAAGTCTATAAACTCAAGAAATGTTCAGTGAATATCAAAATAGTCACTATCACCATTTATTTAATGTTCCCAGAAATTTGTTAAGTGAAGGGAGACACCTCTTTCCAGTCTACCAAAGAAGGTATACTAATCAGGTATTTTAGAAAACAACAAAAAAATAGATGCTTGAAAAGTGCCTTCACTATTAACACTTGGAGACTTCATATGTCACTCAGTGACATTTGGTTTTCTGAGATGTTACAAAGAAATGGTGTGTTACAAAACAGTAGCGTTACCTGTCAGATATTATTTCTAGTGTTGCTGATAAAGAGAAGCAACATTTTACAGAGTCTAGTCTTTGGAAAGATAAATCTATAGGAGGCTACGTTAGCCTTTTATAATTGTAAGACTTTTTTAATTTTTTCACTTCTATCTATTTAATTACAGAAATCAATGATAAGTGTTTCAAAGAAAGCTCTTCATACATAATAAAAATGGTGGAGTAAGTAACTATTATAAATTTACGAATTGAGTTAGCTCAAAGCTTCAAATACATGAAGAGGCATTATTCCATTTTTTCCCCCTTTAGTTAAATCTCCATGCTGGGTTTTATTTGGTACACTTCTGCACCCCAAACTTCGTTTTAACTGAACGTTTAAAAGGATTTTAAGCTTGATAGTTTCTAAGCTCTCTCCCATCTTGAAACACTGTGATACTTGCTACAGTGCACATCAAGAGCATAAAGTTAGTTGGCTCAGCTGTCCAAAGAACTATGGATTGAAATGCTGTGTTTCTGGTTTACATTCTGTTTCACAGACACAGGCTGCACCCATATTCCCAACTAATGTTTCTGTCAGTGCATGGGATAATGTGTTAGATTATGGAAAACTCATCCCCTTACCTAGAAAACAACACAAACTCAACCCGTTCCTGGTGGTGATAAAAACAATCTTTGTATAAAAATGTTAGCGTATCACCATTAATACAGTATCTGCCATTTATTTTAAAAGAAAAAGACCTTTAGAGGATGCAACATGTGGACCATGGCATTCTGCAATGTCTACTCTTTAAGATACTTTAATTTGCTGTTTTTTGTTTGTTTGCTTGCTTGTTGTTTTTTTGTTTGTTTGTTTGTTTGTTTAGCAAGCCTGAGAACCATGGAGAGAAGGAGAAATAAGAGTCAAAGCAGGACTACTCCATTCATGCAGGAGAGTCATCCATTTTTAGTGGAAAAATTCCGGCATTTAACGAATACTGAAACACTAATATTTTTATTTGTAGTAAGAATTAGGGACACTTATGCAGACATGGTTTCATGCTGCCTGTACTATGTAGTGTGACATAAAGAGTATCATTCATTTAATTACTCAGTAGAATAAGTCATATATTAACTACCAATTTGAAAGAGACTGCCAGTTACATGCTGTATAAAGTCATGAGCCTTATTGTAGTCCAGATTAGAAAGCCGACATGGAACTCTGCTTCCTCAGCTACATATAATCAGATATATCCTGAGAGACAAAAATTTTTCCAATGGCATCAGGAAAGCCACATGTTGTTAGCTAAGTAACCAGTCTGCAGACTGATAAAAATGGAACACATGGTTTCTTACCAAAATGAAGGGTTAGAAAGTAATTATAATTTCTAGAGTAAAACTTGGGTTCCTTCAAAATAAAAGAATGCAGCTTGTTTTATTTTATCTCAAATTATACTAGATAAGAATTCCAGAATAAAAGGAATTTTTTTGAAGAGTATACTCTAAAAGTTATCAAATGCAAATTTAGAACAAAACAAACATCGTTTTGGCAAGGGTTCGACAGGAATCAATGAATCAGACAATGAATCGCAGTCAACCAAACTGACCGGGTGGTGGTGATGTGGAGCATAGTGATGTAAAAGGAGACAAGTAGAAGAAATGGAATATGTCTAAGCTAGAACACACCTTGGAAAAAGTTAACTGACCAATGGACAACTATTGGATTCTGTAGGCATTTTGTCTAAAAGGAGGGGTTGGGGGGAGGGAACTACCAAAACTGCCTAGGGAATTATTATGGCTAGTAAACAAAGCATGCAGCAAGCAGGGGACAAATAAAATCCTACCTGCATATCTACGCTTAGGAGGCAAAGAAACTGAGCCATATCAACTTAAGTGTGCACCATACATGATGAGGCATTATGGCATAGATGCCTTTGATCTAACAGTAGACATTTTCTTGGGAGAGGCATTAGCAGCAAATACTTTGAGCAAGCCTGGAAAAAAGAGGTAGACCTTTTAAATAATGTTCATTGAATGTTATTTACACATACTAATAAGATTATATGTATATATACACACGTGCACACACATGTATGTGCACACACATGTGTGTATATATTCATTTATGCATACATGCATGTATACATATGTGTGTGTTTTCTTGTGCCAAAATAAGGCTCTTTGGCTTTCTCTGAATAACAGTTCTGAAACAAATGCAGAAAATACCACATATAATCAATATATTTATTGATGCATTTCTAATATGGTTGGTCAAATACAGACTAAATTTAGCCCAGAGCAGAATGGCAAAATGGCCATAACTGCTTTCAAGACGATTATAAGACCAGGGGAAAAAAGCAATTATAGAATCTCTCTCTAAAGCTGTTTTGTTTTTCTCTTTTTGGTTTTTTGTTTTGTTTTGTTTTGTTTTCAGGTTGGTTTTTGTTTTGTTTTATTTTGTTTTTGTTTTTGTAAAAAGAACTAACAAAACCAAACAATTCAGCTCATACCAAACCTGATTCATTTGATTCCTGGTGAGTTCAGACCTGCTGGCTGCTATTTCAAGCCTCATTTCTTTTTGACCTCATATAATAAAGTTGAAGCCAGCGAGTTTCCATTCAGCTTTGTTGCATTGTCTGCCAGTTTATAAGGCTTTATGTTTGCATCAAAAATGTTATAGGAGAAAAAACAAAAGAAGTCACAAATCTGGGCAATTTTCCCTATTTTACACAGATTTAAGAATTGTTGCAAAAGTTGCCAACCACTGGACATACTTGATAGCAGAAAATAACACAAACACTGAAAATCTCTGTCACTATTCTGTTAACTCCTTATAACATATATTTGCTGTACCGATTCCCCTTATTTCCTTGCTTCATCCCTCTCTTTCTTCCTTCTTGCTCCCCTCCCTCCTGTCTACCCATCCAGTACTTTCTCTACTTCCTTCTGTGTGCTGGGCTCTCTTAAGTTTGTCACAGTCTAACAGGAAAAGAGACACCTAAGCCAACACTGGCCTACAGCATAGCCAAATAGGGGTTTCTCCACAGTGTAGCAGCTATCATTAGGAGAGCTGGCTCCTTACTCTGACAAAGTGGGCTGCTTCTAAGCAGCATGATCAGAGGGCATCACAAAGCCCTGCTTGACTTTAGATTCCCCAAACTGCTTGCTGTGGAAGCACTTTGCCATCAGAGGAGACATGGTACCATTAGAGCCATTCCTATCTGGCCATCAAGATTCACAGCAGGAATTGCCTCATACATTTCTTTCTCTTACCTGCTGTCCTAGTCCATTAGCATTCAGGTTTAGTTTGACTTTCGTCCCACAGCACCTGTGCTTACTGCTAACTAGCATTTCTGTCACAGTGCTGTAATTGCCTCGTGACAATGGTCTGAAGTCCCCTTTAGACTATGAGAACCTTGAGGGCAGGGACTTTGCTTTCATTTCAGTTTCCCAACACCTAGCAAAATATTGTTCACAAAGTGAGAGCTCAGGAGATACCTGGTAAATAAATTCATTAGAAAACATACTCTTCAGTTGAGAATCACTGACAAATATTCAACAAACATTTACTGAGTGTGCAGGATGTTTTAAGCATCAGGCATAGGGATATAGCAGAAATAGAGATGTATGTCCTTGTAGAACTATATTTCAGGGAAGAAACAAATGAATAGCTATAACAGCAGTTAAAAAAATAAAATAATCAAATAAAGGTTGATTGGGGAAGGCTGTTGTACAATATGGAGGCTTTTCTGAGAAGTTGACATTAAGCTAAGACCTGAAGGATTAGAGGGAGCTAGTCAAGTGAACAAAAAAGAGAGAATGGTCATGACAGCAGGGGGAGTCAGTGTAAAGTGAGTAAGACTTGGAAGTGTTCCAGGCATAGAAAGGTACCTGGAGCACTGCAAATGATGGAAGAATGGTAAGAGATGAGATTTATAATGCAGGCAGTACCACATTACACAGAGAAGTTGAACCAAAGCTTTGAGTTGGGGGTTGATTCTACAAGCAAGGGGAAGCCTTTGTCGAGTTGAAGAGTGATATAAGCCATTATTTGCTTTAAATAGTTGATGCCTTCATCAGTAGTTTAGAAAATTGTTTTGACATAATGAGAGAAGAATCAAGGAAAACAATTACGGATGGGATTCAAAACATTTATTAGCTTCTATAGCCTTTGACACCTGTCAATCAGAAAAGTCATCAATCAATCTGATGGACACTAGTCAGTAGGCCATAATATCTGAATATAAGCTGAATAGTTGGTTAACGTACCATGCAGTAAGAGATAATAGTGGCCCGAACTAGGTATAACGACAAAGAGAATTGATGAAAAATATATTTGGAAGGTATAGCTGAAAGGATTTGAATGTAATGGGTTCTTAGATCAGAGATGTTATCTTTGGTAAATCTAATTGAAAGGTTTGGATTGAACAATCAATTGTATGGTTATCTATTCCATTTTAATGAAGAACAATCAATACTTCTGTTTCAGACCTGATAAATTTAGATGTCTATGCCATTCAATTGAATATGTTTAAAAAGTGACTGGGCATTCACATTTGACCTGAGGGTAGTGGCTAAGGCTGGAGATAGACATGTAATAGTTATCAGTATTTAGTCAAGCTTTTGGATGAGATCACCTCAGGAGAGAGTAAAAAAATAAGCTCAGATAAAGCAAACCAAGGAGGACAATTAGAGGGAGTGTCTTGGGGGCAGAAAGTTAGCAAGAGAAAGCATGCTGGTTAAATTCCATCTGTCTCCTAAGTTTGCCAGAATTGTGTCCTGCCAGAATATCTGGTCAACAATGTACCTCAAGCGCTCCATTTACCTTGGAACCTTCTTAACTGGCTGCAAATTTTATTCCAGTTATAAAATAAATATGCAATCTCATCAACATAGTGCATTGTTGAAATATGTGGCATGAAAAATATTTTGCATGTGTTTTTTTTATCCCTCTAGCAGTTAATCATCCATACTTTTATTTCATGGACATAATGGATACTGCATCATTAGCTTGAAGCATGTACTTGACCAGGATGCTTTGGCTATATCAATTTTTTACAAAACTCACAAATGAAAACCATTGTTAATAAATTTTTCTGAATATGAAGTATATCTACAATTCAAAATATTTCAGCTCATTGGCCTCCTTTTGACTTTCCCTATTCATATATAAACAAACATACACATACTAATTATTAGAAAATAGATGATTTGGGGTTCTAATTTAGAATTACATGTCAAATACCCATATTCTAATGCTTGTTCTTTAAAACGTGCATTCAATTACATATGCATGTGCAACAGCATCATGGACCATTATCTTACTTATTCAGATGTCAAATGGTGCAATTATTTGAAAAGACTAACATGTTCTAGAATCTAGTTAGCGTGAACAGATCTCGGGTTTCTGAGTATAACCTATACATGCACCTGCTTTTAAAAACATACATAAAATTTCTGAATATTATGTGATATTTTTGGCTATCAGTGTGTACAGTGCACAGGATGAGATTATGTCTACCAAAGGATTTCAAGAACTCAGTACAAGTAGATCAAAAGGAGTTTAGGGTTCACATAAAGAAAAGACTAAACTATAGCAGCAGCGTTGTTTGTGTTGGTCACTCATTGCACATATTAGTACAGAGAAGTTAGCAAGGTTCACACCCTAAGAAGAGCAGAATTATTTCATGTGGCCTGAGCATAATTTAAAAATTATGAATCTTGGGGGCCTCTGGATGGCTCAGTTGGTTAAGAGTCTAACTTTGGCTCAGGTCATGATCTCACAGTCCGTGAATTCGAGCCCCGCATCAGGCTCTGGGCTGACAGCCTGGAGCATGGAGACTGCTTCAGATTCTGTATGTGTGTGTCTCTCTCTCTGCCCCTCCCCTGCTTTCTCTCTTTCTCTCTCTCTAAAATAAATAAACATTAAAAAAATGTTAAGTTATGAATCTTAAGTTTAAATTTTTTTAAATGTTTATTTATTTTTGAGAGAGAGAGAGCTAGAGGGAGGGAGAGAACACACACTTGTGGGGGAGGGACAGAGAGAAAAGGAGACCAAGGATCCAAATAGGCTCTGTGCTGACAGCAGAGATCCCCATGCAGGGCTTGAACTCAGGAGCTGTCAGATCATGACCTGAGCCGACGTTGGATGCTTAACCAACTGAGCCACCCAGACGCCCCAAGTTTAAACAAATGTTAAATGCGACAGCATTTCTCTAATGCTGAATGGTTTTAAGGAAGTCACACTAAATGAATATTTAGCAAGTGAACAATAAGAGTATTTGGGAAACATCTATCACAGCTTTATTTAATGCTTCAATATGTGTCCACATCAACCAAATTTAGTGAGGCTATCACACTTACAAATAGTTCTAACACAAAGGTTTATTTAACCTGACTTAAATATTCAATCTTGCAAATTGATTAACTGATTCTCCTTATTTACATATTAAATAATTCCTTGGTTATCATTCCTCACCCTCATTCCTTCAATAGAACCATAGGGAGTCTGAGTGCTTTCAGCTCCAGAGAGCTGGTATGTCTTTCAATTACTGCTAGGATTTAAAAATGTTTTTTAAGTGTTTATTTATTTACTTTGAGAGAGATAGAGAGACAGAGAGAAAGCATGAGCTTGGGAGGGGCAGAGAGGGAGGGAGAGAGAGAATCACAAGCAAGCTTCAAGCTCAGCACAGAGGTGATATGGGGCTCTAATCCACAACAGTGAGATCATGACTTGAGCCAAAACCGAGAATTGGACACTTAACTGACTGAGCCACCCAGGAGCCCTGGGATTTGCAAATTTTATACATTGCTATGTGTAATATTCCACTCCCCAAAAGGTACTTGTAACACCACAAAAGAGCTAGGAGATATTACATACGTGACAAACACCCATCTCAAGATCAATTGTTTGGATAAGTTATTAGTCATAATCTTCCTCCTTCTACTATGTGACTGGGATCTACTGTTTGACTACATTCTATATTCATATCAAGACTGTATGTACTTGTGCACTTAGCAAATATTTATTATGGATTTATTTATACTCAAAGCACTATAGCATAGTGTTTTGAGAAGTGTAGATTCCCTAGTTTAGAATGTCAGCTTTGCCAGTTGTTTAACTCTGGGCAACTTATAGAGCTTCTCCCTGCTTCTGTTTATTCATTCATGATATTGGTATAAGAGAATCTGAGCATGTATGATCTAAGATACATTAAGCCCTTAAAAGGGTGTGTGGCACATAGTAGGCTCTTAATGTTATATATTGCTATCATCTTAGTTATTATGGGCTTGTGTATCTTAAGTGCTATGGATACAATGCTAAAAAAAATCCACAATAATCTGGCACTGAAGGCATTTGTTAGCTGGCTGGGGAAATGCATGAACAATACAGATATTAAAATAATGTGTGCTTTGGTAAGAGCAAGTCCAGATGTTGGAATATTTTCTCTAAATATAGAAAACTGGTTGAATGGTAAATACTGAAAGGAAATGGCCATAAGAAAAACTGAGCACTTACCTCTTTTTTACACTGAAACATCAAATTTTTCAATAAAAATGAGGACTTTCTCCTGATAAATTTCACTGGAATTCCAAGAAATCATGTGAACAGAATAATTTCAATTATTTAAAAGTTCCATATTTCTGTTTTAGTGTTTTGCTAATTTAATGTTTTACAATTCAAGCAATACATTGGTCAGATATTCATTGTAGGGACAAAGCGCTCTAGTAAATTCAAAAAAAAATCAATATCTGGGAACCACAGTAGGAAATTAAATTTTTATGGTTCATTCATATATTTATTGTTCTCTTATTGAGAATCACCCTCAACTGAGGGAGACCATTTTAAGAATTGAAATGTATATATACATAGAGAGGGCGAGAGTATTATTTGCCTCTACCAGTCTTTCCTACTGACAGCACTGTATTGTGCTTACCTGAGAGCCTTGTATTGAAAACAAGTGAAAGCAAATAATTGGTTGAATGTATTTCTGGGTTGCTGAGATATTTCTGGTTAGTTATTTTACTGAGTTGGCCTCAGCAGGTGCCAGTTTGATGAAGATAGAGTTCTATTCCACTTTATGCATCAGGAGTAGGCTCCCAAATTACATATAAATCAAATCTCCATTTAAAAGTAGTTTGTTTTTTAATGGACCTCATGATGAATACTTCATTCTGTTTTCATTTATCTTCGCAAGTTTGAATTCTGTAACTTGTTGTGTTTTTTAATACAAGATAAACTTTTTATTTAAATAATGAATCTAGTGGTTTTCTAGGATAGAAGATAAATCTGGAGAAAAGTGCAAAGGAGAAGGGAAATAGAAAGCTTAAGGTATGGAATAATATAAGCTAAGGGAAAAAAAACTGATACTTGGGGGTAAACCCTACATATGCTAGTCTTTTTAATGACTTCTCCTTTTGCATTTGCCGATGCTGTTTACATTTGGATAGAATTCAAATCTTATTTCAATTAGTTTTTCTTCTCTTACATTTTTATATTTGTGAAAGAACAAAAATATCTTTTGGAAATAAAGCATAACCAGGAGACACAGATACCCTCTACCTAGAAACTATTGTCTTTTTATACCCCATACAAATGTGTAGCAGAGAATCACCAAAATGTATGTCAGAAATTTTGTCTACAAACACATGAGTTCAAACAATGCAATTGCACGGAACACATTGTAGGAGTAGGTCAGTACCACTGTGAAAACGACCCACCATACTATATATATAACATACTCTATTTGTAATGAGCTCTGTGGGGGAAATTTCCACTTCACAGAGAGATGCATTTGCTAATAGTTGCTTAGGCTTTTCTTAAGTATGAAGAGAAATGTAATACTATTTGAAACTTAATTGAAGTATATGTTTATGCCAAAAAAACTCTTAAAAAATTATTTAAAATGTAAATATCACATGTGAATAGCTAATTCAAATCTTTACTGGGACAGATGAGTGATTTCACTATGAGAATTAGGATTGGAGGTGTATGTATGTAGTGATTCACAGTAAAATGTATTTCTTACTATGACCTACCAGAAAGTTTAAAAATACATCAAAATTATCAGTGAGAGAAAGATTTTGCGAGTTTTGCTTTAATTAATTTAAAAGGCAGCTGTACAGTTTCTCTCATCTTAGCAGGACTTGTGTAGTCTATGGAGCTTAAGTAAGGGCCAATCATTTTGAAGGTTGTGAATTTTCCTAAATCCTTCATGATTTGGGTAAAGTCCATTTGTATCATCTGCAAGTGTGCAAATCACTACGTAAAATATCAGTAACAGTAATAATTTGCATAACATTTCATGCTTTAAAAGCCATTGTTCAAGAAATATTAAACTAATGAGACATGGGTCAAACTCAAGCTCACAGTCAATGCAGCCGGATAGAAGTATCTTTATTTCACAGAAATTATGATACCTTCTTTGGAGACATAGTACTCTCGTTCTATTAATAAAAATAAACAATATCTAAAATGAAGTCAGTCTCTTTTCCAGTTTAATTAAATGGATGTTTGATTTTAATGCTTCATTGAATTTACTTTGTCCCTAACCAAATATGCAATCATAATTAAATGAACTATAGGCAATGTTGCAGATTTCAAATCCTCTCCTTCCCATGCTTCACGGAATGAATGCACTACAGAACATTAACATTTGTGTGCAAATATATAGGGCTAAATAATCACATTTTTTTCACCAAAAAGTGATATGTGATTTAAAAAATAGTCTCCAAAAGAATATAGAATCATCGATAGTGAGACCAAATAGTATATACAACATAAATTGAGTTACATTCATTTTTAATATTAAATAAAGTCTGATATATGGAACAAAAGACACTAGTTTTTTTAAGCTTTTCTAAGAGTAATGATTTCAACAGAAGATATTTTATTTAATTTTCTTACTGGTCCATTTCATATCATGCAGCCAAGATTCTTGTTAAGGGCATTAAAATATTTCTTTGCCTAGAAGTTCCTGTACTTGGCTGATCGGAACATATGGGAGAGTGCATGTGAAGAGCAGATTCCAGGGTCTATTCTAGAATCACTGTGACAGAATTTCATGGAGGTATGGCTGGGGACTGGCTGGCAAGTCGGTGAGGTTAGAATCTGAATATTTGAAGACTCCTTCCTAGGTTACTCTGATGATGTTCCAGACTTGGCAAGTTTCCTCAAATTTATTTCACTAATAACCTGCTCCTCAGGGACATTTATTTTGCATAATATGAAGCTCCCTAAGTATTAATCAACATTATCTCAAATGAATAACATTGATTTAGTATCCATTTAGTATAGAATGATGAATTCATTCTAAGGAACTAAGAATTACAGTGTACACACTAAAAGAACAACAAAAGGAGCTTCACAAAAGATTTCATAAACAAAAAAAGAGTAGTTATGTGTGTGTGAGGGGAAGCTTTTCAAGTCAAAAGAATTATAAGAAAATTCAGTTTGAAGACAGATATACAGGAATTTGAGATGTAAGTACTCTGTCAAAATCACTGTTGGGCACACTAGGTATCTCAGTGAATCATTGTTACGTTATTGAACAATTGTGTTATATATCCCTCCGGATACTTTGCTTTGTTCATAGCACTTTTCATCATTTAACTTGCTATCTGTTTTTCTTAGTTATTTCTGTATTGTTTGATTCCTCCCAATGGATTACATGTTCCATGAAATTAGTGATTTTTGTATACAGAGATAGTATGTGTGTGTTTAATCTTTACTCCTGTCCCCAAGATCCTGTCTAGCACCTTATAGGTATTCAATAAATAAGTTTAGAATGTTAAATTAAAAATCTGTAGATACATCACAGAATGTTACTATCTCAGAAAATAAAGGTAAGGAATGTATCTATAGCATAACCAACTATTTTAGGCCCTTCCTGTGCAATGACAATATAATGGCACTCATATTGCTCTTATTATGCTGTACCTTGAATTATATTAATTTGAAATCACGTCTGTGTTAACCAGATTGTAAATTCCTTGAGGGCAGAGGGAGTCAAGTCTCCCTCATTTTAATGTTACCTAAGCTTAAAGAAATGTACTGTTTTACTCAAATTCTCAGGAGAGCTGCAGAAGGGACTCATGTCTGTCCACTTGGCTCTTATTCTTCTGACTCAGAAGATTTTACACTTCATATCCTCCCTCCAACACCTGCCATGATCCTTTGCATATAGTAGAAAAATACATTAAATATTTCTGGATTTATTGCTTCTTATGTAATCCTCTGGTTCAGAGAAACGTATGACTTCCTTCGTTCTGGATTGAATTGTTTGAGTAAAACAGCCAAAATCAATGTGTGTGTACACGGGTGTCTAAGACATTCAAGATGATTGGATCATTTTCCTTGCTATGGCTGACACCGTGAGATCTTCACATTGCTGTCAACTAATTCTTATTGCAAGAGGCAGTGTTAGAAAGAAAAAGGCTTCCAATGTATTATTCCTCCACTGAATGCCCAGAAGGACACTAAGCATAATAAAGGACACAAAGAGGGAAACAATTGGATTTGAATCCAATTACCAAGAAATGCTGACAGTAATCTAACAAGGAACTCATTTTATGCAGAATTATTTGGGTCAAAATATTGTGAACATATCTTATACATTCAAAATTTGGCTACTAATGACGAGTTATGTTTTACAGAATTATTTTATTAAATTCTTTTTTTACCAGTTTAAAGAAAGAATGTTATCTGAACCTGGTCATAACTAGAAATATTCACACTGAAAAGAAAATTTCCCTGTCTCCCTTCTTATTCTCCAGTGGCTGAGTAGACATTTTGGAGTAAGTTAGTTTATGGTAGACTTTTAAATATACAAGAAAAATTATGAAATTCAACTTTTAATATGAAATTATCTTGTATATTGCCATTATGCATGCACACATATGTGTGAACACATGCAAGCACACACATACACACAAACATAGTAATTTGAGAGAACAAGTTATTTCTTTTGTTAACGAAACATCTGTATTCATCTTGTTAGGTAGAGTTGTGATATCTGAAGGTGAATTGTCAACTTTTATAGCTTCATCAAATGTTGAAAAGAAAGTAATTCACTGTGGCAACAAGTTCATGTTCATATTAAGGAGAAACCAATGGCCAGCACCAGGATTTCAAGTCTTTTAGTTCTACCTTGATTTTTTTCAGTTTCTACTTAACATCTACTATAGTTATGGTTGTTTTTTAGGTTAAAGTGGTTTAACTACTATAACAGGGTAGCATTCTATTACATTTTCCTCTTGATTACTTACTTCTACAAGTTAATAAAATTAACTTACAGATTCTTATAGAATGAAATTCAAACGCTTTAAAATCATCATCTGATCTCCTTTGCATACATGTGGATAAAGGTGATGGAAACTCAGTTAATGTAACACCCCAAATATGACCTCCAATTGGGTTCTAGGAAGGGAAGATTAGAAGGAGAAACACCAGCAAGTATAATAATAATAATAATAATAATAATAACAACAACAACAACAATAATATATCAAATCACAAATGATTAAATTTCCATAAAATACTCCTCGTTTGGTAAAATAGCTTAAGCATTAAAATTTTGCAGTGCCAGTAAACCATTTAACAATGCTCCCATGTAGCTAATAATTTCAAAGAATAGTCAGTAGAATAACTATATGCGTTTTCCTCTGCAGATAATTTCCTTGAAAAATACAACCAAAAATCAATCCTACCGTCTTTGTCTATATAATGAGTTTAATATAAATGTAAAAAGAGCATGGAACTGTGGAATAATCCAGAAGTAAAATAAACAACATATCAGTATTAGAGTTGTATATATCTTATTTGTGAAATGCGAAATGCCCATCTGGGATTGCTTTTAGGATTTGTCACTTGATAGGGGACTTATTTTTCTCCGACTCACTCAGGGATAAACTAGATTTCCAATGGCAGGGCAAGGAGAGGAAGGTGTTATTTTCTTCTTGTTTATTATTTGGTCCTTAAGTGTAAAACATCAGCTTTTTCAACAATCCCAAAAGCCCAATTACATGATTTCACCTGCTCAAAATGTAATTTATTGCTAATGGAATCATAGAAAAATGTTTCCATGGTTTATGGAATGTAGGGTAAAGTAAGTAAGGCAAATTGGTATTGAAGAGGAATTATTGATTCTCCTGCGCATTTCAGTTTTGATACATGGAATTTTATTTCTAGTATAGCAATAATTTATATTTAAGCCTCGAATCTTGTGTCAACTTCCTTGGCCTATGTTGTTTTAAACCAGATGTGACAATTGTGCCTGAAACTTCTCATTCTCTTGCTCTCTTTTGAAAACCTTATTTGATTCAATGCTATCTAATCTGGTATGAGGAGTTATAAAGCTACCAATAACTCACTTGGCAAACTCTTCCAAACACTGTCCTCATAGTTCCTGTCTGAACATTAGGATACTGGACAAATTGAAATGTAATTCCCTCTTAGCCTAATGTCTCTGAAGTTATGAAATTATTTTTTAACTCTGTGTAGAATAACCATGGGTGTATATTGAAATCTGTAGATGACTTCCTTCATAAAATGTTACTCAGATTATTAACCACCTAGTTTAGTTGATTTACTACAGCAAAAGTATTAAACCAAAGCATTAAGGAAATCAGAATTAATCTTTCCTATATTCGGTTCTCACAGTACACTATGCTTCTGTAGAAGTGTTTCTCAGTTGTGTATTATAGATGGATTCCTGGTTCTTCGGTCTATCTCACAAGATTGGAAAAATTACTTAAAAAAATTTTTAATGTTTATTTCTGAGACAGAGAGAGACAGAACATGAGTGGGAGAGGGGCAGAGAGAGAGAGAGAGGGAGACACAGGATCCAAAGCAGACTTAGGCTCTGAGCTGTCAGCACACAGCCTGACATGGGGCTCAAACTCACAAACCGTGAGATCATGACCTGAGCTGAAGTCGGTCACTCAACCGACTGAGCCACCCAGGCGCCCCACAAGATTGGAAAATTTATGAAGAGTGGGGAATTAAGGAGTTCTTCTTTATCTCCATTATACCTGGCCTCAACTGTGATTTAAATAATACTACCCTCCATTTCTTGAGTATTCCTCTTCATATACAGTATCTGGATTCCTCCAGAAAAGAATTCATGAAGTAGCGTATCATCTTCTTCTTCAGTTGAGAAAACAGGCTCAGAGGTATTTTTTGATTTGCCAAAATGACACACCTGGTAAGGAGTGAAACTAAGATATTCCTTAGATCTCTCTGATGCTAAAGATCAAGAACCTTCTTAATTTTTCAACACACATGAATAACACTTGTTGAATCGAACGCAATTTTTTTTTCTTGGAAACATAATATACCTAAATATCTCCTCAAAATGTGGCTATTTTATCTGATAACTATAAAGACAAATAAGCAAGAGCACTGAAATTACTCACTTTATGCTTCAGCTCTGTTATCTCCTAAATGGGGACTTCATATTGATATGTGGGAAAAGTAATTAAGTGCAATTATGTGACGTGAAATCATTTATGTGCTGGAACAGGAGGATTCTCAATGGCTGTTCAATAAATTATTATTATTTATCATCATCATCATCATCATCATTCTTTAGTACTTTTTGTACACAAAGCTCAAACATATCTTGAAGCAGAGGCAGTCTTAATTTTTGGATGGCTCTACCAGAAATTCATAAATATCACAAAATATTTCTTTATAGTGGTTTTAAAGTCAACTTGTGACAGTCAGTCACATCTTTTACTCCTAATGAATGTCTTAACTTTTAAAAATTATAGTATGGTCATTGTGGTAAGGAAATATGGTATTTGTGTTTATGTGGGAGAAAAAGACTAAGATCCAAAAAGCTTTGTTTATTTTTCCAGTTAAATGTCAGGAGGAACAACTGAGTTTATGTTATACATTTAACATAGAGCTAATATTTTAATATAGAAATTATTTATATAAACAGTTCTATGTTTTAATAAGGATTGATAAATATTTGTTGAAAAAATAAAGAAATTAGGTTCTTCTGTGTTTAATACAATGCTACCGTTCTAGGCTGAAGTTACTTATAGCTCATATATTTTCAATGTCATATGTGATTATTATAATTAAAATAGGCATTAAGTAGTAGCATAACAGTATTAATAATAACAATACTTAGCTTCCTTAGGTTGCTGTCTTTACCAACTTACTTCCTCAACATATAGCCAGTAAATGTGAGAGCCAGGACAGGCACACATGGATTTCAAATCCAAATTTGGTGCTCCCCTACTTTTATCACACTATACTGGGAGACTAGGAGGTTTTAGTAAACTATTCTAAACTTCAGGAGATGCGTATTTAATTATTCAGACTAATTCATGTAAAATGGATTTAAAAGGATGTAAAAGGATGACAAAGATTAATTTATAGGGTCCTCATTGGCTTATGAGTTTTATTTCTGAAAGAAATTGTGAGATTATCTAGTATATTATATGCATATCTCCCATGATTCTTGATGAAGACAGTAGATTATTTGATTAAAAAAAAAAGGATTTATTGGGGCACCTGAATGGCTCAGTAGGTTAAGTTTCTGACTCTTGGTTTCAGCTCAGGTCATGATCTCACTTGTGAGTTCAAGCCCTGTGTCAGGCTTTGTGCTGACAGTGTGGAGCCTGCTTGGAATTCTCTCTCTCTCTCTCTCTCTCTCTCTCTCTCTCTCTCTCTCTCTCTCTGTCTTTCTTTCTCTCTCCCTATCTGTCTGCCCCTGCCATGCTCATGCTCTCTCTCTCTTTCAAAATAAATAAATAAAGTTTAAAAATAAAAAAAAAATTAAAGAAATATTTATTACAGTTGTAAAACCCAAGCCAACAAGCATTTTGTGATACTGAAGAATACTCTAACATTTTTATAATACAGTTACTATTAGAAGATTTTGAAAGTCTCAATAGGGGTTAAGTGACTGTGGAATAATAGACTGAGGGAGAAAGTTCTCCTTTGCAGTTTCCCTGCATGTCACTAAATGCATTATCACATCTTGATAAATAATTCCCCATCTTATTTTTGTGCATTGCTAAACACAGTATATGTGTACACAACACACATTCATATCCCCACTAAGAGCCCATGTAGTATGTCATCCTGGTTGTTATCTAAATGTTGCTGTTGTTTAGACTACTGAACTTTTACATCTAGAAGGAGCGCCTGGGTGGCTCAGTAGGTTTAAAGTTTGACTTCAGCTCAGTTCATGATCTGACAGTTTGTGAGTTCGTGCCCCACATCAGGCGCTGTGCTGACAGCTCAGAGCCTGGAGCCTGCTTCAGATTCTGTATCTCCCTCTATCTGCCCTTCCCCCACTCACGCTCTGTCTGTCTCTGTCTGTCTGTCTGTTGGTCTCTCTCTCAAAAATAAGTATTAAAAATTTTTAAAAAAATCTAGAAGACCATCAGATATTTTTTTAAAGGTTGTGTCTCTCATTCTTTAGTACTTTCCTGATTCTGTGTTACACAGAAGGTATGCACAGCAAATAAAGTTCTGAGAGCCACTGTGACGGAGAGAGCTCTGCAAGTCCAACAGCCCCCTTTCATTTCCTTCTGGGCTGGACTTCATTTCTCAGTGCCTGCAGTTAGAGAGGCCGCGTGACTGAATGGCAATGAAATGGAAACATGATGCTTAAATGTCCTGAATACTTCAGTCATCCATTCATTTATATTATTTATCTCTTTCCCTCCTCCTCCTTTTAGGAGAAGTCTCTGAGAGCCTGATGCATGGCAGAACCTAGGTCCCTGAATGACCTCATGGAACAAAGCACTTTTGAAACTTGCCCTGAACTATAAGATGAGTGAGTAAGAAATGGTTGTTGTGTTAATCCTGTACAATTTGGGGGTCTTTGTGACAGCAGTTATCCTATTCTGACTTACTTTAGAAAGATGCTTTGTCTTATAGACAATTTCACAGCACTGGGAATGTAAGCCACAAATGTAGCTTATTATTTTTCTTCTATATTAAACACAGTTCTGTATATAGGGTAAAATTCAAGACAGTGTACCATTTTCCTTAGGCACCTATGTTTGGTCTTTACATAAATTTTGGGAAAAAATCTACTTTGGCCAATGTGGAACAGTGCACACAATCAAAAATGAAGATGCACTTCTGATGTATATCATGACATATACATACATACACATATATATACACATATATTATATAAATGTCTGATACATATCATTACACACACACACACATTTTTAGGAAAACTTTATTATTTAGGCTGAAATACCTGCTTCATGTTTGAAGGTGGGTATGATATCATGAGAGTTTTTTCATAAATAGCTGCTCTTCTTATGTCTCCTTTCTCCCAGGGAGCAATAATAATATCTCTTGGTAATGCCTGCAAAGCATGTGGTTTGACTGCCACACATACATATCCATCCTTATAGTGATCATCTCAGTGGGAGCTCCATTAGGAAATTAAAATGGGGTGCTGATGAAACTGAGTGATTCAATGCTCTAGCTTTTTCCTTGTGCTCATGGGAACCTCCTGCAGTTCTACAAAACAAGCGTGGGCTTTGGACAGGTGCTATTTGAATGTAGGCTCATTATAATTTAAGCTCCATGGAGACAAAGCTCAAGAAGTCTTACAAGAGCAATACAGCAAGTGTTCCAGTGCCACCTCCAGAGAACTCTGATTCTCCTGTCCTTAGGGACTCAGCATCAGGACCAGTAGAATGATTGGTATAAGAGATTGGAGAGGTGGGTCAATGGGCAGTGAATTATAGTTTCTCTACTTAAGGTATTATAATGAATTTGAGAGTTTCATTCTCAAGTAATATGTTTTCTTTCTTTTTATTTATTTATTTTTTTACAGAGAGAGAGAGAGAGAGAGAGAGAGAGCGAGCAAGTGTGAGCAAGGGAGAGGCACAGAGAGAGGGAGAAGGAAAATCCCAAATAGGCTCTGCACCGTCAGTGCAGAGCCTAATGTGGGGCTCAAACCCACAAACCATGAGATCATGACCCGAACTAAAATCAAGAATCAGATGCTTAACCGACTGAGCTACCCAGGCCCTCCTCAAATATCGTTTTCTTCAATACTCTTTAAAATGGGGATAATCTTACTGAAGTTATGATGGTCAGTGGCTGCCATCAGCAACTTCAAAAAAGGTATTTACTTCTGTTTTTTTAAATTAATTTAAATTCAAGGGGGTTAACACACAGTGTAGTATTGGTTTTAGAAGTAGAACCCAGCGATTCATCACTTATATATAACATCAGTGCTCATCCCAACAACTGTCCTCCTTAAAGTCCATCCCCCATCTAGCCCATCCCGCCACCCACCTTCTCTCCAGCAACCCTCAGTTTGTTCTCTGTCTCTAAAAATCTCTTATGGTTTGCCTCCCTTCTGTTTTTATCTTATTTTCCCTCTCTTCCCCTATGTTCATCTAATTTGTTTCTTAAATTCCATATGAGTGAAATCATATATTTATCTTTTTCTGAATGACTTATTTTGCTTGGCATAGTGCATTCTAGTTCCATCCACATTGTTGCAAATGGCAAGATTTCATTCTTTGTGATCACTGAGTAATATTCTATTATATACATATATAATAGATATATTACTCAGTGATCAAAAAGATATCAGTGTGTGTATATATATATATATATATATATTCCACATCTTCTTTATCCATTCAACAATTGATGGACATTTAGACTTTTTCCACAATTTGACTATTGTTGATAACTCTACTATAAACATTGGGGTGCATGTACCCCTTCAAATCAGCCTTTTTTTGTATCCTTTGGATAAATACCTGGTAAAGAAATTGTTGGATCATAGGGTAATTCTATTTTTATTTTTTTGATAAACTTCCATAATGTTTTCCAGAGTTGCTACGCCAGTTTGCGTTCTCACCAACAATGCCAGAGGGTTCCCCTTTCTCCACATCCATGCCAACATCTGTTGTTTCCTGAGTAATTTTAGCCATTCTGACAGGTGTGAGGTGTTACCTCATTGTGGTTTTGATTTGTATTTTTCTAA